>NW_026622786.1:67493057-67858682 GCF_023065955.2 Ursus arctos | reverse complement strand
TCAGGCACACCTGCGCTTCAGTTTGGCTTTACAGTTCACCTCTGTGTGACCTTGGGTGAGTCTCCTAAACTTTGTAAAATCCCAATTTCCTCATATGTAAATAGGCAGTAATTCCTACTTCAAAGAGTTGTTTGTTTTGGAGAGTAAATGAGATAATGCCTGCAAAGCATTCAGCACAGTCAGAAATTCGGTGGTTCCCCTGTCCCAGCTGAGAGGCTAAGATCAGACAGGCCGAGGTTTGTTGGGGTTTTAAGATCCTATACTTTGAGGATTCTGAAAGTACAGGAGATTGAACACTTATATAAGGCTTCCCCTGTGTCAAATACTTTCTTAGGGGCTTTATGAATATTCACTCGCTTTTTTTTTAAGATTTTTTTTAAATTTATTTGAGAGGGAGAGAGAGGAAGAGAGAGAGCGCACATGAGCTTGGGGGAGGGGCAGAAGGAGAGAGAGAGGCGGATCCCCACCAAGCAAGGAGCCCAAGGAACCTGAGGAGATCAGTCACAGGGGCTCGATCCCAGGACCCTGAGATCATGACCTGAGCCAAAGGCAGACGCTTAATGGACTGAGCCACCCAGGTCCCCTCACTTGCTTAATCTTCACAAGAACCCTATTCGATAGGTGCTGTTATTACCCACAATCTCTAGGTGAAGAAACGTAGACGGAGGGAAAGGTAAGTAGCCTGGCCACAGTCACACAGCTGAGGAAGTGGGGGAGCTGAGACTGGACTCTGGTTCCACAGTCTGTTCACAAGAGAGTCTAGGATCACAAGATTCTAAAACCACTCCATGTTCCTAGGAGCCCAGAGCATTCAGTATTACAGGGGCTTTTATTACTAATAATAAATGTCCAGGATGAGAAGAAGGTTCTAGAGCAGGAGTTGGCAAACTTTCTCTGTAAGGGGCCAGTCACTATCTTAGGCTTGGCAGCCACAAGGTCTCTGTCCAGGCTCCCCGCCTCAGCCTTTGTAGCCAGTCTTATATGAATGGGCGTGGCTGTGTGTCAATAAAACTTTATTCCCCCAAACAGGTGGCAGGTGGATTTGGCCTGCAGGCTGTAGTTTGCTGACTACTGTTCTCAAGACACAGATCGTGCGTCTTCTACTCTGCCCAGCACCTTGGGGAGGGCTCCCTTCAGGGCTGATGCTCAGGAGAGTCCCGCCCGGCCCTGCCTGGGACGGCTCGGGTGGCTCCCCGGGGCGTGGGTGCCCCTGACTGCGGCTCTCTCTTTCCCTCCTAGAGAGGCTGTTGAAAAGCCTCCTCTCTCCAGCAGCGGAGCCTCATTACTCATGAGCTGGAAAACAATGTTAATTTTCCCCAAGCGGGAAGCAGCTGCACTTGTGAGCCAGGGCTCATTTTGCTGCATGAATATTTATGGCATGTCCCCTAATTAAGCCCAGAAATAAAATTTACCCTGTGCACAGGGGCCATGGAAGACTCGAAGGCCGTGTCAGGAACCAGCCTCTTGTGCCTGTAAAGTAGGGTTGTCAACGAAACAGTTGTGTCCAGAGCCACTTGGCCTGGGCCAGTGTCCATAGGAGTGCTGGAGTGGGCTTTCCTGGAAAGGGCAAGCACTCTTGGTCTGGTCACGTGCTGGTGGAGGGGGACACTTGGGCCACCTCGCTGAGCCCTGCTGGGTGACTATTGTCCCAGATCTGCATGGGGTGACACAGAGGTGTCTTGAGGCCAGGGCCCTAGCAATATTGTTTTTCTTTGGTCAGAATGACTTAGGTATTTTGTGACTGGGCTTCAAAGGTCACTCTCATGGCAGCAGCTCAGGGAGGGAGGTGCTGGCTGGGAGCTGGGTCTGAGCTCCTCCTCTGACACTGGTTCTATAGGATATGGGCTGGCCCCCCAGTTTCCCCAGGCTCAGGTCCCCCACCATCTCAGTGAAGGAGGAAATCCCCAGGGTCACAGCATCCTGGAGTTCTTGCTGGGAACCGTGGGAGGTGACAGGAGAGAAGGCATTGTGGGGAATGGTTCCCACCACGGTGCTGAGGTTTCTGTCATTTCCAGGCCCTCTTCCTCTCAAACCTGGGAGCAGAGGACAGCTGGCTCTGCCTGGCCTTGAGTCACCTTGAGGCTTTCCAGGAAACATAAATCTTAGCTTTTCCTTGAGGGGTCCTATCTCCAGAGAGCTGCTTGGGCCTCATATCTTCTTCCGAGGAGCCAATAAAGCAAGCAAATACTATAGAGCTTCTCACTCCGGCCTGAGCTCTGCTGAATGGTTGGAGTCAGACCTGGAGACCAAATGCCAGGGTTTCAGAATACGACCATCGGGTTGACCAGGAACCCTCCCCATTTCCATTCCAGAATGCAGCCTGTCTTTGATTTCTCCCTTCTGTCACCTTTTCAATGATCTTCCTTTTACAATTTTTCATAGCGCCCGAGAGATCCCATGGTGAGCCCCTGCTTGCACCTCCAGGCCGCTGGTGCACCCTGGGATAGGGAGGGTGCTTTCCTAAGGTGGGTCCAGGTGTGTAATTGTCCCAGGGCCCTGACAACTGGCACACTTTGTCAGTTCCAAAGTCAACAAGATGTGGAAGCGGAGGAGACCCCCAGGCTGGAGAGGAGGACGTGGCAGGGGGTTAGGGCATCGGTCAAGGGTAGCCTTAGTGCCCTCCATCTCCCACATGAGGAGCCCGGGGACTTCCTGCTCTCACTTTCCACTTTCACATCCTGAGCTCTGCTCTGGTTACAACAGCTTTTTCACACCTTCTGACACCAGGTGGGGAGGCTGCCAGTGTAGAGAGGGCCTTGCCCAGGTCAGTGTCAGGGCAGGTAAGGTGGCAATGACACTGCGCTGGGGTCGGGAGGACTGGACTCAGGTTCTTCTCTTGACTGAACCCAGATCCTAGTCACATACTGAGCCCTGCCCCCCACACTGCTGAGCCCTGACGCCACCGCAGGTTGTTCCCTCAGCTTGTAAAGCACAGGTCACGAGAAAGTAGGAGGAGAGATCGCGGTTTCCTACGGCGCGTGGTGACGACAGGAACCGCATACCGCTGTTCATATCCAGCACACACCATCGTCACCGAGCGGGGGTGCCGTGCTCTTACCGGTTCGGAGGCTTGAGGCAGAACACTTAAACGGAGGCGTGACTTTGGGAAAAATCACTTTACTTCCCTGGGCTTCAGTTCTCTCATCTTTAAAATGGGAATTATAATCCTCCTCACCCACGTCTCCCCTCAGCTTCTTGTGAGGATCAAAGGAGATCATGATTACGAAGGCGCTCTGTGAGCCGAATGCATTTACATAGGAGAGAATAAGCATTAACATTATCCCGACGGTTCTGTCGTTATTTCATGCTTACTCTCCTTCCTGCCTAGCCAGAGGATCTCAGGTGCCCTGGAAATCTAAGCCCGGGAGCAGATTCTGTTGGTCAGGGGGCCAAGAGGAGGCCAGGAGCTCTCCTGGGGCCCCTGTGGGGCCCAGAAGACTGGAGAAGCTCAGAACTGGAGGCTGAGCTCCCTTTGTCCCTGTTTAGGCCCATGCCTGCGGGCTGGACTGTGGCACCCCCATGGCTGACTCCGCCTCATTCAGGGCTGAGACGGGCTCCCTAGTGAGCTCAAGGGCCCTTGGTGCCCAGGCTCGGGCTCTGCCTCCCCCATGCGTCCACAGAACCCCCACTCCTCCTGAGAGGACCCAGGAGGCTCTGGTGGGTCCGGACCCCCAGCTCTGTGCCCCTAAATACCCTTCCGATTTCCACCTGCTCTTGTCCTGGGGGAGGGAAATGTGGGTCGCGCACCTTGGGTCAAGGCTATCGCAGAGCTTCGTAAGAGCTGTTTGCACTTGCGTGTCCTGTTGGGGAATCTCAGGCATCTTTCAAAGGCCTTTGTCTTCTCTTAGGGAAAACGGGGAAGCCTACCGCACCAGGAGCAACCAACTTGAAACCTTTGGTGCTTCCTTGCCCTCCCCCTGCATTTGGAAAAGGCCCAAGTCAGCCTCTCCTGGAGCACAGCAAAACCCTAAGCCTGGCAATTAGAGCCCTCCGTGATTTGCCCTAAGCTACCCTGATAGCAGGCAGCCCCTAGCGTCCTACCGGGCGGCCGCATTTGTGGTCAGAACCCACCTGGCTGGGAAGTTTCTCGCAGCCTCTGTTGATGCCCTTCCCTCTCCCTGACAACATTTCCTCCTCTCCGTTCCTGGAATTTTAGCTGTTCGTTGAGATCCAGCTCCAGCCCAACCTCAGCCTTCCCTGGATCATCCTCGGTGAAGGAATTTCTAGCAAAGGGTTTGGTCCTGAGTGATACCAGTAAATGTTGACCGAAGGCTGAATAAATGAATGGATGGGTGATGAGCTCAGGTAAACTGTTTTCTTATCTATTTTCTTATCCCTCTTCTAAAATGTGCCAGGCTGAGATTTTGGCCCATGCAGAGGTTTGATAACACACGAAGGCATGAATGGGTGTGCCATGAATGCAGGGATACGGGCACCCATTTATAGAGCACGTACCGTGGGCCAGGCTGCGGGCCAAGTGCTGATGTAAGCTGTGAATGAGACATGCTTTCTCTGCCCTCATGCCCTTACCTTTTCGCCGGGAAGTCAGCCTTACAGAGAGTTGCATGATCTAGTACTTATTTAGTTACTCTTGTGATAAAATGCCATGAGAGAGGAAAATTAATCAGTAAGTGAGTGTGTGAGGAATGAGTGAAGACAGGAGTAAGCAAACAGAATAAGAGAAGGAATGAATGCGTAAATGAATATTGAGAAGCATAAATGAAGGAATGAAGGAATGATGGATGAAGGTTAATCTCACCAGGGCAAGAATCCATGCCACATGGCCCAGTGTTTATGGGCCCGAGGCCTAGAGGCAGCGCTGCCGGAAGTCAGCTGCTCGCCCGCTTCTCTGGGAGAGAGAGGGAGCCAGACCCTCCGCACCCCGAGGTCAGCGCCATCGCCATTGTCTCGGCACCTACAGAATGGAAAGTCTGTCTTGGAAAGGGCTGAGGCCTTAGCATGTGGAATCTCAGGGCCTTCAGGGTCTGATTTTGGCTCAGTGCAAGCAATGAACCTCAAAGCTTCTGCAGTGACAGCCAGCATCCCGTGCTCCCTCTGCGGTGAGGAATCAGGCTCAGGACAGGGAGGGGTCTGCCCAAGGCACGCGCTCAGGGTGCTGCCTCCAAGGGCCTTACGGAGTCTTTGCTGGGGCACTCAGGCCCTTTTTCATCTCTGACCTTGCCTCACCCTCTGCCCCTGGAGCCCCCCTCCGGCCCCCTGTCTTCCTCCCTGTTCCTGGCGCATGCCCACAGCCTCGGCTGGGAGCCTTTGGGCTCCTCCGTCTCTCTGCTGTCTCTCTGCTGGGGATGCGCTCCCAGGCATCTGTAGCCTGGCCCTCTCACTCCCTTCGGGCCTCTTCTCAAAAGTTACCCTAAGGCCTTCTGTGGCCAAGGTACCTATAATTTCATCCCTGGCTGCTTCCTTCTAACACCCCCTCCCTTCCTTCGGTTTTTCTTTAGAGCGTTCATCTTGATCTAACCCACTGTATGCTTTTCCTATTTATTTTGTTTAGTAGCTGTTCCCCGCCAGGAGCGCAGGGATTTTGCCTCGCTTTGGTGGCTACTGGGTCCCAGCAGCAGGAACAGAGCCCGCCGCTGAGTAGGTACTGAGTGGGCGAACGAAGCAGAGGCTCGGATCCAGCCCCGCCTCTCCTTCCAAAAGCTACAGCCACTGTCTTTTCTTGCCTGGACCCTGCAACAGCCCCCTCCCCGACCCCAGCCTCCTCCGGACCCCTAGCTGCCTCTCTGGCCCAGAGTGATCTTTTCCTCTACGATAAATATGACCGTATGATTCCCCTTCTGGAAACTCTTTACTGGTCCCCTCTCTTCTTTCTCTTGACTCTGTCTTTCCTGACCTTGTGAACTCAAGATCTAAGATCATACAGGGGAAGCGTCTGATACACGACACATAGTGGTAGTTACTGTCATCTCTGAAGACATGGGCATCCAGGTGGAAGGCGCGACGAGGTGGGAGTGGACTGTCGCATGGCATAGCGGTGTGAGGAAGAGCATGGACCGGCACATGGGAATGGCAGCAATGTGCCCCAAACCGAGGAATTGTGAGTAGGCTGGACTTGCGGGCACACTGATTTCAGTAGGAGAAGCCTGGCCACTGGGTGGGAGAATGGGTTGGGTCAGATCCCAGAAGGTAATGACTGCAAAACTGAGGCGCTCTGCCTTAACCTGCAGGCTGTAGGAAACCTCTGCGAGCTCCTTCAACAAAATTCAACCCATTGCCCAGCACTGCCGAGGAGTCACGTGCCACAGTGGGCACTGTCACGTGCAGGCTTCAGCAGATTCCTGGAAACAATCCTGTGAAGTCTGGATCATTGTCCCCATCTTACAAATGGGAAAACCCAAACACAGAAAGGTCGAATAACGTTCCCAAGGCAACCTGCAGCCGCGATTTGACCTGAAATCTTTATATCTTTTTATCACCCAGAGGCCTAGCCCTCATCGAGTGTTGCTTGGTCAAGTGTAAGCCCTTCCCACAGAGCGACCCCAATAACCTGGGGGCTGGCGATACCTAACCCCGACAGCCCTCCTCGTTCCCAGAACAGCCTCCCTTGCTCCCAGCTGTGAATCGGGCCTTCACACGGTCTTTTGTGGACTTAGAAGTCAAGAAGAGAATTCATAGTACTTTGGAAAACACATTTTCTTTTAAAGAAGAATTTTTTGTTTTCATTTCAAACAGCCCTGGCTGGTGATGAGTGGTGAGGAGAGGTGCCCTGTTTTCCATCCTAACACCTATTTCCAGGTGGGGGCAGGGAGGGCTCCAGCTCGACATGTTATTTCAAAACCTTTCCGGGCCTCGCAGCTCCATTTCCAGGCCACATGCGGCAAAGAAAAGCACAATTTCCCATTACGTCGTGTTGCCCTTTCTGGTTTGAGCACCTTTCAAAGTGCGAAGACCCAGTCTGCTGCAGCACACCCCCTCCTGTCCCCGTAAATAAAGTTGCGCCCCTCGATGCGGGGTTCAAATAAATGGCCTTGCCGGGTACTCGATGGCCACACTCCTGACAGGCGTGCTCGCCGAGAGCAGCAGGCTGGGGCCGCACCTCCCGCCCTTCAAGAGATAGAGACGTGACGTGAACGCTCCCTGCCCGCTTTTTGCCATCGGAGGCACATTCCAGAGGGAAGCAGGCCAGTGAAGTCTTGTCTTCTGACGGGGTGCCGACACAGATGGATGTCACACTCCCTGCCAGGGAAGGCCACGTTCAGACACTCCCAGATAGCCAGCTGCCACTTTATTAACAGCAAATATCCCCATCTGAACCAGGCTGGGAAAGAAAATATTTATGCTTGCCTGTCAGGAAGACCTTCATTTCTCTTCTGAGGGAGGCAGCCAGGGTGCTGGTCCAGAGCAGAGAGAATGTGACTTGTCTGTAGGCCTTTCTGCCGCACAGGCTTGGTGAAGGCTCCAGACTATCCTCAGGACAGCTCTGGGCGGGCACGAGGGGCTGCAGGCGGGAGGGACAGGGGAACCCAGGAGAGGTGGGGCTTTGTTGAGCTGGACGTGGGGGAATCTGGGTGTGGGTAGGGGGGCCGCAGCTGGAGATCTCATCCAAGTGCACCATCAAATGGTCCCATCATTAATTCAAAACATAGCTGTATTAATATGAAAGGTGACTTTGGGCAGAGAATAAAATAATCTTGTATTTCAGAAAATGCCAACACTGGCACTAAGTCTTGTTCTTTAGCTGGGCATAGATTAAAATCAACTTATGTTATGACTGTATCATGGTCATTCTTTTGAACGCATGTCTTAAGCCAGTTGTCAACGGCCTCGGGGCTGCCCGTGGACCTGCAGCCCCGGGAGACAGCCGTACCAGTTTCAGGAGTTGGGATCTAAGGTGCGACGCTGAACATCAGGTGACCCTGGGGAAGGGAAGCTTTGGTCTCATGGGCACAGCAGGACTGTTCTCCCCGGACCTCGGTGAGGCTTCCCTCCCCCAACCTTGAGTGCCGATCTCTCTCATCCCACAGAGCACGGGCACTGCGGTCAGGAGACCTGGGTTCAGATCCTGACTCTGTCATTTAGTAGTTGTGCAACCAACCCTGAGCCTGTTATTCAAGGTTTAACCTTTTTGAGAAAAAGGAGCCAAAAGATATGTTCCTCTTGGGGCTATGTCGAGAATAAGGTAAGGCAAAGTCTGTGAAACACTCGGCACAGTGATAAGCAGCAGGAATGGTGGGAATGGCACACGTGGCATTGCTCGCTCTCTAGTTGTATTCGTATGTGAATCAATGTTTGCAAATGTGTGCAAGTATAATTCCTAGTTCATTTTTGTATTAGTCGGCTTGGCTGCCATGACAAAATACCATAGACTGGGTGGCTTAAACAACAGACTTTTATTTTCTCATAGTTCTGGAGACTGAGAAATCCAAGGTCAAAGTGCTGGCGGATTTGGTTCCTGGAAAGGGCCCTTCTCCTAGCTTGCGCATGGCCACCTCCTCACTGAGTCCTCACAGGGCAGAGAAAGAGGAAGAGCTCTGGTCTCCCTTCCTCTTCTTACAAGGACGCTAATTCCATTCAGAGGACCCCACCCTCCTGACTCATCTAAAGCTAATTACTTCTCAAAGGTCTCGCCTCCTAATACCATCACATTGGAGATTAGGGCTTCAACATATGTGTAGGAGTGTTGACAATACTGACTCCATCTTGGCCCTCCATCTTCGTTATGTTTGCTCAATGACCTCTCTTGAGGCTACATGTTCCAGCCCCCTTAGAGATTAATATACATGTCTTAGAAATGCCCGCCAAAGCCAGGATCAGGGGAGGCTTGCTTTGGCCTCCCATGAATCTGTTACAGATAGTCTTTCCCCTTTCTGATGCACAGGTGTTCCACAAGATCTAATTAAAGGTTAGCTGTCAATTTGGTGAATTCAAATCCTTTGAAATGCGTGTCAGACCTAACATGTACAAGAGCCCAGCACGGGTTAAACTCACGGGCTCAGGCTGCAAGTATGAGCGTGTCCATGTGCAGCATGTGTATACATACGTGTGTACAAGCGTGGGAAGGGCATGACTCCAACCACAGTAGGCAGCTGTCCCTCTGCCCAGCCTGGCAGGCCTCCTGCTCCCACCAGCCCACAGCAGCTGCTGTAGGGACCCGGGTAGAGGGGCTCTGAGGCTTTCTGAGACTGGGCATCTGGTAAGCCTGAATCTTCAGCTGTGGGTCCTGGAGGGAGTGTTCCATGCTGCAGAGGGGCCCCAGGCTGGCAAGGGGACATGGGACCTGTCCTTGATGTTGTGGGGAACTTTCCTAGCTCATCTTCATCCAGCCTGGGACCCTATCTTCATCTATTCAAATGGACCATTTATCTCATTTATAGCCTTCCGAGCTTCAGCCCAAATGACATTTGCTTAGCAATTGGCCTGTTTGAAAAAGCCGATGTGTTAGAGCGAAACGCTGCACCATCTCTCTGAGCCGTGAGTGCAGGGAGACAGACCCACGGGAGAGGGTAGAAGGGAGGTGGGGGGCATTCAGGTGGTCAAGGATCCCACGGAAACAGGCAAACACATTATCCACTCCAACGCAGGCAATTTTTTCCCCAGGGTGGCTAATTAGCAGGTGGCTGCCCAGGCTTTCTACTTGACTCGCTGAATTAGAATGCTCGGCACAGAGATCTGTGTTTATGCTCAAACTCTGTTGTTCCTCTTCCCCAGCCGGGAGAGGAGTGCTGGCTGCTAGCTCTGGAGCCTGGAGCCTGCTCAGCTGGCATTTCAGGGGCCTGGATGGAATGCCTTCTCCGTAGAAACTTCTGCCCTTGGAGGCCTCAGAAAACAGCAGGCTTGTCAGGGCAGGCACACAGGACATGTCCACGCACATGTACAAATATCTCTCCCCTCTTACATAAACAAGACGCAAAGTCACAGGCACACAGATTCGCCCAGGTCCATGGGCCCCCACCGTCGGAGACCCACCCATGGGAACAGAGAGGTAGAGCCCCTCACCCGGCACGTCCACTCACACAAATACCCCGAGATACCCTGAGACCTGCACCTACAGACACACACGAGAAACACACACCTGCACACGTGTGCACACACACACCCCCCTTGGCTTATATGCATACATTAGATGAACCTTCACGGCCTCCCTGGAACGGGAGTATAAGAGCACGTGGGGAGTGAGGGCATCTGGCAGGATAGATACAGAGAAACTCTCGACAAACATTCTCAGAACCCAGCCTGATTCTCAATCACAGTCTCACATCAGAATCGGATGTGAGGAGGATAGATCAGATAAGATATCGGATATCAGATTCAGAAATCATATGCAAATCAGAATTCTCCTGTTAGAATCACCTGTGTAAACCCTCATATTGGGCTCCCCCAGAATCCGATAAGCCATGGGTAAGACTTGTGATACAGCGGTTGCCAGGAGAGCTGGGAAAGGCTCCCTCGTATAATGAACACAGAACCATTTTATCATTAAAAATAAAAATAGAATTAAACAGCTCACTGCTGACTATTAGGAGGGAGAATAATTTGGGCGAGAACTCTTAGGACTTTTAAAAATGATGACTTCTTTTGTTTTGTTGTTTCGAGGACATGGAGTCACTGGGAGCCGGTTTTTTCCTGGTTGACTTCCTTCTGTCTTCGTTAAACAGATAGAGATGGTGATAACACACACACCTTGTCCAGATTTTGGTTCAATCACAGATGTTTCAGACTCACTGCCTAAACTGGAAGGTCCCAACCCTTCCTGATATAGATAGGGAAACTGAGGCCCAGGTAGGTCATCCTACTGCTCAAAGTCCTAGAGCTGTTAGTGATTTCTTTGAGCTAATGTGTGGAGAGCACACAGCAGGAGCTCCACAAGTGCTCGCTGCTGTATTATTATGACTACTGTTCTATCAGTAGTTATTATCATTAGCTGAGCAAGGCTAAGAATCCAGATCTTCCTCCCATCTGGTTTATGGTCAGGGCTCCTTCCCAGTTGAGAAGACAGTGAGGAGGCAGTGGAAATCTGGGCACCCCGCCCAGGCCCATCTTCTCTAATTATGTCCTGATTGATGGACTCCAATCCTTCCACTTCCCGGGGAAAGGGGCAAAGGAAGGTTGCTGAGAGTGGCCAGGGTGGCAGCAGGATGCACTTCGACAGGGAGGAGAGTGCCCCCTCTTGATGAGGGGCTTCAAAGAACAGCATCCTACTTCTGCCTCTGGGAGAGGCGGGCCTTCAGAGACACAACTTTGATTAGCATCTGGCATGATAGGGGTGATAGAGTGGTTGCAGCACCGGGACTGGGAGCGCCCTTTCTGTGGGTAGCTCCCAGGAGAGTCTCTTCAGGCCAAGGAAAGCTTTGTTCTAACCACTTCTACTGAGCCAGGGTTGCTGGGTGGTCTTGGGGCAGGAGGGCAGAATGGGGGTGGGGCAGGGCAAGGCAGGAGTATGGGGTTGAAGACTGGGGATGGGAGGAAGAGGGAGGAATCTGCCCATGGGTATGGGGTGGGCTGGTGCAAAGGGAGAGTTGGGGTTGCCATCAGGAGGTTTGGAGGCACTGGGGGAGTAGGAGGGACCAGCAGATGCCAGAACCACCAGGAAGGTCCAGGGAACCAGGTGGGGGTCCTTGAGAGTGAGGACATAGACAAAGCCCCCTTTCCTAGACCCTGTTGTCCCAGGTGGCTAGTGGGAGGGGTTCACCACCAGGCACTGATCCCCCTACACTTTGTGTCTGGGGCTCCAGAACATGTGGCCTACACGCCCCCCACCCCCCTTCCACCCCCGCCGAAGGACTGCCATTTGGAACGCATTTGCAGACACATGGATTGTTTTTAAGTTAATGCTTTTTAATTCACTCTGTTTCCCAGTTGTCGTTTTTTATTGAAAAGGCGGATTCTGCCGGTGTGTGTTCCTTTGCGGGGGCGGCGGAGCAGGGGGGGATGCTGGGTTGTGCTATTCGCAGGCCGAGATCCGATGAGAGGCAGAGACAGAGACAAAGGCACAGAGAGACACCGGGGAACGAGTAAACTGGGTCAGAAGCAAGAGAGAGACAGGGAGAGGGATGCACAAGAGGCCGGAGGACACACACAGAACCCTGGAAAGGAAAGGGAGGGACACGAGGCCCTAGAGGCAGGGCGTGTGTGCCGAGAAATCCTGCTGCGGGCGGGGACCCAGAGGACACCCCCATCTCCAACTAAGGCCCTTGGGGCTGAGCTCTCTGATTCCCTTCAGCGTAGACAAGGCCGAACTGGCCACAGGGAGAGAGATGGAGGGCTGCGGCGGGGCGGGCGGCGGACTGGGTACGCAGGACCCGGGTCGCCGAGGGCTAGAGATCCCAGATCTAAGAGAAGAGGACCTGGGAGTCAGGGGCATACCTCCCCTCTCCCCCCGCCCCGGCCCCCCAGACCTCCTGTTTCCCAGCCGAGCGAGTGGAGAGTGGCGCCCCGGGCCTGCCGCGCCGCTCAGAGCGAGTGCCCTAACCTCTCTGGGCCCTGGCTATGCCACCTGTGGAAGGAGCGCCCAGGCACGGGGTGGCGGCGGGTCGAAAGGGCTGCTGGGCCCAGGGAACTGAGCTCCCTCGGTGACACCTCGGCTGGGCGGTCACAGCAGAAGTCCGGGCGGGGGAGGGATTTTCGGCCGAGCCGCTGACCCGGAGGCTCATGTTTATGCAGGACTCGCGGCGGCCCGAGAGAGCGCGACGGGAGCGCTTCCTTCCTTCGCAGCTGAGAATCATTTCGTCCCCCCCACCCCCCACCCCTCCTCTCGGCATCTGCGCGGGGTTCTTGCGCACCTTCCCCCGCCGCGTCCTCGGACGCGCGGGTGTAGACACAGCATCAGACACACAAAGACGCTCATGTGCCCGCACGTGGTGGTCGTGTAGACATCCGGGCGCACACAGACGCACGACGCGAGGGGCCGGGGATTCGGATAGAGCCGTTCCCGGCCCGGGCCGAGGGGCTCCAGCGGAGAGGCAGTGGCTCCATGGCCGAGTTCCCCGCGGGCGCGGCTCTCAGGCCCGGAGTCCGCGAGCTGAAAGCCAGGGTAATGAGAGCTAATTACATGTGTGCAAACAGCCGCAGCAAAGGGCGCGGGAGTGCGGCCGGGGGGCCACCGCTCCCTGGCTGAGCCCCGCGATCCCGCCCCAGCAGAGGGGCTCGGCCGGCGCAGCTCCGGCTGAGGGCGCGGAAGGGCGCGCAGGCGGAGAGCCCGGGGCCGGGGAGTCGGCTGAGCCCTCTTCCTCTGGCGCGGGCCCCGAGCACACACGCGGGCGCGAGCGATCCGGGAAGCCGGGGGCTGGCGCGTCGCGACCGGGTTAGAAGCCAGGACCGGAACTGGGTCCGAACACCCCCGGGTCTTGGCTGAGCGGGCCCGGCCGGGGTGGGCCCGAGCATTTGGGCCCTTGGGCTTCTCTTAGTGTCGCGGCCTCCTTCAGAGCATCCCCGTCTCTGTGGAAGATTCGAGGCGGCTCTCGGTACTCGGTCACCCGAGCTCAGTGCTCCCAGGGAGTGCCTGCTGGACGACAAGGGGACAGAGTCTGGTGCTGGCGTCGGGAGACCAATCTGCCCCTACCCGGATGAGCCACACGACCCCCGAAAGAGCGACCTCTCTGAGACTTCATTTACGCGTCCACAAAACGGGGATGCGGCGACCAGGAGGGGCAGATCCCGGGGACGCGCAGTCCCAGGGGACGAAGAAGGGCCCGAATTCCTCCTGTATGAATGGGGCTAGTTTGCCCAACTAGCCTAAATCCGCGATCTCATTTTGTAGTTTTAAGAGCCTTTGGCCGACGGGGTTGCAGTGGCGGAGGGGGAGGGAATTATATTTCTATATTTATAGATGCAACTCAGAGAGGTCAAATGTTGCGTTAGAGGTCACACAGCGGGGAGAGGCAGCTGGTTTTTCGGACTTCAGATTTCAGGCTCAGCCTCTGCGCATTCTCGCGCACCGCTCCCGGACGCCCCTGGACCCCAGGCAGCTCCGGCGCTCTGCGGAGCCTGGGAGCTGCGAGCTGGTGTGCAGATCCTCAACAGCTGTCGCGGTCTGCGGGTCCCGCGGCCCGGGCTCGCGGTGGGCCCATGGCGCCTCCTTGCGCTCGTGGCGGGAGGCGCACCCGGTTCCTGGCCGGGCCGGCCCCGGCATCTTTCTTGCCCGATGTTGGGAGAGGCCTCTGATTCCTCCACTTGTTTGCTCTTGTGCAGGAGAGGGTTGCTGCGCTGCGGAAACGGTGGCCTGAGGGCCCAGAGGCACGCGCTTCCTCTACTGTATCCTCAGTAAACTGTAAAGCACGGTGCGCACCGGCTCCCAGATTCGGAAGGCCGCAGTTTTCCCTGCACTTCCACCTCTCTTGTTCTCTATAGAAGCCTAGTGAGGCTGGCAGGGCAGGAATTGTTATTCCCAGCATACAGAGGGGCAACCGAGGCAGACCGAAGGCCACTCACTGGCGAGTACTGGAGTCAGCAGCACCCAGACTGGCCCGGCCTCCCCTCCCCGCGGTGCACCTCACTGTACTGGTGGATCTCTTGCTGTCTCAGAGGCTAAGACATAGGGCTTTGGAGTCAGACATGTATTTGAATTTCAGTGTCGTGCTGGCTGTGGGATCTCAGGCAAACCACAGAACCTGTCTGGGCTGCGGTTCTGGATCTGAAAATCTGGGGTGATGGCACCCTTCAAGATTGTTGGGGGGGTGGATTAATGGGCCTCGGGGGGTGTACGGCTACTCGTGCCCACAGGGTTGGTGTTTTCATCAGGGAAGGCAGCAGTTGCTGTGACTGGGAGGGGGAAGGGGTCGGAGGACTGTACCCCTCCCGGGGCCAATATGAGCCTGCCGTCTCAGGGGGCTGGCTGCTGCTGGGACTGGAGCAGCAGCTGGTTGCCTCCGCCCGCAGCCTCGAAAGCCAGTGACGGTGTCCAGGGCTTTGGGCCCATTGTGGGAAGCCTCCTCCTCCTTATAGGTGGGAATATAGAGGCCCCGAGACAGAAGCCACTTCCCTGGGGCCGCACAGGAAAGATTTGGGCCTTGCTCCAGAGACCCCAGGGGGCAAGGAGGCTGAGGCTCTGAGGGCCTGGTCTTGGGGAGGACATGAGGAAAGGAGGAGGTGGCGGGTAGGATCCTTGCTCTATAGAGATGAGACTCAAGAGGCTTGCAGGGAGGCAGGGTCTCAAGGGCACCCAGTGGGGACACAGTGGAAGGGCTAAGGATGGGAGGCATATCTGGGGCAGAGTGATGAGAACAGAAAAGAAAGCTCGACCCCCCCCCCCCCCACACACACACCCGCCTCTGCAAGACTGAGGATCTGGGGCAGGAGCCCTACTCCGAGTGAACCAAAATGTGTCTGGTGAAGGCGGGGCTTCCTGAGAGCTGGCCGGGAGGGCAGGAGCCTGGGTGCAAGTCAAGGAGGTAGCGCGGTCTGTGTGCAGCGACTCCGAAGCCTCTGGAGCGTGAGCGTCAGCAGGAGGGCTTGCTAAGACACAGACTGCTGCCCCTCCTCCAGGGTTTCTGATGCCCATCTGGGGCTAGAGGCGGTGTTTCTTTCTTTCTTTTTTTTTTTTTTTAAGATTTTATTTATTTGACAGAGACAGCCAGCGAGAGAGGGAACACAAGCAGGGGGAGTGGGAGAGGAAGAAGCAGGCTTCCAGCAGAAGAGCCTGATGTGGGGCTCGATCCCATAATGCCGGGATCACGCCCTGAGCCAAAGGCAGACGCTCAATGGCTGCGCCACCTACGCTCCCCTAGAGGCGGTGTTTCTAACTAGTTCCCAGGTGGTGCTGATGCTGCTGGGCTGCGGACCAAACTTTGAGAATCACTGCTCTAACCCTTCAGAGACCTTTCCCTGAAAGTTCTCACCAGCACCACATTTACAGCATGTCTGTCTGGGTTACTCTTATTCTCATCAGTTTCAGAGAACATTTCCTGGCCTCACCCTTGACATCAGACATAAGTTTTCCATCTGCCAGTTGGGGCAGTCAGGCAGGCTTCCTGGAAGAGGTGGACTGAACTTGAAGGACTGCTAGGGGGGAGTTAGGGCAACAGCTGGCCAGAGGCTGAAAGGTGGAGATTGAGATAGAGTACGACCCTCCGATGGCTGCGTGTAACATGGCAGGGACTTGGGGCCCTGCTCTAATCATCTGCTCCCCCCCTTCCCACCCCACCCCATGCCGGGGGAAGGGAGACTACAATAAGCACTCGAAAGAATATAAATGAATGTAGCGGTGCCAGCTGGTCTGGCTGGGGCAGGCCCCGGGTGGCTGCAGAGTCCTTTAGACTGTGGCTCCAACAGGGGCAGGGCAGGAGTGGGCTCAGTGGCCACCTTGCCTGCCTTGGTTTCTCCATCTGAGGAACTCACGTCATGTGTTTGCCGTTTCCCTGACCTTCCCAAGCTGCCAGCAGGATAATATATGGAAATTGCTTTGACCTCCTGAGAAAAGAGGGTCTCCAGGAATAGAAAGTTCAGCCACTAATCCCGTCCCCCCAGACTTCCCACTAATTCCTGCTTCCGATGTCAGCCTGGCAGGTTGAATTTAGCAAAAGAAAGAACAACTTAGAGGGATGATGGTTTTTCTAATGGCCCCAGTTCTCCAAACACATGCACACACAATACACATGCACACACAGCCTGGTCACAGGCCCACCCTCACGCGCAGCCCTTCTCCACTCTGGCGCACGCACATGCCTCCCGCAGAGCAGTCATAATTGTGGAGAATAATTAGAACTAACATTTGCACAGTGCCCTGCCACTCTGACAGAGCAGTTCCACCATGCTCTCTCGCCGACTCCTCACAACAACCCGAGAGGCAGACATTATTGCTATTATTAACTGAGGCTCAGAGAGGTTAAGTGACTTGCCCAAGGTCACTCAGCTAGTAAGTGAGGCATGGCTCCAATTTGGGTCTCCGGACTCTAAATGCTATCCTCCTTCTGCTGCCCCACGCTCCTTCCTCTGTGCAGTATGTGCAACCCTTTGTTCATTCGTTCATTCATTCATTCATGCATTCATGTATTCACTCAACAGCCAGACTCGTGCTAGGTGCTAACTGCTTGACTGCACCTTCTCACCTCGCTCTCCTGGCAGACTAATGAGCTGGACACTTTTCCCATCCCCATTTTACAGTAGAGGAAATGAGGACAAAGTGACAGAGTGGAGATTTGAGTCCCCAGAGCTCCAGCCCCATGCCATCCCGCTCCCATGTGTGCGCACACCCAGAATCACACGCACGTCTGCCTGTGTGCCTGGCGCGTGCATTCTCCTAGGCAGGGGCTGGGGCAGCAAGGGACCTGCCCGGGCCCCACGTATCAGAGCCCCCAGCCTGTCCCTGTCACCCAGACATTTCAACTGAACGGGCCCAGAAAATCAAGGATAGGATTTTCTCCAAAATGCCATTGGCATCTCTTGGGACAGAGTCACATTTTCCTACTGATTACACAACACCGTAGCATTTACAATAGTCACTCCATCCGTCAATACCAGTTGGAGGTGGTAAGAAACGTCTCCCCCACCCCCACCCCATGCTGACCCAGGCTGAGAGCAGAGGCAGGATGCAGGGAAGAGGGGACATGGCCCCTGCCCTTCACAGAACCCAGGGATAAAGGAGAGATGTACCCCCCCCCCGGGGATGGCCTGGGGGTTACTGTCACTAAGACCCACAGACCACAGAGTCGCACAGACTTAGATCTGATCCAGGCTTTGTGCTCTCTAGCCATGTGACTTGCGAAATTTAATTATTTCTTCTTTAAGAGCTTCGGTTGCCTTGTGTGCAAAATGGGGACAATGAAACCTCCATCACGGGGCTATCTGTGCAAACTGAAGGGGGCGCTGTTTTGAGCACCGGGTGAGCAGGAAGACTTGCAGGCTGGTGGACCTGAGCTGAGACATAGTTTCAGACCCCGTCCTGTCCTCCCTTGGAAAGGCAAGCCTGATTTCCCAATGGAATTGCCTGGGGTCTCCTCTCTCTGCACTCCAGAAGAGAGTCGAAGTGAAGGCAGGTGACGAAGTGGGTTGACATCTGTCGTGCACCCATCACACCAGTATGGTGCCAGGCATGCTTGGATGTCTGAGTCTAGGGGCCTCTCTTCTCTTGACACTGAGCCTGTGGGTCAGGAGGCGTGTGAATCCATGACCTCATCTAGGCCACCCCAGGGAGCAGAGACGGGATAAGACTTCAAAGAACAAGGGCCCCACGTCACAAGAGCCACACGTGTGTGCACATGGGTAAGTGTGTGTGTGTGTGTGTGTGTGTGTGTGTGTATCATTGTGGGAAGAACATATTTTCTGAGGCTTGGGTTTCTCTCCTCATTTACTTAGTAACTGTGTTTTGAACACCTACTATGTGCTAGGATTGTTCTAGATGCTGGGGCTACAACCATGAACAAGATGGGCAAAATTGCAAACCTCATGGAGGCTGGATTCTAGTCCGGGAGACAGACCATGTGCATGTAAACAAAAAGTCCTGAATCCTAGCTCTGCTGTGGGTCTTTGAGCAAACCACTTGGCCTCTCTGAGCATGAGCGGCTCCATTTGGGATATTACATAACGACTCCCACCTCACAGTGCGATTCTGAGAGAACGTACATAAACCGAAAATGTGTGCAAACTGGAAAGCCCTGTGCTCATGTGCATTACTCCGGGTGTGTATAAACACGTGTGCTTGCCAGCACCTGTTTTCCTTGGCTCACTGAATACAGCACCTGTGGGACTCCGGAACTGGTCCCGAATTCCATAAAACCCACAACTCCTCCCACCAGAAACGACGGGAGGAAACCACATGGTGCTGATACACTGACTTTGGGTTTGGTTTTGCCCGGAGACAACACACCCTGCAAGTTTCTTTGCTGAGAGTGTGTTTCTCAAGCCCCTTGCGCTAACGGGTTTCATGTTGAGCACAGAGGACGTGGTGCTGAACTCTGGAAGCGCCCTACGCCTAGGAAGCGGGCAGCGAGGCCAGTCCCAGGCTGTGGTGAGAAAGCCCAGTGAGGGGCACGGACAGAGGGGTCCCTGAGCAGAACTGTCATCCTCCAAGTGTTCCTTCCCTATCTCTGGCTTTGAAAAACCTCACTTTCCACTGGACGCCAAGAGCTTGGCACTGGCGTCGGAGCATCGGCGCCCTAGTGGCTCCCAGGGCAAATCACCCACCTCCATCCACCCCCT
Organism: Ursus arctos; assembly: GCF_023065955.2. Lineage (NCBI taxonomy): Eukaryota > Metazoa > Chordata > Mammalia > Carnivora > Ursidae > Ursus > Ursus arctos. Next base: position 67,839,590 of record NW_026622786.1, on the reverse strand, counting down.
GCCCCCGCTGCCCGGCCCAGCTCAGTCTGGCCCGACCACACACATTCCAAACCTTCCAGCTCAACCCAGCCCGACCCCTCTACCCAACCCCGGCCAACCTCACCCATCCCACTCATTCCAGCCCCTCCCCCCCAGCACAGCTGCCTGGGTTCCTCTCTCCTTCTAGTGTGCCTTTTTGTCCCGCAGAAGCTGACAAGCGAAAATCGACATTTCCCAGACTGCCCTGTGCTTAGAGGATTGGGTGTGACGCATGTTTCACCAAATGCCGTGCGCCCATGCGCCAATTCATTCCAAAATGAACCCAACGGGCAGAAGGGCAGGAAAAGAGATAGCCACTCAAAACAACATTTGCAAAAATAACATGTGCAAAACCAGAGAGAACGGTGTGGTGTGCCCTATGTCCCTCTCACCAGCTTCAACAGCTGCGAACACGTTCTCACTTTTGCTGTTATCTCCCCAAGGGATTTTTTTATCACATTTTTTTCCCCTGAAGACAGACCCTGTCTATGCTTTCATCCTGAGGTGTGCATTTTGCTGGTTTGGACATCCAGGGGAGCGTGTTTCTGGAGCCAGGAGCTCCCCGGGCAGCTTCCTGACTTGGCAGATAGCTTTCTGCCGGCGTGAAGGGAGCAGCTGCCTTGGTGGCCCAGTTCTGCGGCAGTGCTCTAGGAGGTGGTCCCGAAGAGCCAGCCTAGAGTTTCTTCAGCTCTTCAAGTGTTTCTGTAAGCCATTAAAACCCCACTCATACGCTGATTCCTGCTTAACCAATCCAGAGGAGATTCTGTCTCTGCAACTAAACACTAACCAATCCCCCACCCGACCTAACCGCACCTGCCCAGGCCAGTCCATCCCCAAACCACTCCAACCCACCCAAGACTGTTCAGTCCAGCCTGACCCTGACCAGGGTCGCTCAGCCAAACCCAGCCTTTACCAACGGATACCCCCCTCACTTCTTTCCACCTCAGCCCAACTAGACACCACGCAACCTATCCCAGTCAGCCTATGCTCACTGTCTTGAGTCTAAACAGGCCATTTATTTCCAGCTCAACCTGTATGATCCCATCAAATTCATCCCAACTCAGTCCTTCCTGGCCCTAATCCTACCTATCCAACGACTGTCGACTTAACCCATTCCATGGGAACTGGGCAACACAGCCCTCTACTTCCACACATATTTACTGAGTATCTTTTGGGAGCCACCCTGAGGGAGCAGAGCGAACTTGAACTTGTCTACAAACATAAGGCTGCATTCTCTCTTAGCATTTCTATTCTGTCTCCCTCCTTCCTGTTTCTCTCCCCATCCACCCTCTCCGCCATCAACCCCGCCTCCTTGTCTGTGTTCATTCCCTTTGGCCACCAAGTGCTCTCACAGTACCTCCTGGGTGTTCCAGGCCTCCAGGGGAAGCCTCTCTCCATCCCAGTCCTGCCTTCCTGGAGAGTGCCCTTAGAACCTCCACTTCTACAAAGCCTACCCATTGTAGTAGCAGAATTTCTAGAATGTTTTCCCCCAAGGTGTCCTATCCTAATCCTGGAACTTGGGAGTAAGAGGAGACATGACTCCTGCGATCACATGGTGTTGTATGGTCCAGTTGACCTTAAGATGGGGAAGTTATCCTGGATTAGCTGGGTGGCCCCACTGAAATGACATGAGCCATTAAAAGCAGTGAGCTTTCTCCAGCTGAGGGCAGGAGTAGGCAGAGAAATGCAGCAGGAGCGGATGTTAGAGGGAGTGGGAGCATGAGAAACAGCCTTGCAGCTGCTCGCTTCACAAACGGGGGAGACCATTTAGGGAGCTGAAGTCAGCAAGGAGATAGACACATTGGGCCATACCTGCAAGGACTGGGATTTTGCCAACAACCTGGAAGTACATTCTTCCAGAGCCTCCCCGCAAGACCCCGGCCAGCTGTCACCTTGATTTTGACCTTGTGAGGTCCTGACCAGAGGACCCAGATGAGCCCTTTTGGATTTCTGGTCTACCGAGTGGGAGGTAATGCGATGTTGCTTTAAGCTGTTAAATTGTGGTAATATGTTACATGACACAGAAAACAAATGTGCTTGTCTTACGTCCTCTCTCTCAGAATTATCAGGATTTTTTCCTGATCAAGTTGAAGAATTAATTATTGCAGAATAGGCGAATAGAATATTGGACCCAAATACACCTGGTTCCAGTTCTAGCTCAGTCACCTACTGGCAGGTGACCTCAGCCATGTTATGAGACCCTTCTAAGCAGAACTTCCCTCATCAGTAAAACTAAAGATAATGCGTTTCCTGGTCAGTTTGCTTGGAGGATTAAGTATAATACACATTCCATGCCTGGCACATAGTAGGGTTTAACTGTTTTTGTTTGTTGGGATAGCAATAAGCTCTTATGAACAATCAGTTCATAAGTATTAGAGTAAGTGAAGCTGTTATTTTTAGAATTTTTTATTATTATTTGTGTGTGTGTGAAGCTGTTATTTTTTTTTACCATCATCACTAACGGTAGGACAGTTATAATACAAGACCATCAACTTAACACAGAAGAAGAGCCGATCGTGGCATGGAGGGCACTCTGATGGGGAGGGTACTCTGCAGAGATCACCAGCTCTGCCTGGGTTCGAATCTGGGCCTCGGAGTAGTCAACTGGAAGCACTGGGAGGCCACAGGAGGAAGGAAAAGCAGAGAAAAGGACCCAGTATTCAACAGATAAACGAATCCGTTCAGTACCCACGAAACGTGCCACCTGGTCCACCTGTCTGGACGGCAGCGAGCGTGGGGGGTGGTGTGTGTGGGGTGCGTGGGGACAGCTGAGCCCAGCGCAGACTCTCTTCCCGCAGGGGCTGTGAAGCAAGCAGAACTGTGCTCACAGCATAGCGTCTTGTAATAATCAAGGAGGTTAATAGGAACCACTTCCCTCCCTGCCCCACCAAGTCCGAACTTTACAAGTCATCGGATAGCCCGCAGAACGAGCAGCTTTGCTCCGGAGAAGGCTAGGTAGGCGAAGGCCGACACGCTGCTGTGCTTCGCAAGGGCCGTGCTTACCTGAGCACGTGGAGAAGAAAGACCCTGCCGAATCTCCAGGGTGTATTTGGGCCCCACCCCAATTCTGTCCTCTGCCCACCCTGCGGGCCACCCCGCCGCCACTGTCTCCAGGCTCATGGCAGAGCCCGGGCTCCAGACGGCGGTGCCGGAGCTGGTTTGCTCCGGTCTCCGAGCCCACGTCATGATCTCTGTCCAGCTCCGCTCTTCGGTGACCTCACTTTGGGAGCTCCAAGTACAACATGGCGAGTCTTCACTCCACAGAAACTGGCAGAGGCTGCTGCTGGGGCTTTATCCTGCCTGAAGTTGTGTTAAACATTCACCAACACACTGACACAGCTAGCTTTGGTGGACTGGGGGGTTGGGGTTCCCACCCCTTTCTTGGCCTCAGTTCCCTCCTTAGTCAACTTCTGGCCGCCTTAGCTACCTTCTACAGGACTTTCTTTCTCCCTTCCTTCCCCCTCCCTCCTCCCTCCCTCCTCCCTCCCTCTTTCTCTCTCCCTTTCTTTCTTTCTCTCTCTCTCTCTTCCTTCCTTCCTTCCTTCCTTCCTTCCCTTCTTTCACTCATTCTTGTTCATTAGACACCAAGGAAAAGAGAGGAAGTGCTGATAACAAAATTACTGTTTTCGTGGTAATACAACAACATAATTCGTGTCATAATAATCACATTCAGGAAGCACTTTCTCTGTGCCAGACTCCATGCTACATACTTATCTCAGTCCTCTGTCTTATTTAAACCACACACACATCTTGTTCAATCAGCCAGTGAGCTACTTGGCACAGACAACACTTTCCCCCCTGGCTGAAATTTGAGAACCCGGATGTAAATCTGGTCTCTACTCTTTCTAAGTTACTTTGACTAAGGTACTTAATTTCTCTGTTTCCTGATTTGTAAAATAGGAATAATAATAATAGTTTCTACTTCTTAGCGTTGTTACGTTAAGTGAGAAAATCCATGTAAAATGCTTAGGCCAGTGCTGGTCACATGGTAGCACTAAATTAGTGTGAAATATCTTCATCCTGGTGTCTGTAGAGCCCGCACAGGCCTGGGCCATGGCAGGTGGCCCATCAGGGCTGGAATAGGAAAAGATAGATAACAGAGGATAGAGAGGAATCCTTAAGGTTTACTTCCCTCAGTCTTCCTGTTTACTTTTACTTACTGATCTCACTCTCTATCTCTTATAGATACTCTAGAAAGAGTTGGAAATTCATTCATTTAGTCACTCAAGAAACTTTCTGGTGCCAGGCCTGGGCTGGATGCTCCGGCATGAGCTCTGGGTTTAGCCCATGAGTCATGGAACCCTCTGGACTTCCAGTGGGGAGTAGAGTGAGCTGTCAGAACGGCTGGGAGGCCATGAGCTTTGCACTTGCTAGAAACAGGGGTAACGGCAAGTTGAGAAGTTGGGGTGCCCACCTCTGGGAACTGCCGTGGTCTCGCTGCCACCTGCCACCGTGGGCCCAAGGGTCAGATGGCCCTTCGTTTAAACCTTTGCTCTGCTGCTTACAAGGTACGTTGCTTGTTCTTGGTCGGGCTCTCTCGAAGCCACAGCTCCTTCCAACGTCGAACAGGAGTAAACCATCTGCTGTGCTGTGCTTAAGGTGTGAGTCTGTGTGTGTCCTTCCTCTGGGCCGACTGTGACCTCTGCCCTTCAACTAGGGAAGAACTTGATCGCTCAGCGGTCTACTTAGTAGGCCCCCCAGTTTGCAGATAAACTGAGGCCCAGAGAGGTGAAGAAACTTCCCAATTTCTCAGACTTGCCCGTTGTGCGTCATGGGGAGCAGGATTCCAGCCCAGCTCTGGAGTCCACGTTCTGCCCACGGTGTGGCCCCCCACCTCCTACCCAGGATGGAAGAGGAGCCACGAGGGATCTCTGGTTGGAGGAGGCCACCAGCTCTGCTCGGCCCAGGCAGGCCCCGTGCAGGGAGGCCTCAACTGTGGGATTCAGCTAACCCCACACAAATACACCCAGGTGTGGGGCCCGGCCTGGGGCTTGTGGGGATGGCTCTAGGGCAGGGCTTGAGTTTCACTTTGTGCCTGGCTCACGGGAGAGTGACAGGGCTGGGGGCTGCCTGAAGGTCGAAGAGGCTATATGGCTTGGAGGTTGTGGCTAGGCTGAGGTGTGGTTCCCAGTGCCCTCAGCTGGGAAAACATATGCAAGCTGCTCCCCTCTCCTGCTCTCCTTCTCTCCTCCCCTTGTCGCTCCACTGCACTGCTGTGGGAGGGGGCCCTGGGGACCTCCTGAACCTGGCTCCCACCCCTCCTCCTCCAGGAAGTCTACCCTGAACTCTCCTGTTCCCGCCAAGCTCTTCCGCCCTTCCCTCTGATTTCAGCGAGCCCCTACCGTACTCTGGGTCCTAGGCGGGCACTGGTGATGCTGACGTGGGTCACACTTGTCACCTGACAGAGCTCTTGGGCGGGGCAGGCTCTTGCTGGTCAGTACCACAGGGCAAGAGCTAGGATGGCGGCTTCCGTTTCGTGAGGGCTTGTTACAAGCCACGGGTCTTATACGGATTTTGTCATTGGATCGTCACAGGAGCTGCCACCCGGCATGGTCGTTACCACTCCGTCCAACGACTGAGGCGACCAGCGTTTGGACAGCGGTCTGCCCGGGTCTCACGGAAGAAGCTGAGTGGTCCCCCGCACTCTCTCCAGCCCCCATTCCTGCCCAGTGGGCTCCGAGACGCCACAGAACCTCCAAGGAGCAGGGGTGAGGGGTGCTTTCTCGGGGAGACCGCACCTGGGCTGTGCTCGGAAGCGGCGGGCATGCGGGTGGAAGGTGACAGATCTGGGCACATGAGGGCTTCGTAGAAGGCCTGCAGAATTGCCTGTCCTGTCTTCGCAGCCAAGCCCGGTTCGTCTGTCTGCTTTCTTCTGGGCCTTTCGCTGCCTCACCCTCTTCTCCTGGGCCTTTACCTTCAGCCTGTTTCTTATTCCGCACGACCCCCCTTCCCTGCAAGACTGCACCACGCCCGTGGCTTCAGCTGCCATTTCTCTGACGAGGGCATGTCTCTCTCCGCTCAGCCAAGAGCCACGCAGCTTACTGCCTACTCCCCCTCTCCCCTTAAGGGTCTTGAAGGGACCTGAAATGCAAATGTGGCCCAAGAGAGTGCCCGTTCCAGGGCTCCATCTCTGTGCCTGGCACCAGCGGCCCGCTGGTGGCCCATCCCCAGGACAGTCAGCCTGACACGTCCTCCTCCCTCCTGTCCCCAGCTGAGCTGTCAGCAAAGCCTGTCGATCCTCTGCGCCCACGTCGCCATTCACAGCCCTCCGCCTGGTGTGGGCCATCGTTGGTACCTCACTGTAGCAATAGCCTTTCTCCCTGGTGCCCTCTCAGCTCCCGTCCCCAGCACTGTCGCCAACAGGCTGCTTTAAAGCACAGCCCATTCTGTTGCTTAATCCGTGGCTTGCTATTGCTTTCAGGATAAGATTCCAGCTCCTTCTCTTGGCTCCCAGGGATCTGCTGACTTTCCAGGTTTATCTTTCACTGAGGGACCCCTGGAACCACCGCACTGACCACAGTGGCTCCTTTCTAGTTATCCGAATGATCCAGACTGCCTCCCACCCAAGAGCCCCCGATGTGCAATTCCTATGGCTGGGAATGCTGCTCCCCGTCACACCGGCCCCTGCGGAGCGAGTTCCCAGTTGCGTCAGACAGCATCCCTGCCAGGACCTCTACAGGGAAGCGTCCCCCACCCTCACAGGACTTTGCCTTGGCCTGTTAGGTGCGCTCATTGTCCCCTGAGCTTTTCCTTGGTAGCGCCTATCCACGTGTCATTATATATTAGAGTAGAAATGATGTTGTTTCTCCACGAGACAGGACCGTCTATGTTGCTCGCCCCGGGGCCTATCCCCAGTGCCTAGCGTAAGATCTATTTCCTTAGTGAAGCCCGCTTGCATTTTGGTCATGTTGTCTCCCCCAGTAGACTGCTGGCTCCTCCAGGGCAGGGCCACCATGGGTGGTTCACCCCGTCCTGCCTGCGGTGTGCAGCCCAGCCCAGGCTGTCAGCCAGCACCTGCCTGGCCAGGCCCCGGGGTCTGGTCTGGTTTGGGGGTGGTGACTGTGGGTGCAGGCTGAGGCTGAGATTAGTGGGGAGGTGCTCACGGCCTCCGGGAACAGCACTGCATCTGTAACCGACCCTTATATCTCAGGGAGTAGACACACTCAGGCCTCCCCACTTGGCTTACTGGGTTGAGTCAAGAGCTCTCTGGACTTTAACGTACTCAGGGGATTGGACTCATGACCTTTTTCTTCAGCCTAAGATTCCAAACTGATAAGCGGCATGGTGCCAGTGGGAAAGGGGTGGGGGGTGTCGAGGTCCATTTGTAGAAGCCTCTGGAGAGGGTAGAATGATTTTGAGGTTGTGGGAGATGTGGGGGCTCAGGGTCCAAGGGGCTCCTACTCTTGTTCTCACTGCACATGGGAACCCCTTCCCCAACAGACCTCCCCTTCCACCCCTCACACCTCCATGACTGCTGGCACTCACCCAGATACCTCCAAGATCACTTTAGGACAGAGAATGTCACATCCGGTGTTAAAAGGTTAGTGGCAGTGACGGATGGGGACCTTGACCTCCCAGAGAGGTGAGCACTGCTGGTAATGTGCCTTTATTTTTATCTCAGGTAACTGGCGTAACATTTTAGTTTTACAGTTGGGTAAACTGAGGCCCAGAGAGGGAAATTGTTCTTCAAGGGTCACGCAGCCAGGTGATGAGAGCAGAGCTGGGACTGGCCGTCTGAGGGCAACGCGCAGGACGATGCTGGTTGGTAAGTCAGGCCTGTTGGTGCCAGGGGCAGGTATACTGGACAGAGACCGGGCAGAGAGTCAGGAACCCTAGTTCTAGATCCATGGACTCAGGCTCGTGACTTAGGGAGTCACCCTGCTTCTCCGGGCCCTGATGGGAAAGAACAAAGGGTCAGGACGAGATGGCAGAGCAGGTGAGAGCGTTGGTGGTGAACTCTCAGCTCCCAGTGCTCTGACTGGGTGTGGTGGGCCCTCCTCTGTGTGGCTTGGCCTTGCCATGGGGACCGGATGGGGCTCAGGGCCAAGCCCCTTTCTTGCAGGTTCTCACAGTCGTCACTCATTTACCAGGGTGGAGGAACCACGGGAAGAGGCCTGGGCCTCTTAGATCTTATCTAATCAAGATAGTGGCAGCTGGGGGGTTGGAGGGAGGAGTGGACGGAAGGAGGCCATTCCCCGTCTTTGAAGGGCACGCGCTTCCTGATTCCTAGAACCTCTGGTCAGGTCCTCTGGACAAGGCTGGCACTGGGTGCTGGCAGGTCTTTCATCCAGAGTATTAGCCTCCTGGGGTCATCCACATGTGCCAAAATGTCCCCAACACATTCCCTGGTGCCCCCTGAGGGTAGGAGGCACACCCCTCTGACCCACGCTGTCTCCTCTGCTGTTCAGTGCCCAGGAGTCCACGTGTCCTGGTGTTCTGCTGAGGGACTGGGCCACGAGGGGGCCAGGGTCTTGTCCAAGGGAGAGCAAGGCACACATTTCCCAGTGGGGAGACCGGGTCTCTTTCCCTCCAGCTCCCTCCGCACACATGACCCTGTCACACTCACTCTAACGGCTGCCGTCTGGAAGCAGAGCCCCCTCCGGTAGGACACAAGCCACAAGCAGAGGCAAGCAGCACACGGCTGGGACCCAGCCCCTCACGGGTTTAACCCCTGCTCTGACGCTCGCTTGCAGGACTGCCTTTCCCTCTTAGAGCCTCTGTGCTCAGCGGCAAGGTGGGAGAAAACAGGAGCTCGAAAGAGATCAGCAGACTTTACCTAACCACCGGGGCGGGGGGGTTCACACAGCTTTCCCCTCACCCCCTACCTGCTTCACATCTGGCGTTTTAGGTCACCTGTCCCCAGAAGGCCAGCAGCAGCAGGGTGAGTGGGGAGAGCATGGTGTGAATCCCAGTCCTCCACTTGCTGACTTGGAGGTTCTGGGCAGGTGACTTCCCCTCTCTGTGCCTCAGTTTCCTCATTTGTAAAAAGCAGAGAAAAGAATAGGTGTGAGGGTGAATGTGATCTCTGCAGCACTGGGCACTTCCAGGTTCATTAAATATGCTTTATGACAACTGTCCTCGTTGCGAATTTGGAGTGGATTTATGGAAAAAGGCAGGAGGGACCCGGTGTGTCACAGCGGGACTTGCAGAGCTCCCCACCCCTCCCCCTGGCCCGCCCCAGGGCATTCCAGCCAGGACCTACCCAGATTTACTCTGACCTGCTGCTGGGCACCTGTCATAGGTACACCTGGGGCACAGCCACACCGAATCCACGCACACAGCCACAAACCCAGTGTGAACACATCCCTGCCGGGCCAGAACCAGGCTCCCCCCTGTCCCACCTGTTTCTGAGATGAGTCTGAGGCTGAGGGGCAAGGAACCAGTCCCAGGAGACAGGGCAGGGGCAGAACCAGAGCTGCACGGAACTCCAGCTGTCCAGGGGTAGGGGTAGGGGTGGGGGTGGGGTCAGGGGTGAGGGTGCATACCAGGCACTCTGGCACCCCGCAAGCAGATCACGCACTCAAAGGGGCTCCTGGGGAGCAAAGGCCTGGCCCAGCGACACTCTACAACCTCCGGGAGCGCACGGGATCCCTCGGGGGGCCACGCAGTGAGCCGCCAGAGCACCTCATCCGGGGCCCAACCACCTCTGCACAGCCGGCCTGCGCTACTCCCCCGCCGGCCAGGGCGGCGTGGGGGGGCCCTCGGCCTCTGCTTAACCTGGGCGCGCGGGCCGGCGGGGCCCGGGCCATTATGCGGGCGCATGGCCGGCCGCGCCGGGGCGCAGAGCAAACTTAACCTTCATTTGGGAGCGCCCGGCGGCCGGAGCGCGCGCGGCGCAGCCATCGATCCTGGCTAATGGCCTCGTCTAAATGCGGAGCCGCTGCCTCCGCCCCCCGGGTCAGGGCGCCCCCGCCCTCGGCCCGCGCTCCGTGCAAAATGGTGTTTACCAAAGTCAATATTGGCCGCGGCGCCCGCCCGGGGCGCAGGGGAGCCCCCGCTGGCCTCCCCGAGACCGGGCCGCATCCGGACTGCCAAGGCCTCGTCCTTGCTGTCCCGACTGCCCCGGGTGTGAGGAGGGGCCTCGCCCAAGGTCGCCCGGGGCCGGCGTCTCGGGCGCTGGGAAGAGAAGCAGGGGGTCCGGCTTGGGAATCCCTCAGGCTGACTCCAGGCTCCGCCGTCTCTCCATAAATTTGGGCAGGTCCCTTCCCCTTTGTGAGCCCTCAGAGTTGGCACTTTTAAACGCCTCCCCCAAAGAGTTGTGGAAAGGATCACAACAGCGAGAGTGAGAGGCAGTGCCCAGCCCAGAACCTGACTCGCAGGGGCGTTTGCCCAGCGGCTGGGCTAGCCGGAGGGAGTGAGCTGTCTGCTTCTGTATCCCTCCTCCCGTGCCTGCTGCAGCGTATGGACCAGCACACTCTGGAAGGTACTCCCTCTGCATCCTGACCTCACCACAGACGAATCTGAGACAAATCCTTGACCCCTTGGATCCTCTGCTTTGTCTCCCGTAAACGTGGCAATGACAATTCTTGCCCTCCCAGACGGAGGGATGTGTGCGCTGGGGGCACTGAAGGCCACGCAGCTTCCAGACAGCCCAGAAGCTGGGAACACGTGGCCGCGCTGGGGTAGGGTCCCTGGTTCCAGCTACACCTGCTTTCCAGCCTGCTGCCGTTAAGCGTTTATATAGCATCGTATTAAGCTCATTTGACAATAAAACCACCTCCCGGCTCAGGTCCCCTTTCATTCTTGCACTGTTGATCTTCAGATAAGAAAAACACAGTCATTGCAATTTCTCCTCCCTTCTCTTTCACTCTGTTCCCATCAGGAAAGGACTTTTTAAGTGAGAGCCCCAGAGAAGGCTTGGAGGCTGCCCCCACCGCAGAGCTTTGGCCCAGCGGATTTGCCCAGGGACCGGTAACCCGAGGCTGCCATCTGGTGGCCACGGCTAGGCCGACAGCCCTGCTCCTAGAATGGGATGGAGAAGCCCAAGTCCCTGGGAATTTAGACTCATGTTCAACCTGTGAAGAGTCGCAGACTGAAAATCATAAGATACTATGCTCTTAGGATTGGAGAAGTTTAGATGCTTGAGGATTGCATGCATGGAATTTTAGAACAGTGCTAATAACTACCAGAGAGGTTTCTCTGTGCCAGAAATTATAGAAAGTTCTTAGTAGGGTCTCTTTCTTATAATCCTCTCCACAATGTCATCACCTGGCAACAGTCGTGTCCCCATTACATGGGTGAGAAAACTGAGATTCTTGTTAAGCAGTTTGTCCAAAATCACATTACGATCAGCAGTAGTTGAAATGCGAACCCTGGGTCCCTGGGCTCCATGCCCGGGCTGTTAACCACCATAGAGTCTTAAGATAGTTAGAGTTCACAGTCTTAGTGTCATAGAATCAGAGGGTATTAGGATCCTAGGATTGGAGAATCTTAAGATTCTGGAATCATGAAATCCTGGGAAGAGGGCATCTTATGCTTGTAGACTGAGAACTGTGCAGGGTTGGGAATGGGAGGGTCTTTGGTACACGGGGGTTCCTCAGGGAGGGCAGGCTGCTGGCTGGCTGGGCAGGACGGTGGGAAGTGTGGGCTTCCTATCTCCTCACCCAGCATTTTTTCCACCGTGGGTTTCTCAACCAAGGCTTTTCCAATCATGCTCTTTTACAGCACTGCAATAAAGCTGTGGACTTTTGCTCCAGAAAGCACATAAAATATCCCATTATTTGCCTCTTAACCCAGGCTTCTGTTTTACATCCTAAGTCTAAAGTATAAGCCTCATAAAAGGTAATCATCTAAGGCCTGTTCAAAGAGAAGCCATAAATTGGCCATTTAGCCCGATCAGCCTTGACTGCGCTCCTACAGGCACCCGAGCCGTAGGGCCTGTGCCCCATCGCGAGCGCGGGGGAGCAAAACCTGCATCCCTGACGACGTGCCGCTTCGCTCTCCTCTGGGGAGCAGTGCGCAGGTGCTGAGTCAGTGCACGGAGCGTAAACGTCACCGGGGTGCCGCTCCGTGGCTAGAAGCAACAACGGGAGAGGCCAGCGTAGGCCTCGAAGGAATGAAAGCGGAAGGGGGACTTGTGTGTGTGTGCGTGCTGCTGATTGTTAAGCAGTATACACCGGACACTGTGTTGTGCATGTGATGCACGTTATCACACAGAATCCTCACCGTAATTTTCTGAGGTGGCCGTATGAGCAGCCCGAGGCTCAGAGAGGTCCCGTGGTTTACCCAAAGTCACACAGCTGTTCCGTTCCGGAGGCGACTTGGACTGAGGACTTTCTGATTTCAAAGCCTTTGCTTTTAATCACTGTGTCACACTGCTTTGGGGTAGGGCCTTAAATGACCACAGTGGTCGTTTGAAGAAGGGAGGTCAGGTGGGTTCTGAAGACGCACGAGGCGGGAAGGCGGAAAGAAGGTTGGCTGTACTAGAAAACGCCCCCCCCCCCCATGCGGCTTACCCTGCTCTTTGCAGTCTCATTCTTAGCTTCTGTGGCTCCAAGTGGATCAAGAACACAGGTCCTCTCGGCCCGGCCACCCAGAGTTCAGCTCTATCCTTAGGCTGTCTTGGCGGGGCCCAGGCAGCCCAGGCGCCCATGAGCCGCCTCTCAGGGGGATGCCCCGATCTGTCTTCTGCACCTCCTCTCCAGAGGTTCTCCGGGGCTGCCTCCTCTCTCTCCCGCCCTCCCTCCTCTTTCTCCGTGGCCCATACAACTAAATGAGAACCAGGGTTGGCCCTGCTGCCCCCAACAGGGGTTCGCCCCATCTTTTCCGGCAGCGTGTGCTACAGTCTCCTGGCCCGGAGTTCCCATCTCCACTCTGCCTCATACTCAAAGGCCACCTGCCACCCCTTCCTCCTTAATCACCCCCTAATTCTCACCCCACCGCTGTTTCCGTAGGTCTCAGCCCTCATTCAGGTGTCATTGTTTCATGCTTAGACTAGGGCACGGGGCTCCCCACTGCTGTCCCGGCCTTCACTGTCAACCTCTACTCCCCCTTTTTTTAATCCTCTTTTACCCTCTATGCACGAATGTCCCGTGGCTCTCGGGACACCTTCCAGCCCCTTTCGGGGTGAAAAGGCTCCTCCTCATCCATGTCTATTGGCCTCTTGAGGTTCCCTCTCTTCTGGTTCTTCTGCAGTAGGGTGTGGGCCACACTAGAACCTCAGCCTCCCTAACTGGGAGCAGAACGATCCTGGTCAAGTTACGTGGAAATCTGTGAACTGGGGATGATAACGGAGGCCTCTTCGTAGGGTTTGCTGCAAAGATTCAGTAATCATCCCCCCCCCCCCGCAACACAGGCACAAGTAAAATGCTTTTAACGTTGCCTGGCACACAGTGGGCCCTCAGGAAAGACTCAGGATTAACGATCATTACCATCGCCATCATCACCTGATACCAGAATCCTCCTCTATCAAATTACATGCCATTCTCTTGACTCACGCAGCTGTTTCACAGTCTCCTGGGTCTTTAATGGTCAAGGCAGATTCAAAATAGCTGCAGGTTCTTTGGTCCTATTTCTTTGAAGAGATGGGGTCTGCTTTCCCTGTTCTGCAGTGTGGCGTGGACTGTGGCTGCTTGACCCAGAGGCGGAAGTGACGCTATTCCAGTGCCCCCTGCCTTTAAAGAAACAGATGGGTCCACTTTTGTCTCAGGGAGCCTTGCCCCGCCTGTGGTAAGTTCAAGTACCCTGTTGGAGATCATATAGAGAGACCCTGGACTTCATGAAGGGGGTCCAGCCACGTCCAGATCTCCAGCCACGCCCACCAAGACACTAGGTGTCTGAGTGAACGTGTCTTGGACCCGCTCTCGCAGCCGAGGCATCAGCCAAAAACTAAGTGGCCCAGTTGACACTCCGTGGAGCCGAAGGCTGGCCCCGCCAAGCCCTGCCTACACCTCTGACCCATGAAATCAAAGAGATGTAATAAAATAATTGTTGGTTTAAGCCACGAAAAGTGTGGAGGTCATTTGTAAAATAGCAGCAGAGCACTGAATCGATGACCAAGGGGTGTCTGAGTTTGCAGGTAAAGGCCCGCTACTACTGGTACTATAAAAATATTTTAAAGCACATTACTAAGTTAGCAACATCTAATAGTAAGATGTTAAAACAGTTTTCTCAAATATATAAATGTTACACGTAAACTTAAATAAACACACTGCTTTGCATAAGGCGCAAGTACAAATTGCACAATGTGCTTTGAACCCTCCAAACTCATGAAACAAACACGTAGAACGTACACGAAGCAGAATAATTAAAACTCAAGACTATGTTGACATTTATACGTATCCTAAGAGCATCTGGTCTTTGGGTTATTTTTTCATTATCTTTATACTTAATTTTATACCTTCTTAGTCTTAGATTTGTTTTTTTTTTAAGATACACAGCCAGGGTGCCAATAAATTCCAAATTGAAAAGAAAAGTTAAAGGGACTCACACACCAAGAACTGGGTTACAGTCATTTGGTTCTTGGTCGGGCATGGAATGTGATTGTCTCTCTCAAGGGCTTCGAACAAGAGCTGCTGGTCAACAGGTCGACAGACTGAGCTGCCCACCCCCCCCTTTTTGGCTTAATCTTCACTTGTTACATCAGTAAAATTTGCAGGCCAGGCCTTTGGCACAATCGTTAGTTTTACTGCAGCTGGCGGTCTCTCCCCCAAATTCTATACATCGCCCATTTTACTTGGTCAGTGTTGTGTAACCCATTGTCCTGTAACATGTGGATCTGATCCAGGGGCATTATTTAAGACTTCTAGATACCTTTTATTATCTTATAATTAGTGAGGTCATCTAGAGGTTTGATTGGAGATGAGGGATTGGGGCTGTGTGAATTTTCCCCTCCCTGAGACTTTCAGCTGCTCCATCACCGTGGGACACCCGCGGTGCCCTCTCTACTCAGTTATATAATAAAGATGAATTTACCTTTACCTTCGACACTTTAATGACAACCACCTTTCTGCATGCTTTATATTGGCTTTTCTTTAAGTGTCACAAATTTGCAGCCTTTCATTAACGTAATGTTAATAAACCGTATTTTTTCCCTCTCCTCCTCGTCTTCCTTCTTTTCGATATTCAGATGATCAGAACTTTGCCAGCGGAAGGTGCTTCGAACTGCTGCCCTCCTTTTAACACATTGATATCCTATAAGCTGCTCTTGTTTTCTTGGAACAGCAAGGTGCCCCATATCCATCTGTATTTTTCTTTTTTTCTCCAGGACACAGAACCACCTGTCCTCTAAAACATACTGATACTTTCCCAGGGGGAATGGCGGTAGCGACCCTGCTGTGGGCACTAAGTGGGCAGACATGGCCTTGGTGCTGTGACTCTAGCTTTTCTGTTTGGGTCTCATGTGATGCTCCCACATGGGGACCAGAGGTGGTCACGCTTCACACCCACGGTGCTCTGCTGGGATGTGCTGTTGGCCTTGGGAAGTGGCAGACACTTCCCCTCCACCTTGCTGTCCTAGCCTCCCCTTAATTTCTCCAGAAGAGCAGACATAGTCTAGGCCTTTTGTTTGGAAAGTTCAGGGACAAGGGAGGGGCATTTCGTAGAGAATAAACCATCTCTACTACTTGTGGCTTCCTTCGGAGCCCTAACACCGTCATCCACTCTAAGATCTCTTGCAGAGCATTCCCTGCCTCCCTCCCAGCCTGTCCCTGTAGGGAACACCCACCCCATCCCTCGCCAGGAATCGACGGAGGATATCTCCATTAGGATTTCAGACCAATGGCCAGAAGGACTGTCGAGAAGGAGTTTCTCTCATTGTCAGGGAGGGTCCACTCTTGCCAGGGGGAGGGGCAGAGGGAGAGGGAGAGAGAATCCCAAGCAGGCTCTGCCCATCCCGATGCAGGGCTCGATCGACCTCACGACCCTGAGATCATGATCTGAGCTGGAATCAAGACTTGGATGCTTTACCAATTGAGTCACCCAGGCGCCTCCTTTTTGTTTTTTAAAAAGGACAAAATCTACAGAAATGCAAGGCTCACCACAACTACAGGCGTCAATTTGTGTGACGGAATATCTACTTCAAGCTACTCAGACGGTGCCCTCCCACAAGGAACTGGAGAGGGCTTGCTTTATAAGATGTGACTAAATGGCCAGTTCTAGCGCTTTCCCAAAATAAATAAATATCCTTTCCCCCCAAAATGATATGTAAATTTGAAAAATGTAACGCATTCTCGAGACTCAACTTCAACTTCAGAAATTACAAAAGATATGCGGTGCAAAGTCTCCATCCCTCCTGTCTCCAGCATCCCCCCTCCCGCCACCCCACACTTCCCCAGGATCCGGTGCTACCAATCTCTTATGCCCCTTTCCCCTTTCATAAAAATGTGTATTTTATGCATTTGCAAATAAGTGTGCATATATGGTCTCCCCCACTGCTTTAAAAAAAACATGAATGAGAGCACACTGTACACCGTGTTGCCCGTCACCTCGATCACCCAACAATGGGTCTTGCAGATCATTCCACAGCACCTCATAAAAATGTTCTTATTCTTTCCCCAGCCAGAGTGTGTTTAACCGTGTTCCCTGTGGATGAACTCTTAGTTTCTAATTCTCTGTTACAAATGATGCTACATTTAACAGTTTCTGAACGTGCATCATGTAGCCTGCATCTAATTGCATCTGCAGCATGAAGTCCTAGAGGCGGAGACCCAGGGTACGAGCCCCTGGACTTCGACATTGCCAAACTGCCCTCCAAGGGAGTCAGACCAGTTGTCCATGTGGGCTGTTGGCCTCTGTGTATATATCCTTCCCGACGGAGCATATTGTCGTGATCCATCTGGTGGGTGAAAAAACAAGGATCTTAGAAAGTCTTTGATTCTGAGCATCTTTTCATATGTTTAAGAGCTATTTGTATTTCCTTGTCTCTGAATTATTTGTTTTATATCCTTTGCTCATTTTGGAGAGTGGGGTGGAGTGTTAATCTCTTGAATTGATTTTGCGCGCTTATATTTTAAAGGAAGTGTACTTTTGCCTGTGATACGAGTTGAAAGTATTTTTCTCGGCCCATTTTTTCCCCTTCGGTATATTATGAACATTTTTGCATGTTTACTTTTCCATGTGGACTTTAGAGTTTGTAAGTTCTGCACCCCACCCCCAAATTCTATTGATATTTCTATTGAGCGTTCTTGCCATGAATAAAATTTGTATTTCTGTATAGTCAAATTATTCAGTGTCCTTCATTTGTGGCTTCTCAGTTTTATCATATTTAGACAGGCCATCCTCTGTCATGAAACTTCTTTCTATGCTTCTTATAGTACTTTTAGTTTTTATATTCCAATCTTTGATCCATTTAGAATTTATTTGGGTGTTGTCTCCTGTGTCTCCCTTGCTGCTTTCAGTAGACTGTGGTGCTGTGTGGCAGGCACGCTGGCCGAGATGTGTTCCCTGCCACAAAGATTCAACCACCCAGCGTATGTTCCCAGCTGCTAAACACCCAGGAGATGCTGGCTGAGCCCATGGCAATGGACAGACTGACTCGTGTTTCTTGACCTTAAATCAAGTGGGTCTCAGAAGACCTCAGAACTCTCTGTGGAGAAGAAGTAGTTTAGAGTTCCCCTCCCCCATATCTGATGAGGAGTCTTGTAGACTATTCAAGAACAATTTTAATCCAGGTTTTCCTATTTTAAATTTTTTCTCTCTCAGATTATTCTGGTAATTTGGGGGTTAATTCTAACACCTCATTGTAAATAAAAACCAAGATCTTTACAAGTATTTTAGGAAACAGAGAAATGGGGAAAAAAATCTCCTAGAACAACCACAAAAGAGCTTTGAGCCTTCTCTTGTAATCTCTCTCCACTCGTATTTTTATTTTATATGGTCGCGATAATAATGCCTATACACGCTGTGACCTGTTTTCTCCCCCACAATAGCTTGCGAGTATGCCCTCGCATTATGATAAAGCGTCAGTGTGCGTGATCTCTGGTGGCTGCGAGCTCTCAGATGGGAGCACGGGTCCTGCTCCACTAGCCAGTTTTCTACTGTTGCGCAGATAGGTTGTTTCTATATGTTCGCCGTTACGTACATGTTGCACCAAGAATCCTGTACTTAATCCCTGTACACGGGTTGGAATGACCGGAACAATTTTAAAGGCACTTGGTCCAAACTTCCAGAGCGAAGCCTGTGTTTTTAGAGAAAGAGCAATGGGAGCTAAGACTAAGTGAAAGACTTGCTTCTGTTCACATAGTTTTAGTAGCTCTGGAAGTTCCTCTTGTAGAGGAACCCTGCATGGGTCCTTAAATATCGTTATTACTCATCGGCTATTTGATGTATTGTAATGCCAATTGAAATGATAGCTCATGTTGAATAGTGAGCAACAGAGCTAGAAAGAGGAAGGGAAAGACAGCGAGACCAAATGTTAGAGGAAGATCCCAACTTGCCCCACATTTACTGACCCTCTCTGTATGCTGTAGTTGTCTGTTTTAAAGTCTCCACCAGATACTTAGACAGTTGTAGAGATGGTGAGGTCTCAAAGCCAGGAATACGAGGTGTGACGACCCAGAGATGGGCCCAAAACACAGGGTAGAGCTGGGCTGGGCTGGGCGGGGCTGGACAGCGGTCAGCGGCTCTAGGGTTGGCCCATCTCAGAGATGGACTCTAGGTGGCGCTGTGGCTACAAAAGTTTTGGGCTGAGAAATTTTGGCAAAGCTGTGAGGACTCTAGGAGGGAGAAAGGAAACTAGAGAAGCAAAGAGGGAGGAATAGTGTGCTGGAGGGAAGGAGAGTAGGGGGGGAGTGGAGGGAGTTGGGGGGATGGAGGGGATAGAGAAAGAGAACAATAATAGAAGGAGGGAAAGGGGAAAGAGATAGATGCCCAGCCTGTGCTTGGTCTGGAGATGAAATAAGTTGAGGACTCATTCATTCATGCGACAAGCACGGACCCATGCCCACCCTGTGCCCGGTACCGGAGATAAACGTGGACTGAGTAGCTTCCTTCCCACGGTCCTGTTGCATAGGAGAAGTGAGAGTGACCAACATTAATCAAGCCACATGTGAGTAGATAGTGGCGCATGCACCATGGGCCCCGAGGAAGGGAACGAGGACCTAGGAAGAACTGTGATGGAATAAGTGACATGGTTTTGGAGGAGGGGAGGGCTGCGAGCCGGGACTGTCCAGCGGAAGGTACCAGAGGTGACGCTGAAGGTAGCCAAGAGTGAACGAGGGGAGAAAGGAGAGCGAGGGAATTTCTGGGCAGAGAACACAACGTGTGCCCAGGCTTGTGGTCAGAGGAGATGGTGTATTTGAGGGACTGAGAGGAGAATCAGGGAGAGCGAGATGGGGGCAGGGGAGAGGGTGCGAGAAGAGGCTGGAGAGGGGACGGGTCCAGGCCCTACAGCACCTTATTCACAACGGAGATTTGGTCTTTGTCCTAAGAGCATGAAAAGGGGCTGAAGGGAGGAATACAGGGGAGGCGACTTGCTCACAATCGTTTCTGGAGATCCCTCTGGTTCAAGTGTGGCAAGGGCCCGAGAGGCTTGCAAGGATACAGGGAGACTGGCTGGGAGGCCCTGCAGGAACCAGCCAAGCTGCTTCAGCTAAGGGGCGCCGGCGGGAATGAGCAAGTCCACAACACTGGGGGGTAAAGTTGGCAGAACGTGGGCCGTGAGGAAGACGATCCATTCCTACCGCCGGACTCCCGGTGCTGGCCCTTGGAGGGAAACCGCCGCCATCGCTGGGATAGTGAATCTCGGCAGACGACCAGGTTTGGGGAAGAAGACCGTGAGCTTGGTTTTGGACACATCTGTAGGGACAGCCGTTCTCTCTTCCTGGTGCTTCTACCTCGGCTCGTGGAATAGGCCCTCCCACCCTCGTCAAGATGAGAAGCTTCCTCTTTTTCTGCCTCCCCTCAAAGGAAGGCAAGTGACTCAGCCAGTGAGACCACGGGGACCAAGTGGGACCCTGCCGCCTTCTCTTCTTGTTGAGCTCCGTCTGCCTGAGAAATGAGATGTTCTGCTCACCTCCCTCTTTCACGTGGAACGTACTCGGGCAGGGGGTGTGACTGTGGGGGCGGGGTCATCTTTAGGATCTTCTACGTAGACGATCACGTCGCCCATAATCAGAGATGATTTTACTTTTTCCTTCCCAGGTTGGATGCCATTTATTTTGATTGGTTTATCTTATTGTTTTGCTTCATTGCCCTAGCTAGGACTTCCAGTACTATGTTGAACAGGAGTGGCCGAACCGGACATCCTTGTCTTATTCCCGATCTTGGAGGAAAAGCGTTCCGGCTTTCACCACTGAGTGTGATGGTAGCTGTGAGCGCTCCGCACACGGCATGTGTTTGGATGAGGCGTCTTCCTTCTATTCCTAGTTTGTTGAGTGGGTTTTGGGGTTTTTTTTTCTTTTCCATTTTGCTTGCCCCCTGCTCCTTACTCTGGCAACACTGATCTGTTCTCTGTATCTATGAGTTCAGTTTTTTTTTTTTTTTTTAAGATTTCACATATAAGTGATATCATACAGTGTTTGTCTGTCTGAGCGATCTCACTTAGCGTAATGCCCTCAAGGTCCGTCCACGTTGTTGCAAATGGCAGGATTTCCTTCTTTCTCCTGGCTGAAATCGGCATACATACACCACACTCTCTTCACCCGCTCGTATGCTGAGGGACACGTAGGTTGTTCCCAGGTCTTGGCTCTTGTAAATAATGCTGGAATAAGCCTGTAGTGCAGATATCTTTTAAAGATAGTGATTTCATTTCCTTCGGAGAAATACCCAGAAATAAAATTGCTGGATCACATGGTAGTTCTATTTTTAACTTTTTTGAGGAAACTCCAGACTATTTGCCGCAGTGGCTGCACCACGTTACATTCCCACCGACAGCGCAAGATTTCCTTTTCTCCGCATTCTCTCCAACACTTGTTATTTCTTGTCTTTTCAATAATAGCCATTGTTAGGTGGGAGGTGATATCTCATTGCAGTTTACGTTTTCCTGATGATGAATGATGTTGAGTACATTTCATGCACCTGTTGGCTGTTTGTGTGAGTTCTTTGGAAAAATGTTTGGATTCTCTGCCCATTTTTAAATGGGAGTGTTTTTTGTTGTTATTGTTTTTGCTGATGTTGAGTTGAATTGTGTGAGTTCTTTATATATATTTTTCTTTCTTTTTAAGTTAACACTTTTCATTTTTTTTAATTAAAAAAGTTTTTTTTTTTTTTAGTGGGGGGTGAGGAGCAGAGGGAGAGAGAATCTTGAGCACCCTCCACACTTATGTATTTTAGATATCAAACCCTTATCAGATATATGTCTTGCCTTTTCATTTTGCTAATGATTTCCTTTGCTAGTCAGAACCTTTTTAGTTGGGTGCAGTCCCGCTTGTTTTTGGTTTTGTTGCCTTAGCTTTTGCCTGTCAAATCCAAGAAATATTATTGTCAAGACCAATGTCAAGGAGCTTAACTCCTATGTTTTATTCTAGGACTTTTATGGTTTCAAGTCTTATGTTTAAGTCTTTAATCCATTTTGAGTTGATTTTTGTGTATAACATTATCCCCCCACCATCTACGGATAGACTATCCTTTCCTTGTTGTATATTCTTGACTCCTTTGTCATAAATTAATTGACCATATATGTCTGGTTTTATTTCTGGGCTCTCTATTCTGTTCCACTGTGTCCCGTTCTAGGCCATTGCCATGCTGTTTTGATTACTACAGCTGTGTAATACAGTTTGAAGTCAGGAAGCATGATGCTTCCAGCTTTCTTCTTTCTCAAGACTGTATTGGCTCTTTGGGGTCTTCCATGGTTCCATACAAACTTTAGGACTGTTTGTTCTGTTTCTGTGAAAAATGATATTGGAATTTTGATGGGGATTGCACTGAATCTGTAAATTGCTTTGGATGTTATGGACATTTTAACATTACTAATTCTTCCAATCTGTGAGCGTGGAATAACTTTCCATTCATTTGTGTCTCCTTCAATTTCTTTCATCAATGTCTTACAGTTTTTAGTGTATAGATCTTTTATCTTCTTGGTTAAAATTATTCCTAGGTATTTTATTCCTTTTGATGCAATTGTAAATGGGATTGTTTTCTTAATTTCTCTTTCTGATAGTTCATTATTCGTGTCTAGAAATGCACTGATTTCTGTATATTGATTTTGTATCTTACAACTTTACTTTTATTTATTTATTTATTTAAATTAGTAATTGGTTTGTTTGTTAGTTCTAACAGTTTTTTGGGAGAGTCTTTAGGGTTTTCTATATGTTGAGTGTTTTTATTACAAAAAGGTGTTGAATTTTGTTAAAGGATTTTTTTCTACCATCAGTTGAAAAAATCATGTAGGCTTTTTTCCTTCATTCTGTTAATGTGGTATATTATATTAATTAATTTTCATATGTTGAATCATCCCCGCATTCCAGAAATTAATCTCATTTGGTTATGCCGTTTAATTCTTTAAATGTTCTATTGAATTCCATTTGCCGGTATTCCATTGAAGGTTTTTACATCAATATTCATCAGGGATATTTGTCTGTAATTTTGTTTTCTTGCAGGGTCTTTGGCTTTGGTATCAGAGCAATGATGGCCTCATAGAATGAGTTCGGAAGTGTTCCTTCCTCTTCGATTTTTTTGGGAAAAGTGTGAGGGATATTGGCGTCAATTCTTTTTTATGCCATGTTCTTTTGCAGTGAGGCGAGCACACTCCTTCATATGACATTGGATTTGTCTGTGTGACTTGATTTGGCCAATGGCAAGTTGGTGACTATGACAGCAGAACCCTTCCACTGATTGCCGTGAGGAGAACGGGTCTAGAAACCACTGCACCTCCAGACTGTCCTAGAGTGAACACGTGTGGACCAGACCTGAACCCAGCCTTGCAGCCTGCCCCTTACCTGGATGACCTTCAGCCTGAACTGAGACTAAGGAGCCCAGCTGAAGCTGACCTGCAGTCTCACGCACAGGGGAATAAATGTCCGTTATTTGAAAGCACTGCATTTCGGGCGGTTTGTTACGCCGTGCATTTACTGTTACGCAGCAGTTACTGACTGGTATATAGGATCGGATCCCGTGCTAAGTGCTGACGTGAGTGAGAGAGATGAATCAGAGACTGTCTCAGTTCCCGGAAGCTCACAATTTAGTGGGGCTGGGGTGGTGTAACTTGAGATCATTTTTAAAATAAATTCTAATTTCTAAAATCCATGTCTAAATCAAAGAGGCAAATACAAATCTTCTAAATTCTTCTTTTATGGACAGCCTTAGACTATACATGAAAGGCGAAGTCAGCAAATTAAAAGAAAACAAAACAAAACCCTTGCCGAATCTCTACAGTGTACCGTTGGCAGGGTCTAATTCATGACTGCAAGAAGCATCCAAGCTGGGAAGGCACCTTTACTGAATGACACCATTCAACGGCACATTTAATGAGCTTGAAGACAAACAACTGATTTAATGAATGAGGTTAACTTGACTCTTTACCCTTGAGTTGTATGAAAACATGGATGTTAATGATTGGGCCATTTTTCTTTTTTTGTTTTGTTTTGCTCAGTGTATAACGATGAGGTCTATGAAAACATGTTAAAACGTGCTTGGAGCATTTTTCAGCCGAACATGAGGTTTTGGTGAGGGTTGAATCCACTGGACAAACACATGGCTGTGTGAGCAGGGGCAGACGGGGGAGGGAGAGCCTGTGTCCAGGCCTCTGCACGTGCTCACTCACTGAGAACGCCTTCCCACTGCGAGTCTGCCTCCCAGGGTTGATGGTGCTTTCCACAGGGAGCCCAAATGACAAATTTTATTAAAATATGTGAGTAGTGACTTTAATATTCAACCCCGAGAGTAAATTTGTAATGAAATCACAATCAACTATGAAGGCACAGATGCTCTTTGGAGAACTCAGAAGATGCCTGCTAAAGTTTTCGATCTTAGGGTCAAGTTGTTTTATTAATTCCTTGATGGCTTGAAGGAGCAGTGTGAGAGGGTGGAAAGTATTTGAGCCTTGTTTTATTCTGAAGCAAGGAGCCAAAGAAGAGGTGGAGTCTGAAGGTGAAGGAGAGAGGGTCCGCTGAGGTGTTGAGGCCCTGGAGGAGGCGAGGGAGAGGGGAGGGCCCCGGGTAGGAGAGGAGGGGCTGGCCTTGAAAAGGAAGAGGGGGATCCCCCATTATGAGGACACAGAAGCAGTCAGTTTGGCTGGCATATTGGGGTTGGGGCAGAGCAGAAGGTTGGGGAATTTCCAACCAAAGGCCTTAGTGAAGTAGGAGGCAAAGGTCTTCCCTTGTGAGTGAGAGCCACAGGAGTGGGGAAAGGCAGCAGAATGAGAAGACTGTCCAAGGACCAGACAGAGAGCAGGGGTGGGGGTGGGTGTCCTGTGTCCTGATGAGGCTGACTGAATTTGTACTTTCCTGTCTGCTCAACTGTGTGGCTTTGATTTCAGAACTCTTCTTCACGATTGCACTCCTGTCATGCCTTCTCCAGGAAGTCTTCCCTGATTCTACTCTGCTTCCCCAAGCAGAGTGGGGCCCCTCTTGGGTGTTCTGGAAGCCCTGAGGGGTTCTTTCTGCTAGTAGCCTTACCAGGGTTTGTAGTCCTCCTTCTTTGTTTCCCCAGACTGTGCAGGACACAGATGTGGGTCTGTCCTGGGCCCTTGGTAATTAAGAGGAGGAGGCCGAGGTGGTAACCTTTCCCCTCCCTCAGTCAGACTCAGGCCAAATGACTGACAGAGGGCAAGTCTACTTTTCCTGCCTGTCTTCCCTTCCCTGCCCCACCTCCCCTGTGGCCCTGTCTCTTCCTTCTCTTCTTACTTTGAATCTCCCCTTGGCTTTCTGAGGAGGTGAGTTCCATCATTCCTGAGGAGCCTGTGGGCTTCCTCTGCCCTCCCTCTGGGTCTTACTTTTGCCATCTGTAACAGAAGAGAATAACAATCCTATTTAGGGTTACGGGGCAACTAGAATGAGGCCTTCCAAATACAGCACAAAACCTAGAGCCTGACACAAAAAATGGAGGTCCCCCTCCCCCAAATCCAGCCTCCTCTCATCCCCCTTATCAAGGTGCGGTTCTCTGACCTGGTCACTAACTTGCATGAAGTTTCCCTCACTGGGCCTGATTTTTCCCATCTGGAAATCGCCACCCTCAACGTATCTATTTATGCCCCACTGGACTGTCACTCCCTTGCAGGCGGGGCCTGTGTTCGACTCACCACCCACAGCATCCCTAATGCTCAGCACGGGGCTGAACCGAGAGGTGAGCTCAACCAATAATCGTTTTCATGGCCACTGTTACTGTTTCTGTGCTGGTTCCTGTCCCTGCAACCCAGAACCCTTCCTAATGCAAGGGTGGGGTGGTAGTCCCTGCTGAAGAGCCTTACGGTAGGGGCACCTGGGTCGCTCAGGGGTTGGGCATCTGGCTCTTGGTTTCCGGTCAGGATCTCAGGGTGCTGGGATCAAGCCCCCCATCTGGCTTCCTGCTCTGTGGGGACTTGCTCCAGATTCTCTCTCTCTCTCCCGCCCTCTGCCCCTCCCCCCGTCTCAAATAAATAAATAACATCTTAAAAAAAAAAAAAAAGAAACCCTGCTGTTAACTGGTGGGCCACTCACACAGGGCCACAAAGAAAGTCATTTACTTCAGACTCTAGTCACATCCCAAGGAGCATGAATTCATCAGTGGGTCCTCAGGGTTCTCCAGGAACAGACATGAGCACATTCACCAGGCACAGACCTGAGCATGCATCTGAGATCCGGCCAATAGGTCAGTCCCTGAGTTGAGATCTGGGGTCAGACCTCCAATGTGCCTGTAATTATATACCTCTTGTTAAAATATGTAACCCTAATTTCACCACAAACAGAACTTTTCAACATTCACACCACAAGAATGTTTTGAGCGCGAGCTCTGACTCGGCCCGTGGAGATGGGGCAGGGAGCGTGTGGAGCAGTGTGAGCCATGGGGGCTCTAGTTCCAGTTCTAGAGGCGCTGGGCACAGTGGAGAGTAGAATGACAGGTGGCGAGTAGCGGTGTGAGGGTGGGTAGAGAGAGCCCTAGGGCAATGCTTCCGGCAGATGGCCAGTGGGGCTTCTCTGAGAAGGTGGCAGGTAAGCAGAGGGGTGAAGGGCGGTGAGAGGAAGTCAATAAAGATCTGGGGGAAGAACATTCTGGTCAGAAAGAACAGCAAGCACCAAGTCCTAACACTTAAAGGTGTTACCACTGTTCAAGGAATGACGAGGAGCAGTACGGTTGGCTTGGAGTAAGCAAGAGGAGGGCAGGGAGAGGCGCCAGACAGGACCTGGATCAGGGTAGGCCTGCTTGGCTGGGGTAAGCAATGCTGAGTTCATGGAGTCTGATGAGAAAGCACTGGGGATTCCGGGCTGGGGACTGCCATGATCTAATTTCGTTGAAAAGGATCATGTGACCTTGTGGGGTGTAGACTGGGGTTGGCAGCAACAGGGAAGTCAGTCAGGAGGCTAGAGAGATGAGGGTGGCTCAGGCCAGGGTAGTCGTGGGGGTGAGAGTGGCCCTTTTCCGCATAGATTCTGATGGTAGAAGTCACAGGATGGAAAGGATGCAGGGGATGAGGGGAAGAGCAGTCACGATCAACTCCACAGAGTCTGCTCCCAGGGACCGAGGGAATGCTGGCACCGTATACTGAGGTGGGTCGTAGAGGGAGGAACGGGTGAGGGGCAGAAGGCACAAGCTTGGTTTTGAATGTAGCGACTGGGAGATGCTGTCTGACACGCAAGTGCAGAGCTTGCAGTATTGTCCGGATGTCAGGGCAGAGGCGGGGCTGGTGTGTAGCTTGGGGACCCGTCACAGATTATTTAGAGCTGTGGGACTGGCTGAGGTCACCAAAGGAGTGAGAGTGGATGGAGAAGAGGTCTCGAGCAGAAGGAGCCGTTAAAAAAAATAGCTGGCTACCTGTGAATGTGATTCCGTCAGTCAGAGTGACGCGAGCTGTAAGGGGGCAAGTGGTGTAGCATGATGGGGGTCACGGGAAAAGGAAGGGTTCTGCCTGGCAACCTAGGGACAGTTCTCTGAAAGATGGAGTCAGGCCAGGGGCCAACAGTGAGTAAGATGGGAACATGACAGAGTTTGAGGCTCCAAAAGGCGGGGCTGAGGCTGGACCAGACTCCCACTCAGGGTAGTTGGAAAAGCAAAGATTTAGAGTCTTATAGGCCTGAATTCTCATTCTTGCAGCCACTTCCTAGCTGCAGACCCAGAAAAGGGTCCAGAAAAGGTCCCTCATCTTTCCAAACCTCAGTGTCCACGTCTATAAAACAGGGCCGGCCGCACTGACCTCTCAGGGCCATCCGCAGGCAGAGTGTGGGAGAAAATCACACCCAGTGCCCTGCACAGGACCGCCCGGAAAATGAGGGCCCCAGGAGGATGGTTGTCCATGGTCGGTACTGGCCCTTTCCATGTGAGACAAGAGCTTGAGTGCCACGGTTGAGTCAAGTTCTCATTTTGAGCCAAAGAGAAGCCATTTACAAGGGTCTCATACGGACAGTCCTTTGAGCCGATGTTTTGCCACGTGTTGGGGCCTCTCGACGATGACTTGGTTCTCTCCGGACTCCAGAATCTGGACGATCTACCCCGTTTGGATGTATCCACACAACAAAATCTCCAGACTCTTTTTTTTTTTTAATGTATAACTTGGACTTTCATTTCAAGAGAGTTTGAACCATACCCTGGAATGGAAGTTACACAGAGTCTGCTACGGAACTAACACGATCATCTCTGGGTTCGCTGGCTCAGAAGCAGCACGTCAGTAACTTCTGAGGTGGGTCCCTCATGCTGTTCACAACCTAACACGTAAGAACTTACCAGGGCTGCTGAGAGCCAACTCTCCGTGACGGCCTGCTCTGGACTCTTGCTCACCTGGTCCTGCCCGATGCTGCTTATGCGGCCAACTCCACTGGGCTGGTTTCCAAAGGTCGCCTTCCGATGGATCCGGTTTGACTCAGTGGGGTACGAGGAGAGAACGACTTGAATTTCTTTTCCCCAACCACTCCCTTCAGCTGATTATATGGTCCCTTGCCGTCCCTGGACCATGTCCTGTGTGGATCCGATAGCTTTCCCATCACTATCTGGGCTAGAAGGGTCTCCTTTTCCTGGATTAAGACTCTCATCTGATCAAAATCAATCTACATTTCTACAAAAACAATCTACAAATTCAACATGTTTGTCTCCCCCAACCCTCACCCCTGCCCCCAGCTCAGCTCAGAGTAAGCCCTATTACCGCTTTGCCTTACTGGAGGCTGCCAATGGCCCCTGCCAGGCTGGGCAGGATGGTGAGATGAAGAAAAAGAGGACATCGGTGTCCTCTGGATGGCAGACGGCCGAATGTTGGCTCTTTCTCTGGTTGGGGACATATGTGTGGATTTCTTCAGGGACACTGAGCTCCTCCGTGCCGTGGGCAAAGCCCTCCCTGGCTGGCATGTCCCATTTCCCCCACAGCTCCTGCTCTGCTAATCTGCTCCTCACCGCTTCACCACCCCCCTCCCCACCACTCCGAAGGTCCTCTGGCCTCAGCTCTACCCACATGCTGGTTGGCTGGGGACGGGGGCATATGGGTGTTTTCTATCCCTCAGTGAGTCCTGCAGGGGTGGTCTGGTTTCCTTCTTCTGAACTGGGACACGCTGTCTTCGTCTTTGGGATCAGCCATGATGTACAGACACCAGGAGAAGTTCTAGCAAGATTGGATTACACTTTTGTTCCTTAGTCTCTATTGTGCAACTTTTCTCTCAAGTACGGGGTGGGGCGGGGGAGATTAAGCGTGCAGGTCCTGGAGTTCAACATTGGCTGGGTGACCCCGGGCAAATAACTGAACCTCTTGGAAACTCAGTTTCCTCGTTTGAAAGCAGGGACAGTGATCTTCACTCTCAAGGGCAGTGTGAAGATGGAACTGTTCTTTCCGTGTCGGGTGGCACGTTGCGAGCCCTCACTCCATGGGAACAATTATCTGCCACTTTCTGAGGAGTCTTCACTTCCTCCAGCTAGACTGGATGTCAGTGCTTCTTGCTAATCCAGACATGGCTCCCTCCCATTTGCCCGGCCCGCGGGGCTCTCTTTGATAACACTTAGCCAGCCTTAGCACCGTTATCTTACTCACACCTCACAACGATTCTGCAGGTCGGTCTCATTATCATTCCCATTTACACATAACAGAACCGAGGCTCAGAGTCTGAGGCGCTGGCACAGGGTCAAACAGTTGGTAAACTGGGATTGAACTCAGGATTATCTGATCCTAAACCTGTATAAGTTCCCCCACTCCTTTCACCTCTCTGACCTCCTTGCTCTTTGTCCTATCTTTGTTCCCTCTGTCAATGGCTCTTCTTCACTCTGGACATAATATGGCATCTCTTTGAGTGACGTCACTTCCTACTTGGCGTGCACCCTGGAAATGGCTCCCCTGCTGCTCAGTAGAATGACACTTCCTGTGTTGCATAGTAATAAGTCCCCACAGCAGCTGCTTACAGGTAATACTGTCTCCACCCACCTTCTGTCTACTATCATTTAAGCTATATACAGTTGCATTTTCATGAAAAGCATCCAGTTAGCATTGACTCAGCATCAGTCTTGGGTCCAACATTGAAGGGTAAGGTGTTTTCTGATCTTAAACTTCAAATCTATTTACAGAGATAAGATATGTAAACAAACAAACAAAACAACAACAACAAAAAAACAACCTGCCAGCAATGCCAAGATGTCTGTAGTAGGTGAAAGCGTATGGGGAGGAGGACCGTAGGAGCGCAAAGGCAAGAGTGGTCTGGTGGCTGGGGGCTGGAGAGGTTAGGGTCCGGGAGAGGAGGTGGTAGAAGGTTGCCTGGGAGATCCTGGACCGGTGCTGAGGCTTGAAAGCCAGGTGGGATATGGACAGGTGAAGGCGAAGACAGCGTGCTTGGTGTGTTAGCAGCAAAGAGGATGTGGGTGCCCAGAGTGGTGGGAACCCGGCGTGGGTGCAGAGACTCGTTCTTCCAAAGGAGTCTCTCTTTTACGACCATGAGCCTCTTTGCTCCCTGCTTGGGGGATTTTTATGACCCCATCCATCTGTTTGCAGTCAGGTCTGCTTTGAAATTCAAAAGCTGAAAGGGAAGTGCGGTGTTGGAGCCAGAGCGGAGGGCTGGGCAGCTGTCTCTGAGAAGGAGGGAGCGGCTTCATGGAGAATAACCCCGGCAGGCACAGCGCCTCTTCTGGTTGGCCTGTGTCCCTGGGAAGCTCGGGGCCAGGGGTGCTTGAAGAGGTGGTGGACGATGAGATCCCTGGTGGAACTTCTACCATGGGTCTGAGCTAGCAGCCTATGTGCCCGCCAGCAGGCAGCCCCTGAAGGTGGGGGCCGAGCGTGGACGTTCAGGGCTCCTCCGGCGGGGGCTTCGTGCCTGCTCCGGATCCGGCGGCCTGTGTTTGTTTCTCTTTCCCGCTCTGGCTGACGGGCCCAGGCCTGCTGTGAGAGTTGGCTCAGCCCTCTGTGCCTCCTGAATTCTCTGGCCCAGCTACACCGCCTGCATTCCTCACGAGCCTCAGTAACCCAGAGACGCAAGGTTTTTCCCAGATTCTGGAAGAAAAGACTTTTAGTGACAGTTGCTGATCAAACCGAAAATTCACAGTAGGGACTTCCAAATAGTGCTCCAGGCCCCTGACTTCCCTCAGACCCACGTCCCCTAACACCTCCTAGCTCATGGGCTTCACAGGGCCCAGATGCGTCCTCGAGCACGTCCCCACGCCCTCCTTCCCTGACATGTACAGGGCCCGCGGAGGTCTGTAGCCATCTCTCAGGGAAAATCCTCCCTGGTGGCTCCTTCTCGCCCACCCTCGCACATCTCACACTCCCACGGCTGCTCTCCCTGCCCCCACTTCAAACACCACCCGAGCCTGTTCTCCAGGCCACAACCACCACATACCTGGGGGTGCCTTTGGACCTCAGTTGAAAGATGGGCTCTGCTTGAATGCACTTGGAGTGGTAGACGAGGCTTCTGGGGCCGGGCAAGGACAATTAGCTAGGAGGGTGTTTTTTTTTTTTTTTTTTTTTTTAAGATTTTATGTATTTATGTATCTATTTTTTTAAAGATTTTATTTATTTATTTGACAGAGAGAGAGACAGCCAGTGAGAGAGGGAACACAAGCAGGGGGAGTGGGAGAGGAAGAAGCAGGCTCCCAGCAGCACAGGGAGCCTGATGCGGGGCTCAATCCCAGGACCCGGGGATCAGGCCCTGGGCCAAAGGCAGACGCTTACCGATTGAGCCACCCAGGCGCCCCAAGATTTTATGTATTTAATTGAGAGAGAGAGAGAGAGAGAGAGAGAACAAACAAGGGGTAGAGGAGAGGGAGAAGGAGAAGCAAGCTCTCTGACGAGCAGGGAGCCCGACATGCGTCTCGATTCCAGGACCCGATCCGAAGGCAGCTGCTTAACAGACTGAGCCCCCAGGCGCCCTAGGGAGGTAGTCTTACGGACGTGGGGCTGAGGGAGGTCAGGGGTCTGCAGCACAACTTGGAAGCCCCTACTGTGCATTTTGGATTTGATCACCATGGAGCTGGAGCTCCTGCTGCCCTGGAGAAGTAATGGCCCTCTTACAAGTCAGGCCGCCAGGCTACGCACCGCTCACAGCAGCAGCGAGGCTCTGAGCCTTAGCATGTCGCGCAAACCAGCATTTTAGAGCGGGTGTTCCAAAGCCTAGGAGCAGAGTTAAGAGGTTGGAGGTTGGAGGGAGATTTTGGCATTCCAGCCTGTAAGACCTAGAAGATTCTTTAAAGATCAGCTGCTCTAAGCTCTGCTTTTTTCAAATGGGGAAACTGAACTTCAGAAAGGGGGTGTCATTGGCCTAGTGTTATGATGGAATCAGTGGCAAAGTGGGACCGGAACCCACTTTGGGGCTTGAAGTAGCCAGAATCTTCCACTTACACCACTTGGGGGCCCTGAGTGAAGATTGGGGCACTGTAGAATTCTAGGAACATACTCCTTTCCTCTTTCAACAAGCGTAATAATGTGCATTGATGTTGGCTTTGCAGAAACGAAGCTTTTCTGGCCTGTGGTCTTGGTCACCGTGACAAGCTATCAAGTAAGTTAACTCGAGTCCCATTTCCCAGAGAGGCAAGTAAGAACGAGGGTTAAGTGACATGCCCAACCAAAGGTGACCAGTAAGTAGCCAAAGAGAGTCTCGGGCCCAGGCCTGTTGCTCTTTGCAATAAATCACTCGACCTCCCTATTCCTTGAAAGGTGTTAGTCTCTTTGGAAAATCATGCAGAAAAAGGCCAGAGTAGAAAATAAGATAAAAGGATTTTAGCTGCAGATTCCAGGATCTGGTATAGTATCTCGGGACTTTTCACTTTTCATAGTTGAAAGACACACGTAGGGGAGGCGCTCTTAACGCTTCCAGATCCAATGTTCCACTTTATTCCAAATAATTTATAATGTGTCTTCTTGAACCCATATACCTTAAGTCCTCATGGTAACTCTGTGGAATCAGGGTTGTTGTCTCCCATTTTGCTGATGGGAAAACTGAGACTCAGTGGGGGGAAGAGATTGGGCCCAGGGCATCTGGCTTTTATATTACTTCATACCACTTTGTTCTAAAGCTGCCTGGGGGCTCTCGGCTGCCCACAGGGCCGAGTCTGGTGCCTCAGCTGGCCTGGTGACAGCCCCTCACACCTGAGCCCAGCCCCACACCTGAGCCCAGCCTCCTGCTGCAAATTTCCCTGCATCCTCTAGGTCTGAAGTTAGTTAGGCCCCCGAGGAAGCACTGTTCAGATCTCTGTGACAGTGGGCACATCTCCTCCACCCTCCCCTCACCTGAGAACTCAGACTCAGGACCAGTCTCAGGTACAGCCTGCAGTATGAAAATCAACTCCCGAGAGCCAGCCTCTCTCCTGCTCTGCCCCTCTTCCTGTCTTGTCCTAGTCCAGGACCCACCGACCCCAACACTTCACAGAGCAGCCGGGGTCATCTGCAAGGTCACCGATCCAGCAAGTACTGTAATGCTGGCCTGCTCTGACTTCTGTGTTGCAGACGTGGCTCTCGGCGCCTGCGCGTGTCAACTCCTCTAATCCTAGGGTGACTGCACGACAGAGAACTCCACTCACACGCTCAAGGTCACACAGCTGGCTCAGTGGCTCCCATTGTCTCCCGGATACTGTACCAATTTCGAGATGTGCACAGCAGTGGTCCAGGCCTGCCCTTGCTCGTCCCCAGAGGCCACCTTGAACTCTGTGACCCTCCGTGCCGAAGCATCAGCAGGCCCCCAGTTGCTCGAAGGCTGCTCCCTGCCACCCGTGGGCACGGCAATAACAGCCAACCTGGGTGCTGGGCCTGGCTTTGCAAAGCATTTTTACCTGCACCAGCTCATCGAAACCCATTGCAAGCTGTGCCGGAAACAGTTTTATTATCCCCATTAAAGAGATGAAGAAAAAGACTCTGCGGGAAGGGAGGGCAAAGCCCGGGGCCAGGCCCCAGGCCCCTGATGACCAGCCCATGACCCTGGCTGAGCCTGTGCCACCTTTGTGCAGAGAGGGACGGGGATGAAGAGCGAGCGGCTGTTCCCCTGAGTCTGGGGAGCCAGGCAGGCCCTGGAAGCAATTCGTGTTTTCAGGTTTCCCTGGGAGGAGTAGACTGCTTGCTCCCAGCGGCTGTCCCTAGTGGCCCATACATCGGGCCTCCCACCGACCCAGCCTCTGTCCCAGGCCCCACGCTCTTTGGACCCTCTGCCTTGACCTTCTCTCCGACTCTCCTTTGTTCTCCCCGTTATCTCTCCCCAGCACTATCTGTCTGTCTCTCTCCACGGCCCCTCGCTCCTTCTCTGGATCCCACTCCGTCATTCTGTGTATTATTCTTTCTCTTTCCCCCGCTTCCCCCACCCCCCTCCCCCCCACCCCTTGTCACCACCCCTCTCAGCCCCTTCCACCCTTCCAGAATCTCAGAGAGACAAGTGGGGGAGAGCTAAGAGGTGTCCTTCCAGTGTTGGCCTGGCGGCTTGTGTCTCCAGGTCGGAAATATTATCATTCTTCTCTTGTGACTGGTTAGGGAGGAAGAAATGGAAAATATGAAAAAAGAAAACACAAGAACTGTTTTGTCAGCCCGGACCGACATGTAACAGGGTTTTAGGACTATTTTCTGAAAAGAATCTCTTTTTACAGTGCTGTCACAGTGCCGGCCAGGCCCTGGTCGGCCGGTCAGGCTGCTTTCCCTGCCGTGGCAGCCCTGGAAGCTAGTGGTGCGGGCGCAGGCTCTCCCGGCTGGGGTCCTCATCGCAGGGGGTGGGGGGGGGGCACTGGCTGAGCGTGTCTCTGTAAGGTTGGGTAGTAGGGCGGTGGATGTTCAGGGGTGGGTAGGAGGGCATCAAGAACATAGAAAGTTGGAGAAGGAGTGAGGGCACAGAGGTAGGAGAGAGCAACAAAGATAGACAGATAGGGGCAGAGGGAGATAGAGATGGCCAGTTGGCCAGCCTCCACCCTGTGATGGGGATCTCCTCTCCACTGAGTTACCCCGTTACATACCTCCCATGTCAGAGAACTCACTACATTCTCAGTAGTGTGACTTGGTTCTAGGTGGGGCTGGGGGTGGGACATATGGGCCGCTAGGGGCAGCTCCTGGTAGCTGGGAACTCTTCTCCACTTCCCTGTGGCTGTCCCTCCGGGCTCGGCTCTGAGCTTTGGATCTATGCATGAAGCCTCCTGTCGGGGCAGCCCTACAGAGATTTGGAATCCAACGATCACATGGCAGACAGGGCCTCCAGTTTCTTCTCTCCAGTAGAGCACTGTGGTGGGAGTCAGCTCAGAGCAAGGACTGGGTCTGTCAGGGCAGGAGAGGGGGCCGGGACTCCCAGGTTAGGAACTGCGGACATTCGAATCTACTAGGTACAAACACCTGAGTGTTCCCTCTTGCCACCTGCTTGTCCCCTCAGTCACCCATTCCATCATGTCTGAGCCCCTGTCCCTGGCCACAACTTCCTCTCCAGGGAGCACTTAAACTGAGGACTATGTCTCCCAAGGAAGGGCAAGGGCTCACTCTCTCATGGAGCTTCTAGAAAGGTAGATGACAGGGTCTCTTTTCTTGAAAACAGCTGGTGTGTGAGGGCCAGAGCACACAGGGGTCACGGGCCATGACAGGACCTTTCAGACCATTGATGTCAGGCACGCAGACCAGTGTGGCGGTGAGGGGTGGGGGCAGGCGGGACCTCTTCCTGCACCCCCATCCAGAGTCAGGGGTGGGACCGAGGTCTGGGCAGGCTCCATGACGTGAAAGAGGCTCATCACACTGGCCACGGTTGGGTCCTGACCTAGCCTCCCTGGCCTGGGACATGGCGGTGCAGACACCCCCTTGCCCTCCTCACGGGCCACAGCCCACACGTGCTGGCGTAGCCGAGTGAAAGTCAAGAGGGAAGTCTTGGAGCTTGGCTGCTCGGCTTTCTGTCCTGGCTCTAGCCTTGACAAGCCACGTGATCGTGGTCAAGTTAACGTGCGTGCGTGTCAGTTACTTCGTCTGGAAAGTACAGATCGGGAAGAGGAGCTGTGAGAATGAGGTGGTTCAGGCTTGTAAAAGTTCAGAACACTGTTGGCGCGTCATAAAGGCTCACTCCGCCCCGGCTCCGGCTGCGTTATCACCTCTACCTGGAAGCGGGCCTGCCACGGGCAGCCCCTGTCAGTCCCGGTGCCGGCAGGAGCTCGGGGACCCCGGCCCATGCATCGCTGCTGGTGAGGACTCCGTGGTCTCGAACCCAGGGAGGCCTCTCCCACTCCCCGGCCCTCAGTGACCTGCGCCCTCCCCCAGGTCCCGGGGGCTGTCTTCCTTTGGGGAACTTGCAGCAGGAGCGGCGGGTGGAGACCCCAGCCCACTAACACTTGAAGTACAGCATATGTTAGGATAGAGAAAGACATTTTTTATCTTTCGTCTTCCCTCCCAGCCCTTCTTCCTTTCCTTTCTCCTTGACTCCGTGATTTTCCCACAAGTACCCAGTACATGTCAATTCCCGTGCTTGGGGCTGACAAGTCAGAGAGGAACAGCCATGGTCCTGGCCCAGGAAGGAGAGCGGAAGGGCAGGCACGTACAGAGCATTTCAGCACAACCCAGGTGTGCAAGGACCAGGTGCTGTGGGAAGGAGGGGAGGCGTGGCGAGCTCAGCTTAGGAGCTCAGCCTTGATGCAGCAGACGCCACCGGGGCTGGGTCAGGCGGGCTGTGTAGGCGCTCCATGGAGCGACATGCAAGGAAGGGATGGAGGGGCGGACAGACGGTCAGTGCGGGGGACGGCAAGTGCAGAGGCGAGGGTGGTGAAGGGTAGGACGCACTCAGGAAGCACTGAGGCAGGCAGTAATGGGAGTGTTGAATAGTAGGAGAGGAACTGGAAAAATGTGAACTCCATACCGGAGACACTTCTTGTGGGGAAGGGGCCAGGTTGCAGAGAGCTTTGTGTCTGACCTTGACCTTGGTCCTGGGAATAGGGGGACGCATTGGTGAGATTTAAAAGCAGGGGGATACGTGGTCATTTTGGTAGTTTATGGAACTCACTATGGCCGTAGGGCTGGGAGGGGGAGGGGACTGAGGGCACAGCTGTAGGCAGCCTTGGTGCAGATGAGGGTGAGGAGGCCTGGCGTGGGCTGGAGCAGGGGCCGTGGGGAGAAGTGGAGGAATTGGTTGGTCTGGGTGAGTGAGGGAGTGAGAGAAAGGAGGCCCTGAGGGTGAACCCCAGAATCTAGCTCATTCTGGATGGCCAGGGCTGTCTGGATCCCACTTGGCATGAGGCCTCTCCAGTCACTGGACCCCTGCCTAAGCCGCTCCCTCTTCAAATCTGCCCAAGCTTTTGCATGGAAAATGGGCCCGTTCCAGTTCCTCCACACACCTGTGTCCGGTCTTGGACCTCCCAGCAAAGGTGATTTCCCCCAAGGTCTCCTGGCAGGGGAGGGGGAGCCATCAGCACACAGAGACACCGTCCCACTGAATTCATAATGTCTTTTATTAATATATTATGCTACAAAAATATTTTTGGCAAAATAATATTAATAGCATCTTTATCTTCTATATTCTTAAAGGACTCTTCATGATAATTCACGGAGGTGACGGGAGGAGGTGGTTAAAAGAACAACATCACCAATATCTTTCAAATACATTAAGATCTGAAGCTTGTGTCACATAACGAGAGGCAGCTGGGGGACCTTCTGCAATCTCTCTGAGGCCCGGGAATGGGGCAGGAGCTCCGGCTGCCCCTGCTCTGGCCTAGGACCTCCCTTGGCCAAGAGCCAGCCCCCGCTGCCCCAGCCCCTGGGGCCCGAGACGTCTCAGAGCCTCCCTGGAAATGCCTTAGACTCAGGTCCCATCCAAAGCCCACTTACCCTGCAGCAGGTCTGGGAGGGAGCTACCTTTAAGGCGTGCTACTCTGTCACCCTTCCCTGTCTGCGACATGCTCCTGACCCCAAGGAGGTCTGCAGGGCCCGGGAGGAAAGCCGAGCACGCAGCCCGAGGAGGGGCGGTGCCTCACCTTCATGGAGCCCTGAGATCGCGCACAGCATTCCTCCAGCCCCCCAGAACAGCCCAGGCAGGAGACAAGGTCTCCATGTAACAGATGAGGAAAGGGAGGCTCAGAAAGGAGCAGGGGCTTGCCCAAGGTCACCCAGCAAAGTGAAGAAGTATCCAGAGCACCTCTGGAGTGGAAAAGCCAACGTTTGGAGAAAGGGTGGGGAGATCTGAGGGTGTGCCTAAACTCCCAGGAAAGGGTCCGGTAGGGGGTTGATCAGTCCTCGTGACCCCACTCTTCTGTTCCCTATGGTCAGGGGCAGGGAGGGAAGGAGCTCTGGGCTGGGGTCAGGGGCCCTGAGTTCCAGTCCAGCCCTCCCCCACCACCCAGAAGTCCCCCTGCCTCAGGGTAGCAGGCAAGCCTGCCAATTTACGTCAGGCCTGGCTGGGCTCTTGAAGAACGGGGGTGTGAGGCTGGATGGATTCCTGAACCCTACTGGTTTAGACGGCCAGCCCGGGAGAGGTTTTTGGCTGCTTAGACGAATTTTTGGAAAAATAACAATGTTCAAAGAACCTAAGCATTACAGAGCCAGGAGGCACCCTCGATGTCATCCACACCAGTCCCTTGCCAAGACTTCAGCTCTCATAGCACATCTCCAGCTGGCGGGCCTGCTGCCCTGCTCACACCTCTGCTGACAGCAAACTCACCACCTGCAGGGGATAGCGTTGGCTTTGTAGAGATTATTCCGCTACCAGAGCTGAGGTCTTCGTCTCTCCTTTCCTCTCTTCATTCCCTTCTTCTTCCTTCCCTCTCTGCACTTCTACTGAGTGCCATCTTTGTGTCAGGTGAGGATCCAAAGACGAATTGATAGGACCCCTGGCATCAAGGAGCGCCCGGTCCGATAGGAGAGCAGATACGCTATTACAGTCTCAACCATGGTCAGTGGGTGTTACGCTAGATGCTAAAAAAGCAAGAAAGAATTACAGGGGGGCTTCCTGGAGGAAGTGCTATCTGAGCTAATCCTCCATAAATGAGGACTCAGGGAAAGAGACGGGAGTTTCCAAGTCCAGGGAGTGGCACGTGTGAAACATCCTGTCTATTCTAGAAATGACAAGAAGGATTTAGTCTGGCCAGGCACAGAGCAGGAGAGCGGGGTGATGTGGCTGGCAAAGTCGGCAGGGCCTGATCATGGAGGCCAGGCTGAGGACCCCTGTCCTTACCCCACAGTCGGCAGAGCCCCGGTTCTGTTCCCGCCGCACGGGCACCATCAGAGCTGCAGTCCTCGGGTGCAGCTTCTCTCGTCCTTTCGGTGGTTTTCATAGACGTTCCTTTTGGAGGAGAACCATTCTTCGGGATCCACTGTGCTGAGGGCACCGGCCTGGGGACCGGGCAGGTGGAACCAGTGCCCGAGCCCTGCGGCTGGCCCGGGCCTAGCCAGGGCGAGGCAGTAGATGGGAGAGCGTTTCGTATGAGAACAGTCAGCTCGTGGTTTTTGGCGCGCGGACAAATTTGCCAGTCGGCGCGAGTTTCCGTGCTTCACCCACTCCGGGTCTTCGCATCTCAGCTGCAGGGGCCCTTGGGGGCCCTTTGCAGCTCCCTGTGGCCTAACATCTCCACTCTCCCCACCTTCGCCCGGCTGCTGGTGCGTCAGAACAGCCTGGAGGAAGACTGGAAGGACGTGGCCGTGCTGGCAGCTTCCAGAATGCCCCTGGGCCATTTGGTCCATTTTCCTGAGACGGGGGACCTAGGGCCACCACTGACATACTGCCCAACCTCAGGCAGGTGGCTTAGCCTGCTGGGTCTCAGTCCTTCCATCTTCTCTGCCGCCTGAAGGTCAAACGTGGAAGCCCGAAGAAATGTACACAGGGCTCTCAGAGCAACAGGGGCTTTTGATAAGGCTAGGCACACAGAACATGCTGGAAAAAATGTCAGCGTGGTGGATAGATCATCCAAAGTGTGTAAGCGGCTCCGGATGGCGTGGTGGTTCCCTGGCTCGGGCTGAGGGAACTCAGTGCCCCCGGCTGTGCAGATTCCCACAGACGTGCCTCAGGTCTTCTGGGACGTAAGTCGGCAAGCTCCGTTCGTTTCCCCCCTGGGGCGGTGGGTGGGCCGCCGGGATCCGTGAGCTCAGGCTGTCGATGTCCAGTTGACTTGGGCTCCGGCTGTCCGGTTGGCACAGGCCTCGCTAATCAGCCAGCCCCCCATCTGCCGCCATCCATCTTTCTTTAAGCACTTGAGCGCTTGCTTGCTGGAGGGAGCGTTTGGAATCTCTGAATCTCTCCAGAGGAGGG
This sequence comes from Ursus arctos, assembly GCF_023065955.2. Lineage (NCBI taxonomy): Eukaryota > Metazoa > Chordata > Mammalia > Carnivora > Ursidae > Ursus > Ursus arctos. The sequence goes on along the minus strand of NW_026622786.1, from coordinate 67,799,937 downwards.
ATCTGGGGAAGACTAGGGCTGAATCTGTGGTCAGGGGCCTGGGTTGGATGACCTGTAAAGCTCCTTCTAGAACCTACGATTGGGCTGCACGTTCTGCCTCGAGGACGAGGGGTTCCTCTGGGCCAGGAAATGTGCACAGATGAGGCCTCAGCGCACACCTGGCACCGCGCGTGCTCGACAGTCACACAGCGTGTTGATGGACCTCTGTGGCTCGTGCCCGGCACAGACCCGGGCATGCAGTCAGGCACCTGGCTGTCCACCCACTGCTTCATCGTTAATTCACCTCAAGCTTCGGCTGAGTGCGTCTCATGCCACACTCTGCCCTGAACTGAGGGGAATCTGGCCTGGGTGCTTCTAATTCCTTGACACTTATCTCATCGGCAGAGTGCTCGCACCATCTGTTCAATGTCCCACAGGCCTTCCTAGCCTGCTTTAGAAGTCAGCGAAGCCCCTTCCCACTCAGAAATAGGAAGTTACATTTTTGCCAAAGATAAACGGACTCCAGCTCTGGTTGGGGTCAAGTTCAGCTTATAACGTGGTGCCCATGGGGCTGGCTGGACCCTCTGAAGCAGATCCCAGGGCTCCTGCCAGGTCTGAAGCTCAATCTTGTCCATCCAGGGCCGAGATGAAAAGAAGTTAGCTGCTGGCCAAGACGCTCATGGGACCTCTGGCCATCCAGAGCTGCCCAGAATTCTATCTCAGAAGGGAGGCAGCTGCCGGGCTGGGCACGATGGCATTGGCTCCAATCAGCCCGTGCCAGGTCTGCCAGGGAAACCCATGTGTAGTGACGCTGTGGAGCCCTGGGCCGGGGGTCCGCAGACCTGCTCAGCTGTGCAGCCTTGGGGAAGTGCCTCCCCTCTCTGGGCCTCATGACTACTCTTACTGTTCTTATCTGTCAAATGAGGGGCCCTTTCTGCTCTCGGATTCCCAAACTCTGTAACTGGTGAGCCGCCAGCCGTCTGAGGATTTAGGGCTAGGAGGCAGCCAGCTTGGGTCCTCAGCTTTCTCAGCTACCGCCCTGGAGGCTGTGGGAGAGGAGTGAGGTCAGTCTCCCTAAGTCTCAGTTGCCTGCCTGCCCCCATCTGGCTGCTCTGCCTCCCCAGAGTTCCCTCCGCCAGGCTCTGATTTGATAGGAAAGCCTCTCACTGGCTCCAAGATAAGACAAGCTGGGGCATAGGACATGTGGCACACGCTGTTGCCAGAGCCCTTCGTTCAGAGGGGCCAACATGAGTGACCGTGGCCAGGGGGTCTTTGGCTGGAGCAAGGAGCTTGTACTGGCCCATTTGGGTGGGATCGGCCTTCCTTGGAGCTTCCCTGTGCAAAAGAACAGGGCAGAATAGGGTCCAGGGGACAAAACATCACTTCTGAAGCATACTGGGGACCATGTTCCAGCTAGGTGACCTTGAGCAAGTCCGTTTATCTGTTTGGGGGGCTCAGTTTCCTTATCTGTGAAATGGGGACAATCACACCTCACAGAACTGGCCTGAGGACCAGTGATAAAGTGAGTGTGCAAAGTGCCTGTCCCGCTGCGGCTTTGGACAAACGGTGGCTCCCATGAGGGTCTTTATTACCATGCGGCTCCTAGAGCCCCGTCCCTACAATTGCCCTTCTGTGCCCACGCCGTCCTTTGGCCCAGCTCACTCTGTCTGGCCGTGACTTCAACAGGCTCTTCTATAAGCCAGGCTTACAGAAGATTAATGAAACCAGAACATAGAGGTCCGGATTCACACCCCAGCTCTACTTGCTGCATGACCTTGGGCAACCACCTTCCTCTCTTCGGGTCTCCATTTAACCATTTGTCACAGAGGGCTGGGGGATGACCTCCCTCAGCACCACCGTCCCTCCCCTACCCCCATGCTTTGGTCCAAACCCTTACCAAGAGCTCTGGAGGCCAGTTCACAGACACTCAGGGTTTTCAAAATAGCAGCATTCTTTCCTAAAGTATCTTCCCACCCGAGGATGCTTCCAGGGGAGGGAAGGATCGTCAGCATTCACATCTCTGGCTCCTCTGGCTCCCGGATCCAGCTTCACAAAAGCTAAGCCTGTCTGCCTGCCCCTCTCTCTGAGGACCCCATGGTGGGAGAAACCAAACCCAGACACCAGAGGCTTCTGCGGGTCTAGGAGCACGCCAGTTCAAAGCCACGGTCTGCCTGAGGTTGCGGACATCCTGGCAGCCTGGGTTCACTTCCTGGGTTGGCATTGGGGCTAATTAAAGGGTTAACATAGGCCACATAAAAATAGTTTATCGGTAGAATAAATACATTTTTCTTTTTTAATATGGACACATATTTTACAAAAGAGCCCCATAGCACTATGGGAAATTAAGATCCTTCTACAAAAAAGAAGATGTAACTCGGGTACAATAAAGCTCTAGTCTTCTAACGGATCCCGTCTGGACTGCCCGTGAGGGGTCAGGCACCCTGGAGGTGGTGGCAGGGGCAGTGGGGTGTGGCCACACACCCTCCTGTGGTCTCTCTGGCTTCTCTGCACTGGTAGCCAAGGTCAGGAGGGCCCCAGGGTGTGCTGCACCAGGGGGGCTGCCACGCTGGCCAGGAGGGCGGGGAGGAGGCCCAGGGCGGGCTGTGGGCAGCAGGGCGCTGAGCTGCTGGTGGGGCCTGGCTCTTCCCGCTGCTGAAGCCGCTCCGAGAGCTGCAAGGGTGGCCCCGCGGTCCCGGAGCTGTGCGTGGGCTGCAGGGGCGGCGGGGGCGGCGAGGCAGCCGTGCTGGAGGGAGAGAGAAAGCGGGAGAACCGCGGAGTGACCGCTCAGTAGCCTCGTCCTGGGCTCCGGCCTGCGGTTCAGAGGCGACTTTAGGGAATCTATTTTCTTACAACACGGAGAAGGAGACGAGCGGCCGGGCAGGGAAAGTGAGCGGCCCAGAGCCGCACAGCCAGCCGGCCGCGCTCCCGAGGCTGCAGTCTCAAATGGGACCGCTCGGCACAGTCGCAGGGCAGAAAGAATGCAAGTGCCGCGGAGGAGCCGGGGCTGGGGTCACGCTGGGGCAGTCAGCCTCCGGGCCTGTGTGCGCAGGCGCTCTCGGGCCACCGACCCCGCCCAGCCCGAAATAGACGGGAAACCAACAGCGCAGACGACCCCGCGGTCTCCCCGCCCCCTGATCACAGCTGCCAGTTACTGAGGGTCTCTCTGGCCTCAAAACCACCTTCACAGGGGGTCTCATCACCCCCTTCCCCAGGTGAGAGGACCGGGGCTCAGGGAGGCTAAATGGCGCCCCGTCCCAGGAGAAGCGGGGGCAGCACTGCCTGGGCAGGAGCCCTGGGTCGGCCGCCCTCTACACAAGAACAGGGAGGCTGAGGGAAAGCCGTGATCCTTCATGAACTCATAAAAATAGAATCCAGTTTTGGAGGGAACGGGTGCGATCCTTGGCTCAAGAGAACCTATCAGAGAGAAGGAGGGAGGGAGAGACAGAAATAAGGAGATTGAGTGCAGAACGAGCCTGCTGGCTGAGGCCAGCACCTGGTGTCGTAGGGGAGGGCAGGGGCCAGGTGGGTGCAGGACCAGGTAACCGGCTCAAGTCCTGGAAAGAGAGAGATAACACGCGATCAACAAAGAGAAGGCCAGGGACGGAGGAAGAGAGGGGACAAGGACAGACAAGGACAGAGGCATAACCCAGAGAGGCCACAGGGGTAGAAGGCTCCAGGATGAAGAACGAGTTGGAGCCCCACACCTGCTCTCGTGGAGCCCTGGCTAGGGGCAGCAGACGCAGATGCAGATAGAGGACCTGACAAGTCCCATCACAGCAGAGGTACGAAGGTGGGAGGGGAACCTGGGCAGGGGGCACAAAGCGGGGGCCCCTGTCCAGGGCAGGGCCAGGAAGGCCTTCTGGAAGAGGTGACACAGAAGTGAGCCTGAGGACAGTCTACCTTGTGCTTGGCTGAGGGTGCCCCTAGTGGCCAGAGAAGTACTTACCCCAGCCTGCGGCAGCTCTGGGCCAGCACCTGCTATGCGTCAACCCCTAATCCTTATAGCGACACTATGAGGCAAGTCCCACTGTTATCCCCATTTTACTGAGGCCGTTAGAGGTTAAGTAACTTGCTCCAGCACTCACAAGAAGGCTGGTATCTGAACCAGGCACACAGCAGGTGCTCGCTAGCAGCTGATGCACGGGCAGGAAGCGTGCCCCTCCCTGGGGGTCTGTGGTGTGGGCAGCCTCCTCCATGTGGGACGCTGCCCCATTTTCCAGTGCTTATTGCCCCTCCCCAGCAGGCTGCTCACTCACTGCGTCCTCAGGGAGTCCCCTGCTCTACCTAGGCCCGCACTTCATGTGCTGGGTCCCAGCAACTGGCCGTAATCACTATGAGTTCTGTAATCATCACCAGCAAGGTCCAGCCACTGCCATCCCGGCCAGACGCCTCTCCCACAGCCTGGCTCAGCCTCAGCCTGGGTGGGTGTACAGGGGAGCCCGGGGTCACCATGCACACCCCTGCCTCTGAGTGGGCTGGGACCTCTGCTCTGGGAGTGGATGTCCAAATGCCCTCGGTCAAGGAGAAGGTCCTCGCTCCCTGGCCTGTCCCTCGTTCTCTACTCTGGGTCATGCTCCAGCCACAAAAGCCGGCCACATCCTCACATGAGGTTCTTTCCAACCTGGCATCTACAGTTGTCACATACTGTGTTCCTCTGTCTTTGCAAACTCCTAGAGTAGCTAGGAGAGGAGGGAGCAACGGCACATCATGCACCAGGGACAGAGGGAAGGTGTTCCTGGATAGAGAGTGTGCCTGTGGAACAGAAGAGGGGCAGCCCAGGTGGTGCTGACCACCCCCGGTGACGCACAGCAAGTATACCAGCCTGCAGAGCTCTGAGGCCTCGCACACAGTCGGCACCAGCCCACCTCACCTCTCCTGGCTCGGCCAGCACGTGCCACCACATCCAGTCATGCAGACTGTCCCGCTGCCATTTCCCATCCACCTCTGCAGGCCCGGCTCCATGTCCCCTCTCTTGGAGGCCTCTCTGGTGGGTCCTCTAACCCTCAGGGCCTCCCGGGGAGAGTTAAGGTTCCCACAAAACCTCGTGTGTTCCTCACTGATGCTGCTGTGTCGTACGCAGGTAGCTATCTCTGCAGGGGATGCTTGAACGGGCTCCTGCAGGGGAAGAGCTTCCGGCAGTGCCTGGCACGCCGGACACGCCGCAGGCTTGGGCTACCTCGAGCATCATCGTTACTGTGTGTGCGTGTGTAGCTCTCCCACTAACAGCGTCCTCCATGTGTGAAGCGCTTTCTAGCAGCCGGCAGACAAGGCGATGCTGTACACGTGTCCCCTCATCGTCCCCATTTCCAGGATGAAGAGGCAGCCTCCAGGGGATCAGGATACAGGGGCGCAGCCGTCAGAGGGTACAGGGGTCAGTGTGGTGCTTACTGCCGAGACCTTGGAAAACCTGTGTGTGAAGGCTTGCCAGGGTGGGAGGCGAGGCCCATGCGGCCTCGGCCCTGGGAGGGTCATGCCTGTGTCCGTGCCACTGCCTGAGCCCCGTCTCCAAATTTCTTCTAATGAAGAGAAAAACTCCACATGCCACACAAAGGTTCCATGACGGTCCCTTCCTAGTGGCTACCCTGTCCTTTCAGCCTGAGCAGCCAGGAGGCTAGGAGGCCCGGCCTCAAGAGGGGAGGCTCTGTGCCACAGGGGGTGCCCGGAGCGGGGGCCCAGGCTGGCTGCAGCCAGCCTCGCCATCGGAGGGAAGATCAAGTAGGAGTTATGAAAATTATGTCTTGCAAGGCGTCCAAAGGCATTTGCTTTCACACTTTGAAAACCAAAGATGCACACCCCCCCTTGGAGCCTGAGCAGGGGTTATATTGCTTGGAAGGAGTCCCAGGGAAATGGGGTGGGGGGGCGGAAAGCCCCTCTAAATGCCCCCGCCTCCCTGGCCCACTCTGCTCACAAAGCTTAGTCCCCCAGTCCAGGTCCCCCCCACACCCCCAGGCCCATACAGAGGAAAACTGTCTCATGGCAAAGTGGCCTCGAAGCCAAACCAAACACTCTGAGTGTTCCCAGGCTCCGCAGATGGCTGGCACCAAGGGACCGAGCCTGCTCTGAGCCGACAGGGGCCCTCGCATGGGGAAGGGCCCTACTGCTTGAGTGGAAGGCTGAAGCCCTGTTCTAGAATGCCCTGTGTCCCTGTTTGCCATGGGACTTGGGGCAAGTCCTGTCCTAGGCCTCAGTTTCCCGGTGTGTACAATGAAGGAGCAGGAACCGACCCATGCATTTTAAATGTTTTCTGGCAGCAGAAGCCAGAAGGGAGATCTTCGGCAGAAGCTTAAGGTGTAAAGCACAGATAAAGAGAGCTGGTGCCTCAGACAGTGTCAGCCGTCGGCCCACTAAGGCCCCTCCAGGGGGCTTCCCGGAGCAGGCAGTCGACCTCTGCACCGAGAGGGTCTCGAAGTGCTATCCAGGGCTGGGCTATGGTTCTCGGGAGGTGGTGGCTGTCTTCCCAATGCAAACGGCTGTGGGCTGTGCCCTGGGCCACCTCCTCCGAGGCTTCTGGGGAGACAGAGTGGAGATGGGGCTTGGGCGTGCAGGGTCCGGCTGACAGGCGGTCCTGCTGCCTGGGGGTGCAGCTCTTGATGGGTCCGGCTGGAGGAGACCCCACTGTCAGTCTAGTCTGGCCTCAGCCTCTTCGAGCCAAGCGGGTCAGAGGCCGGCAGAGGTCTGAGGCAACATGTTTGCCCGCAGCCCGATGTCCCGATGTCTAAGGCCCATGCCTGCCTCCACGCCTTTGGGCTCATGGCCTTCTCTGCTGGGAATGCCCTCATCCTCCCCGCGGCCCCGGCTGACCCATTCCTTCGCAGGCACAAGAACAGTGACTGGGGCTCCAGGGCTCCTTCGGCCACATTGTGTTGGGGAGCTGTCCGGCCATGACCTGAGACTTTTCCTGCTCTTGTCCCCACCCGTGTGTGGCCCATGTGCTCCTGTTAAGCAGGGGGGAGTGGGCAGCGCCCACCCAGCGGCTCACTGAAGGCTTGAAGCCTAAGATGTGCTAGGGGCCCACGAGCAGCTCCTCCTGCTGGGGAGGGGGAGAATGGCATCTGAGGCCAGCCCCAGCGTCCCACCAGCAGCTCTGGAGACAGTCGTCACCGAGCGTCACCAGTGGTCTGGTGCCAGCTTCCCACTTTATAAGCATCCTCTCGTTTCCTCTCTACTCCTCAAAGCCAGCACAAGGAAGAGCTGGGCTCTGAAGCCCATTCTGCCTGCATTTGTGCTTTTCTCCATGGAGTGATCCTGTTTCCCATTTCTCATAGGCTATATTCTACCTCTAATCTCATGGCATTCTGGCCTCACATAGAGACGCTGACCATGCTGGACTCTCCTAGAAGAAGGTCTGGGCTTTGCTGGGAGAAACTGGAGCTGGAGAACCTGGGGAAGGATGGGTGGACCAGTGAGAGGTGTGCAGGGCCCTCCCAGGGGTCTAGGGGGTGGAACACTTGTGTCTTTTCCCCTTCGAAGGGGCCCTCACCATCTGCTCCAACCTCAAGGAAACTGAGGCCCAGAAGGACAATGACACACCGTGTATGTGTGTGTGTGCCCTGAACCCCCTGCTCCTGCATGGTGCACCCACAGGCCCTGGGTCCGTCCACACTGATGCCCACCCGTGCCTTGCTTCCGGCCATGCCCAGCACTTGGAAGGAGCTCTCTTCCCTGCACCTGCCTCCTCATGACTGTCTTTCTGTCCTGATGGCCCAGCACTCTGCTCCCTTATTTATCCAACCCTCCGCCCCCATGCCATGCACACATAGCCCGGCTGTGGACGGGGAGAGCAGCAGAGCTGGCAGGATCTTCAGAGACCAGTCAAGGCCCTAACTGCACACAAAGAGAGACTGAGGATTGTCACGAGGCCCCTATGGCACACAGCCAGCATGGGAATGAGCCCTGCCCTGCTGCCCCCCTCCTGGGCCTCCGACGTGGGGGTCCCCTGAGAGTTCTGTGCCGCTGCTGTGCAACCACCTGTGGACACACGCTTGGCCCTAAACTTCCTCCGCTGTGTTTCTGTCTCCGGTAATGAGGGACGAGGGGAGCGTCAGCAAACCCCCAGTGAGGCCCATGGCGGCCAGAGAAGTCCAACCCGATCGGTGCCCAGGGCCTCCAGGCCTTGCAACACAAGTGAGGAATTGCAGCCCGTGTGACTGTGCTAAGACGGGGGCGCCTGCGGGGGCTGTGGGCTGTGGGGGAGGAGAGAGGGGACACAGCCGGTGAGGATGGAGGAGACGCTTGCCAGGCGAGGGCGGGAGGGGCATTTGCGGGGCCATGGGCGAATGTGACCCTCAGCGTTAGACAGACCTGGGTGTGGGCTCTGACTCCACAGCTCTCTTGCTGTGTGGTCTTGGACAAGTTACCTGACTTCGCTGGGCCTCAGTTTCCTTGTTTGTCAAACAAAGCTTACTTTCCAGACTCCTGACAGGACCTGGGGCACGAGGGCCGTAAGAGCCTGCTGCGGTGCCTGGCACAGAGCGGGAGCTCAGCCAGTGTCCCCTCGTGCCCACTCCCGGCAGAGAGAAAAGCAAGAACGAAGGTGGGAGGTGGGCCGGGCATGGCCACTGAGGGGCGGCACCCAGCCTGGCAAGGACAGGGCCCGCAGGAGGGCAGCCTCGGGCCGGAGGGGCGGCCATGGCTGTGGGTCTCAGGAAGCTCGCCTGGCGGGAGCAGGGAGCCCCGAAAAATCTCACACTGCTGGGGGCAGGGCTCCAGGGGAAGGCTCCCTGCTGCAGGGTCACAGGTGGAGGAGCTGGGAGAGGTGATGGCAGGATGTGGGGGGAAGAAAATGAGAAAACTCGGAATGGCATAGCCGCTCCAAGGAAAATGGTTTTGTTAGCATGGCTACAAGTGGGCCTTAGGTTCGCCCTCAGAGAGCTCTCCCCGGCTCCCTCTCAGAGGACCGGAAACTTGGAAACCCCAGGCGGGTGAGGTGAGTCCCCTGGGAGTGACAGAAGCTGTGCCCTCACCTAGGCCTCTCAAGGAGCTTAGAGCCTGCTTCCCTGAGAAGTGCCGAGAACTCAAACAGGGTGCCCATCCATGGAAAATTCCTTCTCCAGCCCTACCAGATGGAAGAAAGCTATCCAACCACAATTTACCTGTTCGGTCAGAGAAAGGGCTCCCTCTTGCCAAAGAAAAGCTGTTTTCTTCTCCTGAAACCAGGCTCTGTGTTTCAGAGCTACGTGTTGTGAAAAGGTGTTTGGAGTCGTTTGCCACAATTTACCTTTCAGAAGCAGTGAGGGTTGGGGGTCCGTTGCTGGAGCTGACGGCCAGCCCCCTGTCACATCCTGGGCTGGGCCCACCCCTGGCTGGGTCTCTTGGTTGCCCCAGCAGGTTGACCAGGGCCCTGAGTCACCCTCCCGACTGGAGCCTTCTATGGGCCGCCAGTGCCTCCATCCGCCCCGCTCCTCCCTGGCAGGCTGCAGGCCGTCCCCAGTGCTGACAAAGTGGCTCTCTGACGCAGCTCCCGGCCCGCGTCCCGGCTTGGAGGGGGCGGCCCGTGCTGGGCATGTGAGCCAAATATGTCACAGCTAATAGAGCTACGGCGTGCCTCTGCCTTTGGGCGGGCCAGGCTGGCCCGGGCTCCACAGAAGTGCATTTCCCAGGAACCCAAGTCAGATGCTTTGAAACCAAAGCCCAAAGGAGCAATGGGCTCCACTCCTATTTGCTGGAATTCTTTGTAGAATAGTGCACCTCCCGAACTTTAGGAGAGTACACTGGACTGTGTCGACCTTTTGTCATGGACTCAGAGACCTGGCTGCATGAGGACCATGATGTCAACAGGGCAGGAGGCAGCCCCTGATGGCTTGTGTGGCCCTGGACAGACACCCCTGCCTCCCAGCCTGTAAACGCAGAACTGAGTCCACGTTCCCCAAAGCTGCTGAGAAGACGCTCGAGTGCACATTCAACCCAAGGGCAGACTCAGCACAGCTTCCCAGGCCCGTGAGGTGAAGGGTCAGATTTATGAGGGCCGCAGGGAGCCTGGACATTTGTTTGTTTACAAGTACCCCAGATGATTCTTTCCGGGGAGGCAGAGGAAATGCCAGACGATGGTCTTCAGGGCTCAGGGGAGACTCCGAGTCTCCAAGGGCCCACTGCTGGGGCACGGGGTCCAGGGCTGGGATACCACAGTGAGTAGGACTCTGACCTTCACTGACGGTCACTCCCTGGGACATCCCGGGTGTTCTGGTGACACTGTTCACTACCCACGGAGATTCCTACCCCAACGTGCCCTCTAGGGAGGCTGTTCTATAGTAAGCCTGCAGGTGGAAGTTGGGAGATGGCAGCCCGGTTACAGCTGAAGCTTTGGTGACAGACAAGCTGAGAGGGTGGCACAGGGGTGGCCGGGCGCAAGGACAGGGGCCGGACAGGTATTGGCACAGTTGGATGGTCTCTGCACCCGCCCATGCTCACCATCATTCACCGCAGATGGCCCATCCTCTCCCAAGAGGGAGCCTACAGCGTTAAGCGCAGCGGCCAGCCCCTGACGTCTCTTTCTTGCATTGCGGGACCCCCTACACCCTACCTGCCCGGGTGTCGGCCACCCAGACCTTCCAGAGAAAGGGAGCTCACAACCTGTCCATGGAGCCAGCCTGCTCTATTCCCTCCTGCGTCACCGTCTGGCCCGTGGGACAGACAGACCCCACTGTGCATCCCCTGGTGCATCCAGGGAAGCTAAAGGCAAAGCAGACTTTGTCCAGTGCACCTCAGGGAAGTTTCTGTTCCCTTACCTTTAAAATGGGAAGAAGTGTGCTCGCTCTCATTTTGAGAACAGAAATGAAAAATCATGTGAGCACACTCTGCAAGCCCTGCCGGATGAACAGGGGTGGCAGGGGGGTCAAGCTATCCCAGAAGTACCCACCCGGCCCGCTTCCTCCGAGCAGGGCTCATGGAGGAGAGGGGACCTGGGCCTGGGGGGTGGTATGCGAGGCCGGCCGGCCGGGAGACGTGGCCAGCCCCGGACAGGCCCGCCCCACCCCCGCTCACCTGTCCTCGAGGCGGACCCACAGGTCATTGAACTGCCGTGGCCGCTGCTGCTTGTTCTGCCTCTTGTGCCACTTCTTCTGCCGTCCAAACTCCTCCAGCTGGCTGAGGCTGTCGGGGAGCAGGAGGTGTGGGGACAGGGCCGGGTCCTCCTCCTCAGGCGGAACGGTGGGGGTCGCCGAGGGCGCTGGGGGGACAGCGGCGGCGAGGGTGGCTGGGGCCGGGCTCGCCGAAGTCCCCTCGGGTGGGGGCGCAGGGCTCCGGGCGGCGGGGCTGCAAAGGGGCAAAAGCGCGTGAGGTGCACGTGTGAGACTGTCACTCATGCATGCCAGGGAATGCCACCCAGTGGGAAAACTGTCACTGCAGGAGAAAACGCTGGGTGCCCCTGCCGCTCCTGGCGAGAGTGTCTGGTGTCGAGAGGTGGAGCTCTGACTCCTTTCATTGAGTGCCTCCATGCGCCGGGCACTCTTCTAGGAATTGGGCAAAAGCAGTCCCAACTAGGTCCCTGTCCATTTCGAGCTCACACTCTGAAGCAGAAGATGGACAGTAAGGATGGCAGACGGTGAGAGCCCTGAGGAGGGCAGGAGAGGGAGTGCGGGGATAGAGGGGGCTAGGCAAGGAAGGGGGTCTGGTCACCGCCAGGCGACATTTGAGCCCAGACTCGTGGGAGGGGAGGGCGTGAGCCGTGGGCAGGTCTCTGGGGGCATATCTGACCTTCGTCAGGGTCTTTCATTCCACAAACTCTGGCTGAGAGACTTGGGGCAAGTGACCGACTGCTCTGTGCTCATCTCCTGCTCTGCAAGCTTCCAGGGGCATCATGAGGGTTTCAGAAGTTAACACAGGCCAAGCCCTTGAGACAGTGACTGGCTCATAGTTAGCAGCTGAAATGTTTGAGCAATTAACATGATCCATCAAAAATTATTAAATATTGACGTGGTTGCTTGGGTCGTTCATCCAACCACGCATCCGGGCATTCAACACCTCCTTTCCGAACACCCTTCTGGGGAGGCGGGACAGTGCTCAGCAAGTCAGAGCTCCAGCTAGAGGTGACAGACGTGGGTTCACATCCTGGCTCCGCAGCTTCCGGGCTGTGTGGCCAAGGGCGGGTGCCATGGTCGTCTCAAGCAGCAGCGAGCGGTAAGATGGGAGTAGTCATACCGCTAACTTCATAAGCTCGTCATGAGGATGAATGAGATGAGGTCTTACCACAGTGCCTGGCACGGAACAAGCATTTCTCTAACGTTGGTCTACAAGCCAAGGGACTTGGCTGTAATAGGCACTAAAGCGTTGATTAGGTGTGTGCTCATGGAATTCACATTTCATACAGTGCTACACATACAGGTCTCTTAGCCAGGGAACATCCTCGGCTTCTCTCCCTTTTATTCTTTCCTCTCTGGGGCCCAAATGGACTTCCTCTGGAGGACATCAGATCCTGACACGAGGCTGGACGTGGCGTGGGGAACTATAAAGGTACGGCAACACCCGAGGCGGCACCCAGCCCGTCCTCCTCCTCCGCTCCTGCACGCGCGATGGGGTGAGGGGCTTCTCTCTCCTTGAAGGAGAGAAGGCCATCAGCTCAGCCTGTCCGTCCCCAGCCCCCACAGCAACCCCAGATTCCCAGGGTCCAGGAGATGTTGCAGCTGCTAGGGAGATAATTCAAAACAGGTGGACAAAAAGATGGATCCAGGAAGCACCTGTGGCCGATGATGGCTTTTATTGTTGGGGCCTCCTCAGCCTCCCAGCCCCTCGCCCCACCCGCAGGATTTCAGCGTGTGCTGGAGACTCAGCCGGAGAGCTCTCAGAGCAGGGCCGGGCAGGGAGGCGGGAGAGGCGGGGGACCTTCCTCTAGTGCCTGGGCTCCGAGAAGAATAGGAGGCGAGGCAGCCTCAGCGGCCTGTCTGCCCACCCCGCCTGGACAGACACAATGAGCTTCGAGATGAAGTCCTTGGGGCTGTGACGGGGAGCATGAGGAATGCCTTGTCCCCGAGGCTGCCTTGGGTCCCTCACTCCTCCAGCACACCCTTGTGCCGGCCCAGGGCAAACTGCTTTGTGCTGACTCAAACGTTCAAGAAAAACAGTCTCATCAGGTTGACTCAGACGATCAGCGGAGGAAGGAGTCCAGTGTGAGCGAGTTTTTAAGTTCTTCTAGAAGCGCCATGGAGACGGGTGAGCATTGGCCCAGAGCTAGGAGACCAGAGGCTCAAAACCCTGGGTGGGGGCTGGGGGGGGGCAAGCCTCTGAAGAGCAAGGAGCAAAGCGTCAGTTATTCCTATCATCGCCACCCCCAAGCCCACCTCTAGTCGCCAGAGAGGGGACGGGGAGTGGTTAGGAGTTTAGGGAGGCTCTGGAGCCGGACTGCCATTCACATGAGCTGTGTATCCCTCTGCAAGTGACTTTACCTCTCTGGGCCTCAAGTTCCTCAATTTTAAGATGGGGATACTCAGTTCCTAGCTCATGGAGCTGTTGTGAGGATTTAATTAGCTAAAAATGCTGAGAGCCTAGTGTACAGTGAACCATCAATAAATATTCACTATGATTGTTCAAGCTTCTTTCTGACTCTGGCTCACGTCATGTCAGAGACAGGGGCTGAAACTGCACTGTGGTCACCTTTGTGGGCCAGTGAAGGAGATTCCTGCATTGCACTTGGAGCACAGGCTGCAGGGAACCTCCAAATTTAAGGATCCTGTCATTGCCCCCCTACCCAGAGCTGCCCAGCGTGGGCTGACACCCTGTCATGCCTGCCCTGGCACTGTGGACCACAAGTGGGCCCAGTTGGGCCCCGCCCTCAGGAGACCCCTGGCCTACGGGGGGACAGGAACCCCTCAGATGCCCAGTGATAGCTATTTGAGTGGAGTAGGTATGCCCTGGTGGGAGAGTCGGGGGTAGGGGGGCACAACCAAGCGGTGTGGTCAGAGAAAGGTGAGGACCGGCTGTGGGTGGGGCTGCGCATCCCCCAGTTCTGTAGGCAGCACCCCAGGCGTCCTGCAGAGTCCTTCCACCCCACCTGCTCGCCAGACTCTAAATGCTGAGCATCTCTCAAGCTCGAACGCTCCTCCCATCCCCACTGCCCCAGCCCCAACCTCACCTCTCAGGCTGCCAAGATTGCATAGCAGCCTGCTTCCCAGCCCCTCACCTTCAGCTCAGCCCCTCCACTCTTGGCTGCCTGGTCGCAGCCGCGCCCTCCACGGCTTCTTCACAACTTGCCCTGCAGGCCCGAACAGGAAGACAGGGTGCAGCCCAGCCATGCAGCACGGGGTCTGGCGGGCTCTGTGGACAGTGGTGGCAGGCCAGCCAGGCCCGTGCCCCCAGGTGCCCCAGCTCCTCACCTGTGGATGGTCTGGCCCGCGGGTGTGTGCTCCACCTCCAGCCCTGCCTGCCGAAGGACGTCGATGACTGTGTTGTTCCCCAGGAAATGACCTAGAACACAAGAGACAGCGGACTCAGCCACACGCCAAGTCACCAGCGACTGGGGACAGCCCCAGGCCAGGACCTGCACCAGAGGCAGGTGGTACATGTGGACCTTGCCCCGGAGCCGCCTCGGCATGGGTCCGAATCCTGGCCCTGCTGCTCACCTGCCGTGTGTCCCCGTGCCCCAGTTCCTGTGTCCCGTTCCCCTCTGTAAAGTGGGAATGATGGTAACGGCAGCCTGCAGGGCTGTTGGGAGGACTGCGGGAACGGTGGCTGCATTGTGACCAAGGGTCACGAGTGTTTCATGTGGCATCACTGCACCTCGTACCCTGAGGCTGACCCCAGCCCCAGACTGTGATAACCCGCAGCACAGTCTCCGTGCACACCCAGGCTCTGGCTGTGGCCACTGCACACTGTTACACCAGAAAAAGAAAGTGAATTAAGCCTGTGTAAGACAGACAACAAAAACAAGCAGCCGAAAGTGGTCATGCAAGGCCCAGCTCTGAGAAAACCTCCTCCAATAAGCCTCAAGGCCTGTGGCTCATCTCTGTAGTTCCCCCGGCAGCTCGAGGCTCCCTTCCTTTGCACGGCGGTGGGTTCTGTGTGTTTGCAGCTGTCTCCCCACCAGGCTCCACAGGGCAGAGACCTTCATGGATTCATCTATTCGCCTTCGGTCCAACATTTACGGACCACACATCACAAGCCAGGTTGCGGAGTGTCCCCAGAAGACTCACGAGGTGTAAGATTCTGGGGAAGGAGAGAGCAGCGTGTGGTCGCAGGGCCAGCAGACAGCGGCCGTGGCACGAAGAGGTCTAATGCCACAGCTGAACACTGCAGAGGTGGCCCCTGCTGGGGGGGCAGGGGGACGGTCTTCATCGCACCCCAACCCATTAATCATTCATTCAACAAACGTTTATGCTGCACTTGGCTCTGAGGCCAGCCCTGTGCTGGTGGCTTGGAATGCAGAAATGGCTCTCCTTCAGCAGGACGCGGGCATGAGGTCTGGGAACAGCGAAGGCTCTCCTGGGCTCTGGTCAGGAAGGGTCCTCAGGAGGCTCGGTGACTGTGGAGGCAGTAACTGCTGGCACTCAGCACCCTGGCAAGCCCTTCCTCCTTCCTGGGCCTCGGTCTCCCCACCTGTTTGATGTGGGCAGAGTGGCAGTGGTCCCTTGTCGCCTTCTAGCCTGCGTGCCTGCCCTGCGGCCCCCTCACGTGGGTAGCACGTTCCCCTCGGCTCCCCATTCAGCCCAGAACCTAGGGGAAATCCCTGTGCCATTACTCTAATCGCCCGTGACAGGTGGTGACAGGTGGGAAGCCGGAAGGTCAGCATGCTGACAGCCCCAGGGAGGTCTGAGGAGAACAGACAGTGGACAAGCGGGGCGGGAACGGAGAGGCTCCGGCACAGAGGGGGTGAGGCTGGGACTGCGGAGCGGGGGGACGGAGGGTGGAGCCTGCTGCCCTCCGCCGCTCACCCTGCACGCCTCTGGGCTGGCTCCTGCTCTCGGCGCTGCCCTGCCCTGTCCCTGGAGTCCTCCTTGGCGTCACTGCGAAAGAGCACTGGTCTGGGAACGAGAGACCCGGCTTCTAGTCCAGGACCCACCTCACTCATTGTGAGACCTCAGGCAAATCCATTATGCTCAAATGCTCTCGACGTCTCTGTGGATGAGAGAGGGATCCACGGGCTCCCTTGGCTCTCAGACTCTATGGGGAAAGCTTGTGTTTGACTCCAGAGACCCCGACAAAAAATGTATTCTCCCTCCCTTCTTCCCTCTCTCTCTCCCTTTCTTTACTGATTCAGCTCATTAATCTGACAAACACCGAGCGAGTGGACATCTAGTGCTAGCCAGTGGTGAAGAGACAGGGGCCCGTTCCAGGCACTCGGTCTCAGAGTCAAGGTCTTTTGTTCTGGGCTAAGTACTCTGCCGAGGGAAGCACAACCTCAAGTCAGGGCAGACTCCCTGGGGGAGGCGGTGATAGCTGCAGGGTGGGATAAGAATGAGCCAGGTGCGGACGCGAGTTGGGCGTGGGGTGGGGGGTGTTCCAGATGGGGGGAATGGCGTGTGTAAAGCTAGGGGATAAGGGGGGCTCATTCGGGAAGCTGACTGCTGAAGACACACAGACAGCACAGGGATGAACAGCCCCCCCCGGGGCCCTGGCCTCTGCCCCGTCCTGTTGAGGATGGAGACCCAAGCTCCTGCCATGGCTAGGAGTCTCCTGAGCAAGTGGCCTCCCTGTCCCCAGACCCAGTTTTCCGGACTGTCAAAAGGACATGCATCCCTTCCGGGGGGCTGTGAGGTCCTGATGAGGAAGGAGGAGTGACTATCCTTTGGAGAAGCCCAGTGTGCGCTCTCGAGTGACGAACTAAGCCAGTCTTGGGCAGGACCACAGAGTTGTGCCCACTCTTGCCCGCCCCCCAACACGACGGAGCTGGAAGGGGGCCTGGGCACGGTGGCCTTTGGCACACGGGTTGCAGGAACTCCCTGCCAGCATTTTTTGGAATTTACTCCTGGAAGCAAAAGCAATTCCTTCCCTGGCTCCATGGAGACACTGTAAAGGCGAGGGCCTCCAGGCGCAGCAGCGGTCTGCCTGGAGGATGCCGAGAGCCACCAGGGAGAGCAGGCCGCCTCAGGCTGCACAGGGGCTGCAGGGAATATTTACCGAGGCTCCGAAACGAACGTTCCTGACGCTGGTGGAGACGGTGTTTGGAAGGGCCCAAGCCTGTATTACAGAGCTCCAGGTGGATCCCAAGCACTGGCTGACAGCGTTTTGGGGGCCAGTCAGCGCCCCATCCACGTCCTCAGCCTCAGCAGCTCCAGGACCTTACTGTGCAGTTCCAGACCCTGAACAGAAGACTTCAGATACTTCGAGAAGTTGGAAGCAATCGGCAATGATTTTTGAAATCCCATCTTCCTTCTCTAAGCCACACCCACCTTCACTACCTTCCCTGCGGGGCCAAGAGACCACTATCTGCATCCCCCCCCCCGCCCCGCAAGAGTCAGTTCGGGCACAGCTCCAGGCCCTCCCCACGAACCCCTGCCCCAGGACGGCACAGATCAGCCGTCCATTCCCGAGCCTGTGCTCCCAGTGCAGCCCGGCGCTGCCCTCTCTGGGCTTGACTTCACAGGAGCCCACGACACCGTGCTGTCCTGCTTCTCTTCCTAGCCCTCTCACTGCCCTGTGTTCCCCTTCTCCTGCCCGGTAAATGTGGGGGCCCCGGGAATCCTGTCCATAGCCTTCTGCTCCCTCACAATCTGTGGACAAATCATCCACCCATGTGGTTTTAGTTACCACACAACGCGGGCCACTCTGGAACTACTGCCCTAGCCCAGATCTGTTTGTCCGGCAGCCTATTGGATGTCCCCGCCTGACACCCTCCAGAGCCTACAAAACCCAGCTCACCCTCCCCTCCTAGGTTGTGTCTCAGCTGAGCTCTGTTATCCAAGTACATGGGCCCTGTCTTGACCAATCAGTGACCAGAGGCCCCCTGATTTTTCCTCCTAACCATGCTTGACCAGCCCAGGTCACCATATGCTTCTGCCTGAGTCGCTGCAGATATGGACCTCCTTGTTACCTCTCTGCAGCTGGAATGATCTTCCCACCCCTCAGAGATGCACGTTCCCAACAAGCCACCTGAGGGGAGACTGAGTTTTTTGAGGGCAGGAATCTGATTCATCCTTGGTCCCAGGGCGAAGCCCAAGTCTGGAACACAGTGGTGGCTTTGTGAATGTTTGTTGAATGAATGAATGACAAAACCTGTTACTCCATATCCTTGCTGTGATCTCATCCTATCCCCAGAAGACTTGAGCTCACAGATCCCCTTCCCTCGTAGCCCCCCCAGCCTCTTGGTGATGCTTCTGCAGATTCCACCAGTCCCAAGAGCTTGGGCCTTGCACCAGCCCAAGTCAGGGCCTCGTGCATGCTGTCCCCAGGGGCTGGCAGACAGGGCCTAGGCTTGCCTCCAAGGTCACAAATCCTGAAAAAGTCACCACGCCCATCCTGGAACCTGCAGGGAAGGTGTGGAAAGTTTCCAAAGGGGCCCCACAGTGTTGGGGCTTAGCCTGCAGGGCTTGCCCAGGCTCCTGGGGTCTCCTGGCCACTGCTCAGCCGCTCCTTCCAGCACTGACAGCTGTTTTCTGGCCAGCTCTCTGCAGGAAGGCACGTTCCATTTCATCTGCTGAGGCTACATGGACGAGGAGAGGAGGGAAGAAGGGAGGACAGTGAGGGGTGGGGCACGCAGAGCCACAGAGACAGAGAGTAGGGGAGAGGAGACAACAGAGGGGCTGAGAGAGAAGAGAGGCCCTCCCACGGAGAGACAGGGAGAGGGAGAGAGAGACAGGGAGAGGGAGAGAGCGACAGGACACAAGGAAACAGAAGACAGAGAGATAGGAGGGGGAGAGAGGGGCTGGGAGACAGGCTGTAAGAGACTCAGAGACAGAGGGAGGGAGAGAGGGAAAAGGAGAGACACTGAAACAGAAAGCAAGAGATAGAAAAAGACAAAAACAGGGCAGAGATACAAAGAGATGGAGATAGAGAGGGAAGGAGAGAAGAGAAAAAGAACCCAGAAATGAAAACATGGGGCACAGCAGTGCAGAGACTAATCTACCTAGGATATCATGGAAGGCTTCCTGGGGGAGGGACCCGTGTAGCCCACGGAGACATACGTGGCAGCGGGGCAAGAGGAGGATTATAGGTCTTACAATGGTGGGGCTGGTGTGGTGATTGTCTCCCGGACCCCACAAGCCGGAGTACCGCTTAAAGGACATTCATATACAAACAGGGAAGCTGTCTTGCTCCGAGCGGGCACAGCCCCATGATGTTTTAGTGCAGAGAAAAGTCTCCCCTTCTTCCAGGTGTCAGGCGCCTGTGCCAGGGCACCAGGCTCAGCAAACGGAGCAGAGGCTGGATCTAGCCTCTACCCATCAGCTGGCCCCAGCCTGGCAGCCCCCATTTACCCTCCCGACACGGAAAGGCAGGGTACGGCAGAGCAAAGAACCCTGTTCTGGGGTTAGGACAGAACACCTGGCTCAGCAGCTGACTGGCTGGTGACCTCAGGCAGTTTCCTTCCCCTTTCTGTGCCTCAGTTGCCCTCCATGGTCTCATGGGTCTTCCCACCTCTATGACTCCATCACTGGTAACCTGAACACAAACTCCTCCTCCATGAATCTCCTGGGTACATTGTGCTTCTCCACTGTCATTTCACTCCAGCCTCGTGGCCACCTTCCGGGGCACCCCACAGTTTACAGACGTGGAAACTAGAGCTCAGAGAGAGCAAAGGACTTGCCCTAGATCTCACAGCTGCTAGGCCAAGCTCTGACTCCTATCCAGCCATGTCCTAGTTCACTACATGCTCTAGTACATTTGCTCGGAAGCCTTA
The DNA here is from genome assembly GCF_023065955.2 of Ursus arctos. Classification (NCBI taxonomy): domain Eukaryota; kingdom Metazoa; phylum Chordata; class Mammalia; order Carnivora; family Ursidae; genus Ursus; species Ursus arctos. The sequence continues at coordinate 67,780,199 of NW_026622786.1, read as the reverse complement.
GCGTCTTCGAGGAATCCTGAGTTCACATTTGCGGGGCAGGGAATTGTCAGCAATGTGTGTCCTTTCAGGGTTCACCAGATCGGAGAGAAAAGCGTGCGAGTGCTCAGCAAGAAGAAAACGCCAATTAACAGGGTAATTTCCAGATAGTGCTGGGGGCCGGGCAGAGGGGAGAACCAGATGTTCCCACAAAGGTTCCAAAGTAACACAGGCTCCCCTCGGCCAGCACACATGTTTTCTCTCCAGTGAGCCCGCTGGGTTTCCAGTTTTCTCCTCCTGGAAGAGGGATCCCAAGCTCATATTTATGTTCTGTCTGAAATTAATGCAAGGAAAACTTTCAAATGCTAATCTAGCTGCCAGGATCAGCCAGCCGGATGCCAAGCGACAGAGGTGTTTGTTTTTCCGAGGAAGTGTGACAGGAGGGCTGGATGGGGGGACCTGGGGATGCACGGACAACTGGGGGTACCACGGGGCTGCTGACCTCCCAGGGAAGGTCTGCCTGGGAAACTGGCAGAGCTGGGTTTCCTTTCTTGGGTTGTGCCAGCCAGCCCAGGGAGGGTGGGGGCATCCAGTAGGGACTGAGATGACGCCTCCCCCTGCATCCATCTCGTGCCGGAGCCGAGACTACACGGTCCCCACCCTGGAGGAGATCGCAGTCGGGGGCCGGGGGGGGTGGAACAAGCATGCAAAACCCTTACAGGGCAGCGAGAGCCCTGTAGTGAGGGAGGGCTGCCAAGGCCTATGGGGCTACAAGGAAGGGCTTTCACGATGGAGGACTTAGCACTTGCATGGGGACAACGGGAAAAGGGGTGTGGGTGTGCAGCCCACCACCTGTGGTTCCAGGTTGTTGGAATGTGAATCGAAAGGGCAGGTGGGCCATGGTGAGGGTCGGGGCAGTGGGACAAGCTTCTGAATCATGGCAGGACAAGACTAAGGGGACAGGTTTCAGCTGGGCCCAAAGAACACTCTCCCAGGCAATTTTCCAGCTCTGTAAGGGAGTGAGGGCCCCCTCCCTGGAGGTGTTTAAGCAGAGTCGCTGAATGCTTGTCAGGCCTGCTCAGAGGGGATTCAGACACCCTCCAGGGAGCTGGGCATATCCAGGTGGAACCCGATTCCGCCCCCTTTACCATCTGCTCCTCTCGGGAGGGTGCCAGAACCCAGGACTTCAGAAACAAAGAGCCCTGCCTTCAGCTGGTCAGCTCAGCTCTGCTGTTAAGTAATGGGAGGACAGATACAAATACCAAGAAAAGCAACCCCACCTACCATTTCTCCAGAACGCAGACTGAACTAGACATCTTGATTCATAGTGTCACTTGACGTCACTGCGATGTTTCTGAGGCCAGCAGAACTCGCCCAGTGTCACATAGAGAGAAGGCGGCAGAACTGGGGGTTGTCTAAGCCTGTTCGTGGCTTGGAATGTGTCTGTTTAAAGGGCACTTCATGGGGGCAGCTGCTGAGGTGGGGGGTCCCTGAGCACAGGGCAGCCTCCCTCTAGGGCTGGAGCTGCTTCTGGGCCTCTGACACTTATCTGACATTTGCCCAGTTTGGGGGTCCTGTTCAGGACCTCCCCCAGTTATGTCCTTCCTCCTAGAAGCCTGCCCCCCCATCTCCCACCAGACCCGTCCCTCCATTCCAATCCTCCTGGTTCTTTTAAACGCCCCAGGGTTTGAGCCTTTTCATTCTCTTTGGACCAGATCATCTTTCAATTAATACGGTTTGGAGGGGAGGAAGTCTCCTCCATGCACTGCACCCTATTGGTGAGGACATAAGCCCTGGGGGTTTTGGCCAGCCTGCGCCCTCAGGGCCTGGACCAGCAGTGTCTCCTCCACAAGCCCTTTCTGGGACCTCCTACATGTCAGGCACATGCCAGGTCCTGGGGACCCTGAGATGGGTCAGACTTGGGGGCCTTTCCTCCTGGGGTCCGACACCACTCTAGACCCAAGCGGTCACTGTGCAGAGGGGTTGGAGGTCACGGTGAGGCGCTGGGGGAGAGCCCCAGAGACAAAGCCTGTGATGGGTTCCGTGGCTGCAGGGAGTGACGCCTGGCCCGGGGCTCACTGTGGCCAAGATAACTGCTCCACAGCACCCGAGGCTCCTTTGCTAGAATCACAGCTCCTGGGGTCGGGAGAGCTCCCTGTTGGCCAACGTGCTCCTGACCCTCGCTGTCACTCGGAGCTGAGCCGGCTCTGGGGGTCTCGGTGCAGTGACCTATCTGGGTCCTCAGAGGCCACAGAGCACCTCTGCCTCCCCACCCCACCCCAGGGGCGCTGCTCTCTCCTGCATCGGGGGAGTCCTGTCCTCGGGGGACTGTGGGCTCTGCAAGGTGAGGACTCGGAAGTATTCGTAACACCAAGAGCTCACATTTACCCAGTGACGGCGCTGCCCCAGGCACTGAACAGTCCAAGCACCAGCCGCCTGACTCAGGCTCATTCTCCAGAGCCGAAAGCTGATGTCCGAGAAGCGAAGCACTCAGTCTGCCCAGGCTACTTCTTCTAAGGAGAAGCTCTAGGTTTCCAACTCAGTCAGTCCGGCTCCAAAGCCCCTGCTCTTAATCTAGGCCACTTTCTTCTTGTGCCTTCCCTAAGCGGCCCAGCAAGAGTGCTGAGCCCATGGCTGATGTTCCATAAATCCAGGCTCACTGACAGATCCAGCCTGGGACATGGGTCCTCCGTTCTTTCCTCTCCCCCATCCCAGAGGGCAGGGTGGGCTCCAGTGAGGGACAAGCGAGCAGATGGGATGTTCCTCTGGCTGGCTGGCTGCTCGGGGCCGAAACAGGAAGGGCGACTCTGGCCAAGGATCACAGCCCGGAGCAGGCGTGCCAGCTGCCAGATGTGAGCGTGGTGGGGAGTAGAGCCCTTTGAAGCTCCGTTGGAAATTCTGAAACACTTCCGGATGCTGTGGCCTCATGTTCCAGCATGGGGAGTGTGGCAGGCCATGGGCGTTCCCCGGGGAGAGGAGAAAGCGGATGGGTGTGTGCTGCCTGTTTGCTGTGTCCCTTATTTCTAAGGTGAAAGAGGCCCTACACAGGACACGGCTGTTCTATGCTCGGCATGAGCTCTGTTCCTGAGGCTGCCAAGTGCAGAACCCAGGCAGGAGGGAGTTGGGTGTGGGTATTGGCCTGGGGACTATGGGGATGATGAGGAACTGGAAGGCAGCTGGACCAGGATCAGGAAAATTTTAACTGGTTCTTACCTCCTCCAGGAAGCCTTCTCTGACTTATCATCCCCCCCGAGACTGGGAGATGACAAAGGTGCTCGGCACAAGCAGGACTATGATAAGGAAATCCCGCGGGGCTGTGGGAGCCCAGAAAGGAGGTCATGGAAAGCCCAGGCAGAAGAGGAAAGGGGCACTGTCAGCAGAACAGGGGCCCAAGCAGCAGCTGGATCTTTTGTGGGGGGAGGAGACTGGTCATCAGTAAGAATGCCTATCAGAGTGACCGTCATTTCACTCCAGTTCTGTGTCTCTCACTTCCCATCTGCACCTCGATTTACCCATCTGCCAAATGGAATGATAAATACCATCCTGTCTCCCTCCAAGAGAAATTGAGGATGTAAAGGTCATATGAATGTCCTTCAAGTGGGATGGTGTCGCTCGCAGAGAGCTGTGGCCGCTGTTATTAATGAGGAAGATGTTATTGGTGTTCAGGACGCTGGGCTTCTATCCCTTCTCTCGAGTCAGGGCCTTCTGTACCAATCGGCTTCTGGGTCCTGGCCCCTGGCGTGCTGCGGAGTGTGGGCCTGGGGCGCTCGGGCTGGGGTGAGAAAGAGGCTGAGTGGCCCAGATGCTGGGGGAGCTGGATGGGCGGTCACCTGGGTAGCCGCCACGGCACCTCTGTCTGTGCTGCTCACACAGCCCACCTGAGAACGCTTTCTGCCTGGACTTCTGCTTTCCGTGGGGGCAGGTGGCTGCAGCCCTACAGGGAGGGATCTCCAGGGGCTGGAAGCTCTTCGCTCCAAAACCCTTCCAGGAATCCGAGAGTGACTAAAGCAAACTCTACTAGAACGTGAGAAGGCTGGGATGATAGGATGTGGGGTGTTAGAGCCACCTGTCCTAGAACAACAGGGTCACAGGGCTTTGGAAGCCAGAAGGCAGAACCATGTTCAGATCATAGCACTTTAGGGTTCTGGAACGTATGGTAACCACTGGCCCTAGAGTTTGAAATGAGTGGGCCCTAGTGGTTATCTGGTCCACCTTTGAGTCTGGTTTGTATCTCCAGCCCAGCTCTGCCAGCTCCGATGTTACTGAGTCCATTCCAGATTCTGGGACAGCTGATAAATCAACACATCTCAAGAAGGCCCAGTCCCTGGAGCCAGGGACAAAATTGTAATTTTCTTTTAGTACCTGGGACTGAGACCTTGCTATTCCTCTGGGGCCTGGGGCCCAGGAGATACCATGTGACTAAACGGAATGAACTTGATTCTGGGCTATTTGGTCTAGCATGACTTTGTCGAACACCTCCTAGGTGTTGGTGATTCTGAGAAGGTATGGACCCCACACAGTGGGATGCTCGGTGAGCAGTGCGTGCTAGAATCAGAGCAGGGGAAGGCCCAGGGGACAGCATTCACGTTTACACCCTAGCTGTTCAGTGGTGCTGTAGAAAATCTTGCAACCTGTGACTGGAGCCCCCCACAGGTTGGTGGCCCTTCATTGCCAACCCACGGTATCTGCCGTGGTATCTGCCGTCGTATCTGCCGTGGTATCTGCTGTGGTATCTGCCGTGGTATCTGCCGTGGTATCTGCTGTGGTATCTACCACGGAGGCAGGTGTATGATCCCCGTTTTGCAGATGAGAGACTGAGGCCCAGAGAGGCGACATGGCTTTCCCACTGTCTCTTAGCCGACAGTGGGAGAGCCCCGCTTTACACTCAGATAGGCAGTAGACGTGTGCCCTCCTCCGGGTCCAGGGCAGACATCACTAATCAATCAGGACCTCTTCTCCGCTGAGCCCCGATGTGGTTTTATCATCCCTCATATCACCAGGCTCCAGGCAGCCACCACCCATCAATCACAGTTGGCCCATGAGATGAGACCTGTTGAACTTCCCGTCCATGCCAGTTGTTATGGCCAGTCTCACTTGCATTTAGGCCAAATGTTCTCTCTTTAAACCAAGAACCTTCCACTTGCCTCCTCTTTCTCTGCAGATGACTTTACCCTCCCTAGAGAGGAGCTCTGATTAGAAAGCCATCAGGTGAGCTTTCCACTAGCAAATCACCCATCTGCTGGCCTCCTCCCTCCTTTGATTACAGGTGAGGAAGTGCCCTTCTCTATCCACGGCCAGACCCTCTACCTGAGGGCTGGTCCCACCCTTCCTGCCTTCTCAGAAGCCTGGGCTAATAATTTTCCCCACTGAGCAACCTCACCCCCTCCTATGGCATTCTTTCCATCATGTTTCAGGCGTGCTCAATTCCATCCCCCCATAAGAAAAGCGGGGTGGGTAGGGGGAACAATAGACTTACCAGCTTTACTTTGGCCAGGTAAGGGCTCGGAAAGCCCCCCTTGCCTTATATCACCATTGTTTTTTGTTTCTTTGTTTCTTTGTTTGTTTTAAGCAAAAGATATTTAACTTCGAACATGGTAGAAAGGAGATAATTTCAGAATATTAGATAAGCCTATAAATTTAGGCTTAAATAATAATAATAATAATAAATAAAATAATAAATAATAAATAAATTTGAATACATTTAGCTAATAAACACTCACCACCTAGTACCTATTTTTCCAAGTTATTTATAGAGCAGCAGAAACCCAAGAAATCCAAGAACCTACACGAGATCTTTGGGGGCCTCGCCGGCTCGCTTGTCCTTCAGCCTGATAGTCCAAAATCAGGCCCTCCCTCCCCCTGGGCTGGCACTCCTCCCCATGGCAGTGACCTAGGTCGTTCCAGAATGTCTGGGTTTACACACTGGTCACAGCCACCTCCTGGAGAGGCAGGGCTTCTCTCTGGGCCCCTACATGTCACCCAGGCCTGCTCAGAATCGTCACACATGTTCATACCCCGGTTGCCCCGGGAACCGCTGAATAACGTCCAGAAGAGGTCAAACAGCGCCTCGCTACGGAAACGTCACTGACACCACGGAGACCACTCTTCCGTGGGATGTGCCAGATAAAAGGATACCCTTCCCACAAAACTGTCAACATTCCTGGAATTCTAGAGCAAGGGTACCACGTATGGTGGAAACAGCTAGGACCGGAACCCTAGAAGCCAGGGTTCAAGTTGAAGGTCTGCCTGCACGGCCTTGAGGAAGCCATTCTTCCTCTCCGGGGCTTAGTTTTCATCTGCGAAATGAGTGTAATAAAGCCCATCTCATGGTGTTACTGTGAAGATCAAAGGTGATGTAATCTCAGGGCCTGGAGTGGAGGCTGGCACACAGTAGGAGTTTTTATTATAAAGAGCCCTCCACGTGGTAGGGAATTTTAACCCCGTGACCTACAATGAACGTATTTAGCACAATCTGAGGAGGCAGGTGTATGATGCCGTTTTGCAGATGAGAGACTGAGGCCCAGAGAGGCGACATGGCTTTCCCGGTGTCTCTTAGCTGGCAGTGGTAGAGCCCCGCTTTACACCCAAGCATCCTGACCGCCCAAGCGTCCTGACACCAAACCTCTCACTCTTTGTACCGACTCTCTGTTGAGCAGAAGGGAGAAGGGGCGGCCGACCGCCAGCAGCACTGGAGACCCCAGTCTGTGCTGGGGCAGAGGTGGGCTGAGCAAGGCCTGAGATGAGATGGAGAGGCACCCGGCCGGCAGCGTGTAGAGCGCCTGGCTATGTCCGCGCGCCGCCTGCAGGTTGCACGCTGGCCGAGAGAGCCTGTGCCGGCCGGCACGTCAATCTTCAGCCTGCCATAGGATGCGGGGCTCGGGAGTCATGGCAGTAAGAAGGCAGTGACACGGGCATGGACTTGTCTCGCTACGGATTGTGTGTGGGCATGTTCCACGCCAACACAGTGATTGTCGCAGGTCCGTACGTTGAGCTCCCTGACCGCACATAAGAACAGAGCCCTGGGATCATAGCTCCTGGGCCCGGGGTCCGGTCCTGGCTCTCTCCTGGACTCGCCGTGAGCTTCACCCAGATCTTGGCCTGTAGGGCCCTCCGTCTGTCTGGGGCTCTGATGACGTGGGCAGGCTTGAGCTTGGAGGCTGCATCCAGCTTTGAAATTCTCAGATCATTGTTTCAGGAGGGGCTGAGCCCCTGGCGGCAGCTGCCAGCAAGATCTGCACGTGGCTCTGGGCTTATTAGTGGAGAGCAGGCCTCTGAGAGCCGAGGTGGGGCTCGTGTTGCCCTGACTTGACCGCTGTCAGGCCCAGACGAGACCAGGAGGGGAGGATCCGGTCAACACTCGTTCATGTGTTCGTGCCTTCACTCGTTCATTCTTTCATACACTCATCAACCCTGAAACCTGTTACATGCTACGAAAAACACAGATGATCACGTGGTGCGTGCCCTCCCGGAGCTCGAGGCAGGGTGGGAGCCAGAGCCAGCAGCAGTCACCGGCTCTACTGCGGGGGAGCGGCCTGGAGGTGGCGAAGGCTGAGCTGGGGCCAGGAGGCTGGAGCTGATGGAGGCTTGGCCTGGGACAGCGGCAATGGGGATGGACAGTAGAAGGATGGGAGTCTTTTCGGTGGTCTGTCAACAGGACCACCAGGGACCAGCTGGATTGCAGAGATGGGGAAGAAACTGGAGGTGGGCATGGTGCCCACGTGCTGACCGAGCACCTGAGTGGACATTTGTGTCTCCATGGACTTGGGTTTCAGGAGAAGCAGGCCAGTGCCCAGGGCTGCCCGCACTGCTGTGATTTTCATCTCCAGGCTCTCCTGTTCCCTCACCCACAGGAAAGAGCGAGCTTCAGACCCTGGGTGGCTCTGGTCTCAGGCCTTGGGACAGCTGGGGCAGGAGGCCCTACCTCTCAGGGCCATGTGGAATGCTGGATCTCTTACTGGCCTCCCTCAGGCATCAGGCTCACAGGGGGCCCCTCCTACGCCTGGAGAGAAGCCTGGAGGATGGCTTGGCTCAGAATGGCTCCCCATTTGTAGTCAGCGGGGGATCATTCTGGAGCAGGAGCACTGCCCACATGCCCACGGAGGGAGGACTGGGAGGCAGCTGCATGGTGAGAGCGCTTACTCCCCTCGCCATCCCCAAAGCTGTCCTGACTCATGCCAGGTCCCCAGTAGGTATCCTGCACCTAGAGGGTAGCCTTGCCTTCTCCACGTGGTCGGTCAAGGTCCTGCTCCTGCTGGCTTCTCCAGACACCCCTACAGGAATCCCTCTCTTCTCTGAAAACTGTTCGAATAGCTCCTGGAATCACCTATGGCCCCAGTGCTTTCCGAATCCTTCTGTTCCGATGAGTAAGCTGAGGCTGTCAGAGGGGAAGGCATCGGGCACAGGCTACAACAGGCCGTGGCCGTGCCCCAACACAAGCCGGACTCGTTCTGTCGAGCTGCAGCCGTGGCCTCCCAGACACCGTCCCATGAGCCTCCCCCCTGCTGAGGGCCACAGACGAGGGAAGACAGGCACACAGGACCCTGGCTCTCCCCTTGACATGTGTGGGGTTGAATGGGGGGGCGGGGGAGACAGACCTCCCACAGTGGATGCGTCCCACTGCAGAATCAGGACCATTCCGGGCTACAGGGACATGTGGCCTGAGCGGGCAGGCAGTGTGCAAGCCAGGGGCCGGGGAAGGAGGGCGGAGAGGCAGCGGCCCTGAGTGCTCGCGCCTCCAGGCGTGGTCCCTCTCCCTTCATTTTCACGCAGCAGAAGGTGGACTGAGGCCACGTGAACAAGACATTCATTTCTATCCTGTGGCTCTGGAGCCAAAGCTGACTGATACAGGAGGGAAATGCCATCCCCTGGTCCCATCGTAGACATCACTGTCATCACAGGAGACAGCCACAGGGAAAGGACGGAGAGAGGGAGAAAAGGGAGGAAGAGACAGGAGGGCCAGCAAGCCTTGCCCCTGGACATCCAGACTTTCCTTTGCACAGAGAGTCCAAAGCCCCCAGGAGGAGGTCAAGCTCATGGCCCACAGTGGGATGATAAAGTGTGTATTAACTGCTCTGATGCTGGCGATGGCGGTGAACCTAGCTGCCATTCTGAGTTCTTGCCATTATGTTAGTGAAATGTACCGCTGATCTTCATAACTCCTCCACAGGATAGAGATTTTCACTTCAACAGATAGTCATTGCTATCACTGCCCATTCATAGAACGGGGTTCTGAGCCCTGGGTGGTCCCGGGTGAAGGTCACGCAGCCCAGAGGGGGCTGGATAGGGCTGTGGAGCCGGGACGTGGGGTGCCGGAGCCCGTCTCTCCCCACCGGGCCCCGTGGTGCTCACAGGCTTGGCCCCCGCTCCTCTGGGTGGGCTCGAGGCTGGGCTGGCAGTGGGAGCTGGCTTCTGTTGTAGGCTCTCAGCACGGCCTCCTGGGGCATGAAGGGGCTCTAGAAGCTGTCCTGGCCCTGGCAGGGTCACCCCTCTTGCCCGTGGGGCCTGTGTCGGAAGAACCCCTGGCTAGAAACAGAAGTGTGCTGTGTGGCTTCTCCTGCTCCGTGCTGGACCTCCACGTTTCCCTTTAGGAAGGAGAGGTCGGGAGAGGGTCTAACAAATCTCCCAGCCCTTAAGGATTCTGCAAATTATCCCTTCCCCACTCCGGCCCAAACCTGCTCCGAAGGCGAAGAAGCAGGTCTTGTCTTCGTTCTCCCGCAGAAGCGCCATGACCCTCTTCCCCATCCGCTCATTCCTCTTGTAGACGAGCTCGTGGCGGAAGTAGCTGTCGATCTCCTGGGCCGTCACCTGCTCGTGCGGCGGGAGGGTGGTGTTGATGAAGCTGGGCAGCTGCAAAGGCAAGACAGAGCTGCCCTCAGTGCTCCCGGGGCCCAGCCCGGCGCAGCGGGCCGCTTGCTTTTCCTAAATGGCCCCTGCAGGGGGCTATACATCATGTCTGGGTTTTTCGTCAACTCCAAAAAACGCTCTGAGAGGAGTGTGGTTATCCCCGTTTTACAAATGAAGAAAGCGAGAGTGCAAAGGTCCCGAGACATGTGCAAAGTCACACAGCTGGTCAGGCGGCAGCGCGAGGATGTGCGGCTCCTCTGTCTCTGCCTTGTTGACCCCCCGCTTCCAGACGCAGAGGGCCTGGCTGACAGGACGGCTCTCGGCTCCTTCACTGTCCTCCCTTCAGCGCCCAGCCCGGCGTGCAAGGAATTCGGGTCAGCAGGCAGGTACGGAGGGGCAGCGGAGATACCTGGGGTAGCAGAAACGCTACCGGGTACAGGACCAGGCTGACCCGGATTTAGGCCTGGTTCTGACACTGTGTGACTTTGGCCAAGTTACTTAACTTTTCTGAGCTCTAGTTTCCTCAAGTGTAAGATGGGGACTACGTGAGGTGTTGGGTGCCACCATGGGCTGCGTTCAGCCTAGCCCACCCTACAGAGAAGACAGGTCAGGTCACAGCCTCCGGTTTCCCCAGTGCCACCACCATCTCCATCTCCCCATCCCCAGCTCCACTACCTCCCAGGGCATAACCAAACCCCTCCATCCCTTCTTAAAAACGTCAACTCCAGGACCACAGCTGCCTCCCATAATGATGGTTTATTCCACAACCCGGCTTGGAACTTTCCACATGTCTCAGCTTTGGGCTCACTGTCCACACCCAGTTCTGTGGCTGGAGGCAAGCATCACTGACATGTTATTGAACTAGACTGAGAGCTCTTTGAGGCCAGGGACAGAGCCGTTGTCATTCCTAGGCCCCCAGGGCCTGACACACAGTAGGTGCCCAGAATGGTTTCTGGAACTTTGAACATAAAATCATGCTGTCTCTCCTCACTGCCTTGCCTCCTCCTGGGTTCCTCTATTCCCAACATTTCGTCTTCCCGGCCTGGATGTTAGGTCCAGGTGTCTGTCCCAGCACTGTGGCTTCCAATGGTGGGAGGGGACTGAGAAGAAGCCATAGGCCACGGAGACGGAGGCATGAATCAGAACATCCTCTCTATTTCCCCACAACCCCTCACTGTCATTCCACCTTCCAAGCTCTTGTACACAGGATGTCTTCCATCTGGAGTCTCCTCTTCCATTTCTCTCTTCATCAACTCAAGCTAATGCACAGAACACGAGGCCTCACTGACTGATGGCCTAGCTAGGTGGAGAGTCTGGCATAAGAAGACTGAAGTCCTGCAGGGCTTAGCCCCCAAGGGTCACGCGGCCCAGCCACATGGCTTCTAGAGCCACTGACAAGTTGTCAACACTCTTTCTGAGCAAAATGGAGACGTCAGCAGAGGCTGAACCTTCAAGGATTTGGACAGGGCCAGGACATCTGTCTCTGATATCTGCTGGGACATCTGTCTCTGATATCTACTGGCCAAGCACCAGGGTGCTCCCCAGAGTGGGAGGGGAGGGGCTTCTCTGCCATAAAGGCCTGATTCACTGTTCTGGGAGGACACGGTAATGATATGACTGATGAAACCTAAACTTATTCAGTGCACAACCTGGACGGCTGTATGCAGCAGCCCTGCCAGTGCCCAATCAGAGTAGGTGTTTGGCAAATGGATAAATGAAGGAATGGAGCTCTTACCCATTCCACCAATGATGGAAGGGTTGATTGGCAGCCCTGACAAAGCAGGCCACATTTGGACATGATGCAGCTCCCGGAAAGGTTTCTGAATGGGGAGGAGTTATGGCTCAGAAGGGTTATTTCTGGAAGCATGGCCCTCTCTGTTCCTCAGGTATGGGAGGGAATGTGGGATGATGTTGTACCAAGAAATAAACGTTTGTTCCATCAGTGAACAAATGCATGAAGGAATGAGCTGAGAGGCAGAAGGTGGTTATGAAGGCAGGTCCTGGAGTCAGGCAGCCAGGGTAACTCGGGATGCGATCCTTCTTCTGCCACTTACTATTTGGTTGCCTCCCTATAACTAGCAAGTTACTTGTGCAGTCTGAGACTCTGTGTCCAAACTGGTAACATGGGAGTCATGTATGTTGTTGTAGGAATTAAATAAGATCAGTTTTGGAAAGTGCTTACTCGCACAGTGCAGAGCACAAAGAAAGTCTTGACTCAACGTCAGCTTTGTACAACTAGCCTGGGGGATGGAGCTGGCTTCATCGTTTTCCCCCCACGATGGCAGAGGCTACAATGAAGGGTGGCCTTGGGCAGGAGCTAGAGACAGAGATGACAAATAGAAGCCTTCAGAATCATCAGAGAGCATGAAGGAAACAGCCTGCTTTCCTTCCCTCTTGCCAAGGGTCCCGGCAGAAGGTCTTTCTCCTTTGCTTCCTCTTTTCTTTTCTTAAAGATTTTATTTATTTATTTGACAGAGAGAGAGAGAGAGAGAGAGAGAGGGAACACAAGCAGGGGGAGTGGGAGAAGAAGAAGCAGGATCCCAGCGGAGCAGGGAGCCCGATGTGGGCCTCAATCCCAGGACCCTGGGATCACACCCTGAGCCGAAGGCAGATGCTTAACGACTGAGCCACCCAGGCGCCCCTCCTTTGCTTCCTGTTCATGAATGTGCATTTGTGGAAAGATGAATCTCCATTCATTCCTTAGGGAGCTAAAAAAATTTAACAAGGACAAGAACCAGAAAGTTCAATGTCAAAGCCACGAAGGAGTTAGGCTAGCCACTGGAGTTTCTGGGACTGCCCGGCAGCTGGCTGACATTCTCTGCATGTTTCATGCTGATGGGCCCTGGCTCTACGCCAAGGATGGGACTTGGGTTTGGGCCCGGGCTGGGATGGAAACAAATTAATGATGTCATTAGACTTGTCAGGTGCCTTAAATCTCCCGTGACAAGTTTAAGTGCAGGATGCACCATAGAATTTTAAAGAGGGCATGTCAGGTCCCGGGGGTCCTAGAGCCATGAGTCCCAGGTGGGATGATGAGATAGATATAGGCCGGGCAGGGCTGGGGTGGGGCCGTGGGCAGTGACTTCAGTGTCGGCTCCCCTGGCCCACAACCAGGACAGGGTCAGGTCTGGTGGCCAACTGCTCGGGTCTACTGACGTCACTGGCCTCAATGGCCTCATCCCTTTCTTCAGCCCATCCTTCCAACAGACACCTTCCACGAACTTCCATGGGTCTAGCCTTGTGTCAGGCTAGGGGCCACAGAGCACCCTCAGACTGGGTCTGCTGCCCTGAATGAGGCTCACAGCCCAGTGACGGAGTCACTGTGGGGTCCAGGCTTGAGAGGGATGTGGAAACGTGGAGAGGCACCTCACAGATAACTGTGGGCCTGCTTTGTCCGGGACGGTCCAGTTTCATGGCTAAGGTGGACTCCCCCATGCCTGTTGACCCTTAATTAGAGTTGACCTTTCCCTCTCCGAAGTGTCTGGCGACAGATGGTAAGTTATGGCTGCTCTCCACCTAATGCGGGCTGAGGGCTCAGACAGGGCCACCCTGTCTTTGCGCCACCCTTCCTTTGGGCCACCCTGTGATTATGGGGCATTGATGGCGCAAGGCACCTGGGAGCTTTGGGAGGTTGGGGCATGAGCCATTTCTAAAGGTGAGACGGTGGGGGCGCCTGGGTGGCTCAGTCGTTAAGCGTCTGCGTTCGACTCAGGGCGTGATCCCAGAGTCCTGGAATCGAGCCCTGCATCGGGCTCCTCCACTAGGAGCCTGCTTCTTCCTCTCCCACTCCCCCTGCTTGTGTTTCCTCTCTCGCTGGCTGTCTTTCTCTCTGTCAAATAAATAAATAAAATCTTAAAAAAAAAGAAAAAAAGGTGAGACGGTGGGGTGGGGAGGCCAGAGAGGTCCAGGCTGAGGTGCAGCCAGACCCTGTGCCCCATCCTGGGCCCTGCACCTGTGCCACCCCGGCCTCTAGAAGCCACTGCATCGCCCTCTGCACTGCAGTTTCTTTCTGACCTCATCCCTCTCCCGCTTGAACTCCGGGCTTCTGCCCCTCAGCAGGCATTCTGCCCCCCCACCCCTATGATTCGCCCCCTGCTCCACAGATCATTCCTCAGGACCCTCCACATTCCCACCCCCCCACCAGGCAGCCTGCCCCCCCACTTTGGCCCCGCCGGGTAGACTCCATTCTCAAGCCTCGCTCCAACGCCACTTCCTCCCTGTCTACGGGTGGTGACTGTACCCCTACAACCTGTGTGTCCTTGGCTCCCCACAGCTTTCGAGGCCTCTTGCTACAGAGGCAGCCCCATGTCACCAGAACCCCTTCTCCATCAGCACATGGCCCTGGATTTAGCCCGACTCGAGGCTTTTCTGTGTCTGGGGACAGGGCTGCCTAGTCTCTCCCTTGGGGGCTAGACTCCGCCTGTGTACCCAGGGAGTATAGGGGAGTGCCGCCCAGTTTGCTATTCTAACCTGGGTGCGCCAATCCAACTGCACCCTCCGTCCCGCTTCAAGGATGGGCACCACCAGGGGACCCCCAACACAGGTCCCCTGCCAGAGACAAATCAGTGGTTTTGGATACAGGCTCAAAGAAAATCTGAGCTGGCTAGCTCCTGAGGTCATCCCATTCTTCCCTCTCTCAGCTCCGTGTCAGCCACAGCCGCAGCAGGGCCCTGTCCTGCCCAGCCCGGCCCCAGCCCAGCTACTTTGTGCCCAGGCTACCCTGAGTGCTGACCGCAGAGCTCACCAGCCCCCCTCCCGGTGAATGCCACAGGGCGGGCCCTGGCACAGAGCACTCAGACACACAGGTCGGAATCAGAGCTCTCAGAGTCCTGAGCCTCCCCTGCAGAGTCTCTGGATTCTTCCTTCCACTGTCTCCACTGCACGGAGCACAACGCATACCCCCCTTGGCTCCCCGGACAGCCGTTCCCTGATACTCCCTCTGCACCATGCCCCGCACTCGGTATGCACTCGGTCCGGGGACCGAGGGAGGCGGCCCACGCCTGCCCCAGGGAGCTCGGGCTCTAGAGGGCGGCATGCGTACACAGAGCCTCTCCGCCCGGTCCCCGGCTCCACCTCCAGCCCAAACTCGCACCCCTCCTCCTGCTCGCTCTTGCCTCTGCTGGAACATTCCTCTTCCTCCTGTCATTCTTCCCTGACCTCTCACCTTGCAGGCATCCTTCCTTCTTGCCCCGAGTCCGTCTAAACTCTTGCTCCTGCCACAGGCTCCAGCGGCACGGTCTACTCTCCCTTGGAGCAAGGATCACGCTTGGGTGCCATTGCTTATGGAATGTTCCTTTCTCTCCTAGGAGACTGTCCGCCCCACAAGGGTGGCTCTCTCCAGCTGTCCTGACGCCCCCACCGCCCCATATCCCTTTTCACAGCACTAGGCCTGGTATTTACAACCAATTTCATTCATTCATTCAGCAGCTATTTGCCGAGTCCTGCTTTGCCACACCCTGGCCTAGCCAATGAGAATATACTGATGGATGAAACAGATGCAGACCCCTGTCCTCAGGGAGCGTATGCTCTAGTGGGGAGGACAAACAACAAATTACCTCTTATCAATAAATCTCTAATCAATAAATAATCTCATCAATGAATAAAAATATGCAAGTTTGTGAGAAGATGATAAAGACCATGGGGGGAAAGTGGAGCATAATAAAGAGGTTGAGAGTGTAGGAACGGGGGTCAAGCTACAATTCTAGATCAGGGAGTTGGGGCCCACCTCACTGAGATGATGATCTCTGAGTTAAGATGGGGGGGTGAGCCATGGTGACGCCTGGGGAAGGGCAAAGGTGAAGCCTGCCATGGGGGCCCATGGAATAGCACGGAGGCCTACAGAGCTCGAGTGGTGCATGTGAGGGCAGGGCAGAGGACATGGGGTGGGAGTGGGGGAAGACCTGGGGCCCACACAGGTCATTATAGAGACTCTGGCTTTGACACTGAGAAAAACAGGGCACCACCGCACTGTCCCGAGCAAGGAACTGCTCTTGAATGAATGGTTAACCAAGCACCATGACAGAAGGCACAGGGGGCCTAGAGGGGCCCAGGAGAATCTCCAACCCCATCCAGAGGGTCAGGGAGGGCTTCTTGGAGGAAGTAACAATGGACCAGAGCCCAGCAGGAGGAAAGGAGGAGGGAGGAACCTGAACAGAACAGTGGCATCAGCAGGTAAACGGCACGGGGAAGAAGCTACACGGGGCACAGGTCAGCAGAACAAGGTCTATGGGGTGGGGCACCTGGGCTGGGACCAGGTCAGCAGATGGCAGGACACAGAAGGCCTCGAGCGCTAGACAGACTATCTTGGAATTTATCCTGAGGGCAATGTGGATGCCCGGTGGAGTCATGCTCAGCTCCTCGGGGTGCTCCTCACGCTCGGCCCTGCTTGTGGGTAGTCTTTCCTCTAGGGCTTGACTTAAGGCAGAACGCCACCAGCTGGACTCAAGCCCAAGCTCTAACCATGAACTTGTTTCCCCCGGCCTCTAATTTCCCCAGATGCTGATACGAACTTCTCAGAGGCCTCCCTGCTCTTCCAAGGCTAAGCTTCTGCCCCACATGCCAGACTCAAGTGCTGCTCTTGATAACTTGGGAACTCAACAACTAAGTGGTGTGGGCTTGGGCAAATCTCTTTGCTTCTTTGAGCCTCAGTTTCCCCATCTATAAAATAAATACCAATCGGTCCTGCTTACCATGGCACAGAGAATACTGCTTACACCTGGCACATAGTAGGTGTCTAATAAGTGTTAGGTGGGTTCACACGGGCCAGGCCTTTAGAACTGGGGAGCTACAGACTATCTGGGTGGGAGGAGGGAGACTCACCTGGGATGTTTCGTGGTTGAAGATGACGGCGTTGAGATCCCCGCAGTTGTAGTGCTTGATGAGGTCCTCGGTTGTGTAGGGCGCCTGCAGGCTCCCCGCCCGCACGCTCTCATGCTGCAGCAGAGTCTGGTTCAGGGCAAACAGCACCTGCACGCAAGAAACACAGAGGAACAAGGGCTGCAATTCTAGATCAGGCTGGGGGCCCTGAGACCTCTAGGCCCAGCCTTCCTCGCTCTGGACTTTGGGGCAACAGGCCCTGAAACAGAGAAGATGTGTGGGGTCTGGTGCTGGCTGGTGCAGCCTGAAACCTTCCATTGGCCTCTGAACATGTTCAGTCCCTTCTCATCTCCAGCCCTTTGCCCACACAGGTCCCCGCTTCTGCTCTGGCTATCAACATCTTACCTACTGATGTGGCAACATGAGAACCTAGTTGTGTCTGGGTTTTGGACTGATGGGTGAGTTTGCCTTTTGACTAAATTTTTCTTATTCCTGTGCTTAGGAAAGTTCTAGAATGAGCACAGACTAATTTTGTAATCAAGAGCACGGCAAACAAAGCAAGACAAACGAACGAACAAAACAAACAGAAAACCTACTTAGATGTCAAGGCTCCATCCTAAGGCCACTTCCTCCAGAATCACCCTCACTCCAGGCAAAGGTCTGAGGAGCTGGCCTCTCCGAATCAGACCTATGCCGGCACTCAGCACGTTTCCTGAAGCTCCTCTGCGCTCTGGGCCACTATGCCAGGCCCTGGGGACACAGCTGCACCCTCGCCAGACCGGCCTGGCACCAGCATCACGTGAAGCACCAGACAAAAATACCAGACGCTCAGTCCCCACGCCCAGAATTGGAATCTCCAAGGGGGAGCCCAGGATGTGTATTTTTAACAGGCTCCCTGTGAACGACATTAGTGGTCTGATTGCTTCTGGCATGAGGACCACAGCTCTGATGGAACATGGCCTGCCCAAGGTATGGGGGCCCTGAGAGATGACCTCAAAAGTCCCATTTTAGATGGGAAACTGAGGCCCATGAGGGGAAGGGACTCGTTCGACTCTGCACAGCTGGGACCAGAGCTGGCTTCATGTGATGGTGTTTCCCAGACGCCTCTGGCCAACAAAAGGGAGGAGTCTGACCAGGATTTGGGTTCTTTAGCACAGGTGCAGGGAAAAGCTGCTGCAGTTCCTGGGCAGAAGGTCCGGAGGCCGTCTCTAGCCCTCTGTCTTTGCTGTCACCAGCCCCTCAGGCCTCCGCATGCTGTTTGCCCATCATCTGTTTGCCATCTTGGACCATAGCCCTGGGCCTCTCGCCACACCAGTTTAGCCCCGGGCATCTTCCACTGGGCCCAGTGCAACCCGTCCCCCTCCCTGCAGACCCCCACCCCTCTCCCCATCCCATAGTCATCTGCCACAGTCACCTTTTGAAAGCACAAATCTGATTGTCTTCACACTCTTTCTCTTTTTTTTTTTCTCAAAACTTTCACAGAAGCCTCCTGCCCTCAGAGTAAAGGCCTAGCTGTTTGGTAAAGCCTGCAAGGCGGTGACCCGGACCCTGCTGTGGTCAATGACCTCGCTTCCTACTCAGCCCTCGTGTCTCCAAACACCCAACTATTCAGCACTCTTCTGTCTCCCCGCTTCTTATATGCTGTTCTCTGCGCATGAAAACCTCCTGCCTCGGCTCTCCACTTGCAAACCCAGACTTGGCCTTCCAGGCTCTGCTCAAATGTCTTCTCCAGGAAGCTTCTCTGACCACCTGGGGGCTGAGTCAGGCCCCTCCCGGAGGCCCCCACAGTCCCTTGCATGGCAAACTGACACAGTAGTGGCTCCAAACCTTAACCTGTCTGTATACTCATCCCCTTGGCCACGGAGCTCTTTGGCTCCCTCCCATTCTGACAGTGCGACTTTGGACTCCAGATATAAGTGACCAGGACGTACAGAGGCCTGAGAAGCACCAGCAGATGCCGCTGTCTCTTGTACCTCCATGGCCCCAAGAGCAGCCCATCCTGGATGGGCAGAGCCGAATTGCCTCAGTTGTCCCACCGACGTCATCCCAATGCAGCCAACAGAGAGCTGGCTCCCGGACCATACGAGTAAGGCCAGCTGAGCCCAGCAGCGCCCAGCTGCCACTGGGTCCAGACACCCGAGCAGACACTCAGTGCTGGTGCTGCCCAGCACCGCTGTGTGGTGGACAAGCGATCCGCCATGCCTCTGTGTCCCCCCACCCCAGCGCGAACATGGGATGGTGCCTGCTGGCCACCTGGTTCTCCTTTAGGCTCTGAGCTTCTTGAAGATGGGACTTGCATTTTATTCGTTTTGTGTCTGCAGCTCTCAGCACGGGGCTGGTAACAAGAGGATGTCGCTCCATCCTTTCCCTAGCACCTTAGTGCCACCTAGTGCCACCTGCAGTGCTAAGTCAGTTCGTATTTCAAGGCTACTCAGTAAGCCCCTCAGACTAGACCCTAGAACTTTGGCCTTCTGTCTGCATTTGGGGCACGTGTTACATGTGGCAGAAGTTCCCACCAGTGACGTCAGCCACCTCATTCCAGACACACGATCTGAACAGAAAATCTCATGTAATAAGGTACGCATCATATGACAGGGGTGACAGGGCCAAGCGTGCTCGAGAGATCACCTCTGCGTGTCCCCTCCCGCTTCTGTTTCTGGCACGCAGAGAGCTGGAGAGTGCTAGGGGACAGCAGCCCAGGCCGCTTCCCCTACCGAGCTGGCGGGGTACAAGGTCAGACCCCACCTCTGGGCCTTCTCCGGGCTCCAGCGAGCACCCTGAAATTCACTCTGCGGCCACCTGTGCAGGGCGTTGGTGGCAGCCTAGTGGCCGGGATGACTTGCAGGAGGCAGTGACCCTGTTGCTGTGCACGTCACTAAGGCAACAGGCACTTCCTGCCACGCAGCACAGGCCTCGCACGCACGCGTCCACGTCAAGCTGGAGCGCTCTGTTTCTCTGGGGGGGCTGGGATACACAGGCCTCCCGCGACCACGCCCTGCCCCCACGTACACCTGCCGCTCTTCGGAGGCAGCACCACCTGGCCGGGGTGAGGTCATCCGCTCAGGTGCCCAGAAGACCTGGCTGGAGGGGAAATGGCTCCCCGGGGCCTCCCTAGACACATGGAGTCACTTCCGCAGTCCTGTGGCTTGCGTGGAGCGAGGACGTGTTCCAGTGAGTTAAGCAGGCCACCATCTGCAGGATGCTGAGCACAGCCCTGGCATGTAGTAAGAGCTGAAGGAATGCTTGGTAAATAAAACTTGCAAGAAAATAGTCAGACTTGAACCTTCCCAGATTGGAGCTGGAAGGGCCCCTATAGGTCATCTGGTCCGCTGGTTTTTTAAACCATTTTTGGCCTAGAATCTTTTTTTATTGTTACTGTTTTCCAAAGGAACCTTACTTGGAACTCCCTAAGCAGAGTAGATAAAAGTGGATCTTTCCCCGATTGATGTGAGGGGCCAGGCTAGGCCTGCAGTCCCCCAGACTGAATGCCCTCCTGCAGCAGAGCCTCCCACGGCTTCTTTGTGGAACCCATGGGTCTCCTGGAGCCCAGTTTGAGAAGCACTGATCTCATCCTGTACCCCCATCATCTAGAAGAGGAAAGGAGACAGGGCCCAAAGCAGACAAGAGAGAGCCCACCCAAGCCCACACAGGAAAGCTGGGGGCAGAGCAGACTCAAAGCCAAGCCTGACGCCCAGCCCAGGGGCGTGCCATGATTGGGGCTGGATTTCTGGATGTTCCCTGGCACGGCCCAGGTTCATCCCACACATGTTACCACACCTGTCTTCCTTCTGGAGCTTGTGAACTAGCCAGAAATAGCCAAAAAGAATTTATTATTAGTACGTTGCATACAGAAAACTGAGACCAGATCATTCCCAGCGTGGCACAGGCAGTGTGGTGGGGCTTGGACAGAAACCCAGGCCTATCATTCTGGACTCCCGCGACCCCCAGGCGAGGTTTGGTGCCTCCTACAGACACGGCCCTCCTCCCCCCAACCGCCCCCGTCCTGCCACTTATCCCATGAAGTGTCCGTCTCAGGTGATTGCCCATTCCCTGCCTGCGTAGACCGAGAGCTAAGTAAGGGCAGGAAGCCTACATCTTGGTTCACTGCTCATTGCTGGAGAGCAGATTTTCGGGAACTGTTTCGGAAGGCAGACTGCTGACCCCGAGTCCCGTGCCCTATCCCCACACCTCCCGCCTCCGGGCCATCTTTGTGACTCATACAGAGGTCCTCATCGGTTCATTACCATGGTCGCCACGTTTCTTGAGCACTTACTCTGTCAGGCATCTTCCAAGCTCACGTTAATTTATTTAATCTTTACGGCAACTCTGAGATAAGGCTAGTATTAGCTCCAATTAATAGAGTCAAAAAAAAAAAAAAAAAAGAAAAGAAAACAAAGACAACCCTACAGCAAAGAGACAGTAACTCAGCCAAGGGGACGGAGCTGGAGAGGGATGGGATGCGCACTTGGGCTCGGGCAGACCAGCCCTGGAAACCATCTTCCTAACTGCCCACTGCCCACTGGGGCCTCCCTCTGCTCTCCCTGGGAGACAGCCAGCAGAGAGGGTGTCCTGATTCATAGATGGGAAACCAAAGAAGCAGAGGGGGCCCAAGGCCACATGGCTTGTAAAGGGCGGAGCTGGGCTTTGAAATGACGTCTGCCTGGCTGCAAACCAGGTCCCTGTGACTGGAACTTCAAAACAGTATGTGCTACGTCCTGACCATTCTTGGTGCTTCCGACAGATACGGGGAAGTTACGCTTACTCATTCATTCAACAAACATTACCTTTTTGTGGATTCTCTGCAGGGATCTGGGGTGGTGGATTCACTGGGCTTGGTCTCCATCTCAGTGGAGCTCATTTCAGAGGCAGCTATCCCAACTGACCCTGACAGTAGAGGGTGGTAAGGGGGGCCTCTGAGGCCCCGGGCACAGGCACGGAACAGCCTTGCCCTGATTTCTGCCTCCCTCCCGTTCACCCTGAATTCCCAAGCCTGGCGCTGCTCGCAGACTCCCAGGCCTCCACGCCCTGCGCCCCCCGCCACTTTAGAATAACAAACCCTCCTCGCCCAAAGCTGCTGCGGCCCACTCTAGGATAATGTTTATGATAAAGCTCTGACATGGAATAACAAACACTGGGTGGAGGCTAGAGCCGCCTGGCTCCCCCTGGATGACCGCGTGTGGAGGCCCAGCCACCAGGAGGACCCGAGCATCCCAGTGTCGCCCCCCTCGCCAGTGCTGGCCCGCCAGGAGCTGGCCCGCGGCGTCTGCTGAGTGTAGGCCCGGAATTTAAACACATCTTCAAACACAGGCCTAGGATGGAGTGAGGCAGGCGCCAGGAGGGTGGGGACAGGTTTATTGTTCCAGATTAGTCTAGTAAACAGTCCTGAATGGGCTGGGACGGTGAACACCAAGGCCTTGTGCTCACTTGCTGGCCCAGCACCGTCAGCATGAGGAGAGGCAGCGGGCCCCCCTCTGTCAGAGAGCACGCTGCGGCCTGGGGCTCCTCGGGACCGGCCTGGCTCCCAGGCTGGGGTTCTGGGGTGGAGGAGGAGCACTTCTCTCCCACCCCAAAGCACAGGGAAATCACAGCCAAGGCCCCAACCCCCTCAGCAATGCTTACTGAGTACCTGCCACACGCCAGGCACTGTTCTAGATGCTGGGGATTTGGTTAGGGACAGGATGGACCAAAATCCTGCTCTCATTGGGCTTACCTGCTGGGGGCAAACAGAGAATAAACAAAATGGTTTTTGTAAAGTACTAGTATCTAGCACGTCAGATTAACACAACAATGATTCCATTCAACTGGGGACTAGCCCTGCCTCCGGCCACTTGGAGTTCGTCATGCCTCTGAATCAGCAGGTAAAGAAGGGAGTCACTGTGCTAGCTGGCGTGACTGATCCTGACCAGCAGGGAAAATGGACCGCTGCCCCACAGGGAGGTAGAGAAGAGCCTGTCTGGAGCACGCGAGATGCCTCAGGGTGCCTCCTAGTATCACCACGCCCTGTGATTAACCAACGTCAATGGAAAACCGCCACGGCCCAGTCCAGGCAGGACTGCTGATGGTCCAGATCCTTCGGGAATGAGGGTCTGGGTCACCCCACCCGCTGTGAACCACAACCAACCGAGGTGCCTGCAGAAGGTGAAGGGATTACAGGAGCGTAGCGGAGGAAGAAGGGGGTTCTAAATAGCAGCTGTAAGCACATGACCAGCGACAGAAGCAAAAGACAGAAGCAAAAGCAAAAGGTCAAGAGTATTTCTTTCTTATTTTAAGAATACTTGTATGCATATAAAACAGTATCTTCTCTCTCCTGTTTCTTTTTCTCCCCCATGCATGTAGCGTAAGACATACTGACCTTATATCACAGTATTTAAGTACTGTTAACTGTATATCGTTGGATTGAAGCTTTGGCATATCAAGGAGAAGAGTAAACATTACCCAAAGGCTTTGCCTCCTCCTCCGGGGAAGCGCATTTTGGTTGCACTCAGGATTGCTGTATCATGTTAGGTGGAATGATGACCTCGTCATTGTCTTTATTTGGAGACAAAGTATGCTTGCGGGTGCCAAGTTAACAACGGATGCACTTATGATGGTTAATTTTACTTGTCAACTTGGCTAGGCCATGGTACCCAGATATTTGGTCAAACATTATTCTAGGTGTTTCTGTGAGGAGACTTTTTAGAAGTGATTGACATTTAAATCAGTAGACTTTGAGTAAAGCAGATTATGCTCCAGAATAACTAGATGAGGGTGGGCCTCGTCCAATAAGTTGAAGACCTTCATAGAAAGAGGCCAGCTTCCTTCTTCGAAGAGATTTCTGCCCACATACTGTCTTTGGACTGAAACTGCAGCATTGGTTTTTCTTCCCTGGGTCTCCAGCCTGCCAGTCTACCCTGTAGACTTTGGACTTGCCAGCCTCCACAACGTGTAAGCCAATTCCTTAAAAGAAATATATCCATCTTTCCATCCATCCATCCATCCATCCATCCATCCATCCATCCATCCTATTGGTTCTGTTTCTCCGGAAAACCCTGACAAACACAGTATATGTTACAGGGAGAAAATAAAGCAGAACAGGGGGAAGGAGTGATGAGGTGGGGGGAATAGCAGGTGCAAAGGCCCTGTGCATATGTGAGGAGCAGCAGAGGCCAGGTTGGCGGGAGCTGAGTAAACAAGGAGGACGGTGATGGGGGATGAGGTCAGAAATGGTTAGTAGGCCAGGTTTCACAGGCCACTGTAAGGATGCTGAGAAACCATTCCCTACCACAATCCTTCCAGAGAATGGGATGTTATTTCCACATGAGGAAACAAGACTTGAGGATGGTGACTTCACCAGGGTCCTCTCACAGGGTCTCAAGTTGACGAACTGGAACTGGGATTCCAATTCAGGTCCAGCTGACAGGTACTGGATTCTTTCTGCTACCCCTGGGCCTGACCTGCCAAGCTTCCTCCACCCAGTCGTTGGTAGGAAGAACAGACCTGAAGAGACAAATAGGGACCAGCGTGGGAGGCCCAGAGTCTGAGTGGTCAGCTGGGAAGAAGGAGGGGGCTAGAACCTTAGTCACAGGCCTGGTCAGAGCTGACATGAGGAGAGGAGAGAGGTCACTCTTGCCAAGGTCGCCTGCCTGGTAGAGGGCCTTCCTGTGCTACCGCTCTCTGCTCCAGCCCGAAGGATTCTCCTTTGCTCCTGCTCTGCCTGAAAACACCTTTCCAGCCATTGGTTCATGCCTACCTCTCATGTGGCTGCAGGGGCTCCTTCCTCAGGGGGCCTCTCTGGGCCGGGGACCAGGCAGGTTCCTGCTTAGTGCCCTCAGAGCACCTAGGACTGCTTGGACGCTTGTACCCCCCACCCCCCAGCTTCACGACTGTTTCATGCTCGTCCTTCCTGCTCCATGGTGACGCGCCAAGGGCAGGCAAATCAGCTGACATGGTCACAGCTGTTTCTCCAGCAGAGAGCACAGTGCCCGACATACAGTAAATGCTTCAGAAATACTTGTAGAATGAATGAATAAAAAGCTGAGCAAGTTGGCTGTCCCAGAAGCCCAGCAGCTCCCTGCACGGACGCAGTACCCCCCAGGGCACAGAGCCAGGAAAGCCAAGCCCCCAGGGCCCTGGGCCGCATCAGTCTGTCAGTGCCCGGGACTGGCGTGGAGGGTCACTCCGCCTCATGGGAAGGCTTCTCCAGCCCGGGGGAAGCGTTCCTCAAGGGCTAGAGCCCCCCGGGGTCTGGCTGAGGCCTATTTGTTTATTCTGCTCGCCCCATTGACAGCACCAAAGCGGTGCCGACGACTTCCCTGCTTCCTGCTCCGTGTTCCGAGTCCCCTGAGCCCCCCGCACAGAATCCTGTCTCTGGACACTGGGCTACCGAGCAGCAGGCATCCAAATAAACACTCGGTTTCCCGGAGCCAGGCACCGGCTCTGGGCTGGCAGGTAGGACCAGCGATCTCGTCTCCGTCTGAGTCTAGACTGTGAAGGCCTAGGCAAGTCATTTTCCTTCCCTGGCCCTTGGTTTACCCCCCACCCCCACCCCCCGCCCCGTGCAAAGGACCAATTCACACATTCATCAAGGAAGTACATACTGAGACGTTATTATCAGGTGCTGTTCTAGGCGCTGGAGGTACAGCAGGAAACACGACATCCGGCGGGAGGATGTAAAATAGCTGTTAGAGAGCGATAGTGGCTAAGGAAGAAACAAGGTAAGGAGTATAGGAGGGGTGTGTGCGCGTGCGTGTGCTGGGGGTTGACATTTTGGGGACGATGCCGCAGTAAAGGCACAAAGAGAGGTGATGTTAGAGATCTGAAGGAGGAGCTGAGGGAGGCGGTCCTGTGGACCCTGAGAGACTGGTGTGGGGCACAGGCAGCCAGCATAAAGGCCCCGAGGCAGAGGCAGGCCTGCTAGGTGTGAGACGCAGGCAGGAGGTCAGTGTGGCTGGAGAGGAGTGAGCAAGGGGGAACAGGTAGTGAGATCTGTCTCAGGGAGGACCCAGCAGAAAACAGACGGTGTGTGGTCAATGAAGTGAGTTCCAATGAAGTCCGTTCCACTGCAAGGGTAATTGAAGTGCGTTGAATGATGGGAACATCGACAGAGGTGCGGACAGGCGATGGTGGGGGCTACTGAGGAGTAGCAGTGGTGGAAGCTTTCCTGCCCCACGCCTTAGGGGGGCAGTGAGGGACAGCGCAGCTACCCCTCCGTGGCCCAGCAGGGAGGAGGCGGGGGGGCCATGAACTGTCCCAACTCTCTTCCCCTCCTGCCTAGCCATCAACTGCCAGCGCTCCCCACTCAGGATAAGGGAGGCCAGGTGACGTCACATCAGCTCTGGGCTCAGAGCAGGGAGAACAGAGGGTCCATCTGGAGAGGAAAGGGATTTCCAGGACATGGTCTGAGGTATGGCGGGATGGGCAGTGGGGAGCACACCCCTTAAGTATCTGTGGGCCTTGAAGGCCTGTGGCCCCCCCTGAGTGAGATGGCAAGGCCTGCAGTCTGAGCAGAGGAAGGCTGTGGTAGCCCTGCTGATCTGGAATCCAGGGGGGACAGGAGGAAACGAGATCAGACGGAAGAGGAACGCAGCTCTGCCTCCCTCCTGAAGGGGGAGCAAGTGAGCACGCGCCTGCCTTCCCCTCACCGTCCCCATCCCAAACCCCAGCCAGAACCCTGAGAACCGTGGACTTGGCTTCCAGCACGGCCGGGCCGGCTCCGTGAACGCCTACCGGTCGGACCCCGGCGGTGGCGGCCACATCCTCCCTCCGCGCTGCAGTGTGGGCTGGCCGAGCCCTCTCTGCTTTCCTGGGCGGGCAGCGGAGGCTGACTCACACTCGCTTTCTTTCCTTCTTTTCTCTGAATGCCTAGTTTCTCCACCCAAAGACCACCCTTAAAGATCCCGGCGTTCCTCTTCTGTCCTTCAAGTTATGCCAGGAAATGCTCATAAATCCGGAGCCACCCACACGAGCAGATTAGCATTCTGCTGGGTACGGAGGCTGATAGCCAGACTGGGTATGGGGGAAGGGGCAGGCCCAGAGGCTTGGGGTCTCCAGAAAGGTTGTTGACATGGGGTCTGCCTTGTTGGAGGGCAAAGGGGTCCCCTGGCTTTCAGTTTTAGGCACAGATAAGCCTGGGGCAGGCTGGAGACCCCGATTCTGGTGCCGCCAGCTCTGACCCAGATCAATGGTGGGACCCACTCTTCCCATCACAGGGTTCCCCTCTGAAACATGAGAGTGTGGGAGTACCTCTCTGCTCTATGAGCATAACATTTTAGGACAGTGATACCCCACCAGCACATGCGTTAAACAGTCATGATTCTAGGCACTTTGCATATGGAAGCTGATTTATTCTTCGTAAGAGCCCTATGAGACCATTAGTGACCCCCTTTTACCGACAGGGAAACCAAGCTCAGAAAAGTAAGTGACCTCCATGCTCCCCCACCGTCAGGTCGATGTGGACCAGTGCCTCAGCTCTGCCAGGCTAAACACACCAAGCCTTCCCTGCCTCGGTGTCCATTCTCTGCCACGAAGCTTCTTTGCTCCCCAGTCACTACCTCTGCTCTCCTAAATTGAATACACGCTGCAGGTGGAGAAAGAAAGAGCAAAACGTATCAGAAAGACCCAGAGATCGTCTAGGCCAACCTATTCTCATGCATAAAGCTGAGGAACGTCCAGGTGGTGGAGGAGATGCACAGAGAACCAGGCAATTATTAGACCAAGTGGTAAATTAATGATAAAAGGAAAAAACTGGGGCCTTCGGGAGGGAGTGTCTGAGGTGGCCTGGGTGTCGGTGAAGGAATCAGCTTCAGGCTGGGCTGCGCGGGACGGCTGGGGTTGGGAGGGAAGCACACGCTGTTCTTAAAGCGCGGGTCAGGAGTCAGGCCCGGACAGGGTCCAGGCTGGAGGGCCTTCCTCTCCGGCCACAGGCTCTGCACTCCGCCCAGCTGGCGGCCTCGGCCCTTCTCTGCTGGATCATCAGCTGTGAGCCTGACAGGGGTGGGGGCCCCAACCGTGCAGACTGACACCTGCACAGGGACAATGGTGAGCACGGCAGGCAGTCAGAGGCGGCCGCGGTGGCCACCACCATCGTTACGACTACGAAGTGGCAGATCCACGGGTTGGGAGCTGTAGCTTTCCTTTTCCCTGCTGTCTCAGACCTGCCTGCTGACACAGCTGCTAGACTTCAAAAGGCAAGTCTCCATTTTCATTTGCAAAATCAGTATGAAATTCCTCGAGGGCTTGTCTAATTCCTTCTGGTCTGACCACATGGCAATTACCAATGTGCAGGGGAGGGGGGGTTTCGCAGGCCCTCCAGCAGCATGAGGACCTCCGCTCTGGGTCCCAGGCGGCCGCCAGGGAGGATGGCACTAGGGTGGGCACCTCCGGGGGGCCTGGGGCGAGAGGCGAGGGCTGGCCCTGGGAGCGCTCAATGCTGACTAGTGAAATCGCTATGCCACAGGCTACCAACTGCTTCAGAGACGGAGTGTGTCTAGCGGCAGGAAGGGCAGGGCTCTGGCCCAGGTTCAATTGTGGGTCCGGCTATTTGCAGGCCGTGTGAAGTTCCTTTTCTGGTGATGTGCTGCTACGAGAACGTGGGACAGGCCCTTCTCCTCTCTGGGCCTCAGTTCACCCATCTGCCAGGTGGGGAGAATAAGATTTGTCCTCCCTGGCTAGTGAGCTAGCCCCCTAAAACTCTCGTAAACATTACTGTCCTTCCCTAGGGCATTCTAAGAAACTTCTGTTCCCTAAGCAGCAGCAGGATGGCTCTGAGAAGGGAGCCAATGCGTGTGGACTAGATTCTCATTCACTCCTCAGTGTCCCATGTGGATTAGTGCCAGGCTCTGTGTTGGATGCTGAGGCCACAGAACCAAATCGGCACCTTGTCTATCCTCAAAGAGCCCAAGGTCAGGGGCAGAGCGGAGCAAGGAAGGAGGTGCCCAAGGAAGCCTTGCAGGACGCTAACGCCGCGTGAGAACTGGGCACCAGGATGAACTCGGGGCTGTGGGAGCCGCAGCAGGAGGGCCTCATCCTGAAGGGGGAGGACCACATCCGGGATTCAGAGGAGGCAATCCGATCCGCGGTGGCGTCTATGGGATGTCTGTGGGAGCTTGCCCTTGGCAGGCAGGAGAGAAAGAAAAGGAATTCCAGGTGGTGTTGACGTCCATGCAAAGGCCCTGGCCACTCACAGGAAATGTGTGGACGGCCCGTGGGCTGGGGGGCAGGGGCAGGGGGCTGCTGAGGAGCACGCGATGGGAGGGAGCAGGTGCAGAGGAGGAATCTGGAGCTCAGGCTTCAGCCGAGGAAAGGCAGGAAGCCCCGGAAGTGATGAAACTGGGAATGACGAGTCAGGCTTCCCACTGAGAAGCTGCCCTCTGTCTGCTTCGTGGAGAAAGGATAAGAGACGCAGGCAGAAGACAGTCTTGTTCCTCTCTGGGCCAGGAGAGGTGAGGAGTCCCCACCTGGGCCTGGGGTTCTGGGGATGCACACAGGAAGTAAATGCAGGCTAGAATTCTAATTCCTTCCTGGTTTAGATGCTCTAGAACTCTCCAAGTCAGGGCTCTGAGTCTCTCTCCCTGCCCACTGCTGCCTCCTTTCCCCTGCTCCGAATTTGGGGACTGGTCCTCCTCCACCCCTCTTCCCCTTCAGAAAGCCTAGAGCTTCATTCAGGGGAGCAGCTGGACAGAGAAGGGGCCGGCTAATAATGGCAGGAAAGAAAGAGGACTACGTAGGGCCGGCATGGGGCCCGTGGCCTTGACAGCCCCAGGGGATGGCCACTCCTGCTAGCGTACATCAAAGGAGACAGCCACACAGAGCTCGGCCTCACAGAAACTAAAATACGGTCCCAACGTCTCCCGCTTTTCACCTGTTTAAAGTCACAGGTGACACTCCCGGCAGCAGGATGGAAAGTTGAGAAGGCCAGGCGAGGAGGGTTCTTAGATCCTGCAGAGTCTCCTCATTCTATGGAGAGGATGTTGAGGCCCAGAGAGGGCAAGAAGGTGCCCAAGGTCACACAGCAAGTAGGGAATGTAGACTAAGGCAGGAGTGAGGCATCTGTCTGTTTTACTTGGGCAGCTCGGGTCTCCTCTGCCCCCTTCTCCCTTCTTTCCCCCCAACGCAGAAAAGGAAAATGTTTTTAGACCTGAGGCAAAAGAATGCAAAACTGAAACCTGAGCCTTCGGTCTTGGGAAAAGAACACAGAGAAGTGAGACGCATTCTGGATGAGCAAAGAGCTGCTTACTCTGCAGACGGGAAGTACTCAGGGCTACCCAGGCTTCCTTCTATGCCCCTCTGACCTGGGAGGGCAGGCCAAGTGGGGGCCCGTGGGAACAGAGAAAGACCCCCACGAGTGCTGCGCCAGTCTGCCCCCAGGATCCACTGCGGGCAGAGGGAGGAGAGCTCCAGCCTCTTACTTAGCTCCCTGCCAGCAACCTTCTCATAGGGCCCCAGGCCCAAGTCCTCCACTGTCCTTCCTGGACCTGCCACCAGGGCCCCGACATATGGAGGGCAGGGCTCCTTGCTGGCCCCCGCTCATCCACACCCACATGTCCATCCCGCCCCGCCTGCAAACTCACCTCCTTAAAGGAGACCTCCTTCCGTGAACTTCTGCAGTTCGGAAGGGCAGCAGCAGGCCAGAGCTTCTTTCTGTCCCGGGGTGTCTGGGACTCTAAGTGACCAGGAGCTGTGTAAGAATGTGTGTATGCACATGTCTGCGAAGGAGACAGTTGCAGATAGAGATAAAGACAGATACATCAAAGATGGATAGACAGATGATAGATTGATTGATAGATGATCGATCAATAGATGATAGATTCAGGACATGTGTACGGTCTTCCCCGTGCACTATCCACACCACGAAGAGGCCTAACCACAGACAGACATCTGCACATGTAACGTCCCCTCTGAGCCAGGGGCTGGAGAGCAGTCCTTGGGAAGACTGAGATCAGCATGATTCCCCCCCCCTTCCTGATACCAAGAGGCCCCATCGATCATTCTCCGTGGTCCAGGCTGAGACCTGGCCCTGCCACGTGTGTCTTCAGCCTCTTCTCTCTCCACGTGTTCCTTTTTACTGTTATTTCTACTTGCTGCTGGAGCGTCCACACAGTGATCCTGGGCCTCGAGGCCAAGGGTCTGGGCTGTGTACTACACCCCGAGCAACCCTGATCTGAGGCAGGGCCCATTGGTCTGGGCCTAACAGGGAAAAGTGAGGGGGTGTGTGGGTGTGAATTAAAAAAAAAAAAAAAAAAAAAGCGACACATCAATGAGACCACAGCACTCCCAGGCTTAAACCCTTCATGGCTCTGCTCCGCTCTAGGAATAATGATTGACTCCTTCAACGAGGCCTTGCAGCTCTGCTTGGGGGGGCCAGGCCTGCTCCCCACCTCAGATTCATCTCACTTCCTGACCTCTTTGCTCTGTGTTGTCAACATGTTGCCTTTATGGGGTTTTTGGAATATGCTATTTCTTTCCCATTTCAGGGCCTTTGCACATGCTGGTCCTTCTGCCAGGCATGTCCTTTTCATCACCCCTTCTTTTGCGTCATTAATTCCTCCTCATATTGTAGATAATGGTTCAAGCCTTCATCACCTCCTGAAGGTTTCCCTGATGCCCCACAAAGCCGTCCTACACTCTGTGCTCTTCCTGCAGAGTGCTCGTAACAGTCTGTCTTCACGGATCCATCTATGGAATCATTTGTTTAATGACTGCTTATCCTCATAACAACTTTAACTACCACTGACTAATCGTTTGTCCCATGCCAGACACTGCACAAAACTCTTCTCCAATATTATTTCACTGAAGCCCCCAACAACCCCGTGAAGTACTTATAATTTTGATCCCATTTTACAGATGAGGCAAAGGAGGCCCAGAGTGGCTAAGTGACTTGCCTGAGGTCACACAGCAAGCAAGCAGTAGACGAATCAAGACAGTTTGGCCATTTTAACCACGCACCAGTCGGCAGCCCACTGCTGTGTAGACAGGGTGAAGGTGGGGACCAGGTCTACTTTGCTCCTCCTCACATCCCCAGTCCCTACTCTGGGACCTGCCACTCTCAGTTACCCACAAAAGGGAGGGAAGGACATAGAGGCTGGGGTGCCAGTTGCCAGAAAGATGTCCTTGGGCAGCCAGGTGCCCAGGAGCAGCCCCCAGAGGCTACATTTTCCCCACTCCCTGGTTCCAGAATTAGGAAGAACCAGTGTTCAAAGCCAGCAAGTATGCTTTCTCAAAATAGGGTGGAAGGAGCTTGCGGCACCCGGATGTGGAGCCAGAGCTGGGCAGATCCAGGATTTCTTTTCCAAGTCCACTCCAGTCCAGGGGCCTGCCACATCCCTGTGGGGGACATGCCAAAGGTACAGAGAGAGGGGCTATTGTAGTGGCTGGGAGCTACCCTTCCACCCATAGGCCCATGCCATCTCAGCGTGAATGTGGACCGTGGAGAGGGCCTTCCTTACAGAGCCCTAATGTCTGCCTCCTGGAAGCTTCGTCTCCCACTGGAGGCACCGACCTGCTCCTGAGACTGGCATCCGTGCTGGAGATGAGGGCCCAGTCCCTTCCCATGGCACCAAGGGGGCCCCTCGCCTCCCTCCCTGTTGGCAGCACCGAGGCCTGAGCAGCCGGCGGCGGCCAGCCCCGGGGGTCCGGGCCCGGGAGCAGGCCCGGGAGGTCAGCAAGCCTGGGAGGCTTCCCCCAGCTCCCCGGCCCCCCTTTGAAGGGGATCAGGTTCCCCCACAAACATAATTGAACGAAAATATGAGAGAGAAAAGGTCTTTGTTCTCCCATTTACAGCGTCAGAAAATATGTAACAAATTAGCCGTTTATGAGGTAAGAGAACAGGGCTGCGCACTGCGGCGGGAGGCACGGCGGCCGCACAAGGGGGCCTTTCAGCACGCCGAGCGTGGGGGGCAGCGCAGCCCGGGAAGGACGGGCTCTGCCCCGGGCCGGCCGGCCTGCAAGCACGGCCTGGCACCGGCAGGCGGGAGCGGGCCCCATCTGACCCCCTGGCCTGGGCCGGGTGAAGCCTGGCGAATGGAAACACGGCGCCAACCAGTCAAGGATGAATACAGCCCTTGGAAGGGTCAGGCGGCCCAAGAGTGGCAGTGGGGACCGGGGGCCTGGCTTCCAAAGCCACCTCTGACCGCTTCCCTGGAGAGACCCTGAGGGTTTTCCTCTCCTGCTGGGGACCTGCTTTTCCGTCTCTTACGGGAGGGTGTTGTCCACACTGATCTCCGGGGGTGCACGCATCTCCCTGCAGAAAGGCCTCAGTGGCATCCCTACTAATTTCCCTGAACCTTAGCCGTGGGGAGGTGGTTCTTGGCACGGCATAGGATTTTTCTCTCAAATAACTTTGATTTTTCTCCCAGGGTTTGATCAAAAATTCCAGCTGAAGCATCGAACAGAGGATGTTGTTAAGGCTGGGGGCTGGGGGACGTATGTGGAACCAGTGAGGGGGTGGTTGGCTGAGCAGGAAGCAGCCCCCTCAGCAGGGAGAGGGGAGAACACCACCGCTGCTTTTACTTGCTTGCTGGTGCGTCCAGGACAGGACGGGGGTGGGCCAAGAGCATTCGGAGGGGGGTTCTTTGGGCTACCCAGCGTGGGGATTCTCTGAGTTGGGATTTAACGCTCCTGATTGGCCCCTCTGTAGTTTGATGCCTGGGGATCTGCGAGTCCACAGTGTGTCCCTCCCATCGAGGGCTTGGCATCTTACAATTTGGGACTTCTGATTCCGGGGTTACGCCGTGTGTTTCTAGGCTGCTGCTTCCCCAATTTTGACACTGCTGCAGGCCAGTGAGTGCCCTGCTGGGGTTCAGGGCCAGACTCTCCCGGGCCGCAAGGCAGCCGGGGGGGCCGTGGGACTCTCCTGCGAGTCCCACCGTCTGCGCTCAAGCCTCGCACTCCCCTCTCCAGTCGCACAGGGGCAGGAGGCTCCCGAGGGCCGCGGGCCTCTGAGAGCACATGCTGCCGAGATCACGGAGCCGCGCCAGTCTCGTGTAAGGAATCCCTGCGAAAAGCGGGGTGCTGGGCTTCAGCATGAATATCCCGAGTGTTTCGTCTGCAGTCACAAACACATCGCTTTCCTGGATCTGATTTTATTTATTTTGATTGGATCTTAACGGTTCTTTACAAGGCTGAAACTGAAGCCGCCTGGGGTCCCCGGGAGACTTGCTAAAACTTCAACTGCACCCAGTTTAGCAAAGCAACTTGAAAGTCAATCAGCGGTGAGGGACAATTTGCCTCATTATTTCCAGCCCTGGAATGTGGCAGCAGATGGAATTCTGGGCCTGGTGCGGACGCGGCACTGGGCAATCAACACAGCAGGGTCTGTCGCCCCTGGGTATGTCGTGAGGGCCAGGGCCGGAGGGGCTGGTATTCCCCCCGAGGGTGGTGCCGGGAAGGATTTCCCATCCCGGGGAACGAGGGTGACAAGGCCTCCTGACCCCCAGGTTCGAGGCTGCTGCTCCAGACCCTGGATCAATCCTTTAATTCGAGGATGCCGAGCCCCTCTGTGGGCCGAGCCCTGGCTGGGTTCTGAGGAAGCAGAGGTGGAACCGGACAGAGTTGCTGTCCTCCAGGAAACAGACCAGAGATACTGGGGTACATTCTCCCAGGAGAGAGCCGAGGGAGTGCACGGAAGGGAACACCTGTGGCTGACCCTTTCTGCATTAAGCCTCGTTTTCTCAACGAGGTCCATGCCGATGGCCTGATTTCACATGCCAACCCCCCTCCCCGGGCACTCCCATGCCCATTCAACTCCGCTGTCTGTATCTCCATTCATCACCTTCCAACACACGACGCTACTCGCTCATTTATTTCATCTCCTCCCACTAGAAGGTAAGGCACTCCCCGAGCGCTGGGATGTGTCTTGTCCACTAGTATCTCTCCAGCCCCGGTAAAGGAAATACACTCAGTAACTATCTCACATGAATGACTGGATGTACCGGTGGCATGTCATTGCCAATGACCATTTCCAGGTCCTCCTGTGCAAGTCCAGTGACCCTGAGCCTCCACCCTTTCCGCAGCAAGGTGCTGGTGCCCGGGGAGAAGGGCTTACATACCACCAGGTCCAGATCCCTTGACAGACAAACGTCAGAGAGGGCCGGAGGCCTGCCCGAGGTCACACAGCACAGGAGCACATATTCGGATAGACCTTAGGATGTGCCCGTGGATCCACATGGGTCCTGTGTCGGCTGCTGAGGTCCTGGCCCGCTTCAGGCTGACTGGGGCACCCGGCAAGGGCCCCATGGGGAAGGAGCACCGGGAGCCCGTGCTGAGGCCTGCAGGGGTGGCTCAGGCTGGGGTGCTGGCTGCTGGACTGTCTTTCCCACCTCGCTTCCTGCCCATCCTACCCTGCCAGTCTCGCGTCCTGCGCTCCCTCCCTCTGCGGGAATAACCCAAAGTCAACAGATACCATCGCATACGGAGAACATACATGTGCACACATATGGTCCCATTTGCTACTCCCCCAATCCTACAATTAGGAATATTTCTTTTTTAAAAACAACAGAACAGAGCTCAGGGAGGTCAGACAACTTGCTGAGGTCACACAGGGAGCGGCGGGAGGTTCGGACTTCAGTGTGCTCTTCTGTGCTCTGGGCTGGTGTGCCCACCCGCGGTGCCTGGCTTCCTTCCCCTCCCCCACTGCTCCTCTCCTGTCCCAAGGCCCCCTGCTGAGCACAGGTTCCCAGAGAGAGAGGCTTCAGGGTGGCGCCGTCACACAACCACACGACTCCAGCTGTTCTGTAGGAGGCTCTGAGCTGTGGAGTCTTGAGGGGTGGACGGAGAACCACATTAGCAATCAGAGGCTCTGGGTTCGAGTTCGAGTTATGGCAAATTAATTCACCTCTCTGAGTCTTCTGTGTTCTCCTCTGGAAAATGGGTATAAGGAATCCCAGGGCTGTTTGAGAAGTTGCGGGAGACCCAGAGGACCCTGCCTCACTCAGCTCCAGGGGCTGGCTTTGGAAGTAGGAACCATGGCTCAGACCTTGGGACTGGAAGGCAATCCTACTTGGAGGCACCCCGGTGATGGTCTGCCACACAGATACGTGGGGGCTGGGCCCACACCTCTGCACCAGAGAGCCTGCCACACACCTCCATCCCCCAGGTCACTCCAATTTCTAGAAAGTGCTTTTCACAGGGAGCTGGACCTTGCCTGTCCATCTCAGGCCAGCCTACTGGGCCCCTAGAACTCATCTGTGCTCTGTGATCCTAGGAAGGCTGCAGAGATGTGGGGTGGGTCAGCCCTTCTATAGGCGATGACCCCTCTCAAGAGCCAGTTCTCAGAGGGCTAGCATGGATTCTAGATGCCCCCACCCCTGGTCACACTCTTTGTATACCCTTCAGGCTGTCGCCATCCTTCTCCAAAAGCGGATGTGGACACCAGAGGAAGAAAACATTCTACAAGGGGCTGGACCAACGAGGCCCCGCTGATTAGCTCTCAGCCAACCAGAAAATGTAACTCACTTCCCCGCCAATCCCGAGCACTGGGGTAATGCGCTCTCTCTCGAAAACCTTCGCATGTAGACTCGCACACACACGTGCACGTCTGCCTTCCTACTCACCTTCTACTCCGAGTCACGTCGCCGAGATTCTGTGCAGTCTCACGTACAGACAACACCTGGCTGGACACAGGCTGTGTGTACGCACACACACGGTCACACACGTAGTTACAGTCACATATGCACAGCCATACACAGCCATACATAGCCACACACACAATTACACACACAGTCACGCACAGATTTACAGGCACGCACGCAGTCACACAGTTACACAGTCACATACGCACAGACATACGCAGCCACACAGTTAAGCAACATTCACACCATAGTGACAGTCACACACAAAGTCATACGTGTAGTTTCACACACACATACATGGCCTTCCCCATCACACACAGAGTCACGCACAGTTGCGCACACAGTCACACACAGTTATACACACATACACTCTCTCTCCCCCAGTGGAGATCCTGTGCCCCCCAGGCACAAGCAACCATCTACTATGAGTTGCTCTGGGCTCCCTTCCTCCCCCACACGGCGGGCTCACTGTGGGGAGAGACCCACCTCTCTACTCCAGGCATCTATGAATCCCAGAAACCAGGCCACTGCCTGTTCTGAGGTTCTGTGGGAAGTGCAGGGCCCACGTCAGCTCTCTTGGGCTCAAACAGGCAGGTGTTGGTGCATTCCCACCCAGCTCCCTGGGCCAAGGTGGGGGCGGGGCACAGACCAAGAACCTGACTGTGGACTTGAAGCCCACTCATGCGGCGACTCGGGCCAGTCCCCTGATCTCGCCAGGGCATTTCCTCATCTATAAGACAGGGACTGTTTTCTTGCAGGGTTGCTGGGAGCGCTGGAGATAACGTACACACTATGCTTTCATTTTTTAACTCTTTGGATCCCGTAACACCCCTAGAGGTAGCTGCTGGTACTGTCACCGTTTTAAAGATGAGCAAGCCGAGGCACAGAGAGGCGTTACGCGGCACGCGGCGCTCTGATCAGTTTGCAGCGCGACCCTTTCCCAAGATGACTTCACAGTCCTGCTCTGCCCCGGGGGGTCCGGAAGCCAACGATACGAACACACCTGTGAGCGTCATTTACCCCCCCATCCAGGTGGTCTTGCTGGAGAAGACTGTGGCCCCATTGAGAGCATCACCCAGAGAAAGCACCCCTCTGGGCACCACCCTTGGGTCCTGGAGCCAAGGCCACCCCGGCCCTGGGTTGCCCTGGAGTGGGCCTCATTTCCTGAAGCTGCTGTCAGGCCATGCGAGGAATCAGGAGTGTCTGGTGCAGACAAGAAACCCTGATGATGTCCCTGGGGGCTGCGTGGTCAGCGTCTCAGCGGGGGCTGCGTGGTCAGCGTCTCAGCAGAGGCAGTCCGGTGAAGCCAGAACTTGCGGCACACGGCCTGGGGACACCTGTGAATTCAGAGCCTGGGGCTGGGGCTTGGCCCTCCGGGGGAGCCTCTGCCTTGAAGACCCCGTCACTCCAGGGGTGGACTCCTCCTCCCTTAGGGAACAGTGCTTGAGAGACTTTAGGGAGTCGGATGACAGCGCTGGCCTGGCCGAGCCACGGATGGGATGTAAGTCTTGCTGCTGCTTGTGCGTCCCCTGGGCCACAGCGGTTTTCCCTGGGGACGGCTCTCTGGAGCCCTGGTGCCAGCCGGGAAGGCAGAAGCTGGGGACGCAGAGCTGCGCGGCGGGGGCCCACGGCAAAAAGCACGGACGCCGGTGTAGCCTCAGCACATTCTTGCCTCGAAGGCACTGAAAAGCCCATCCTCTGACTTCACTTCTAAGTGAGAGTGAGGGCCTTGCTGCCCCAGCAAGTTCGTGCCGGGGTCACTGCCTGGGCCTGGAGGCTTGGGCGGGCAGGGGAGAGGCCTCGGAGACAGGCTCCTCCCGGTCTCCCTGACCCAGAGCACCTGCCCCTGCTTGCGAGGCCCTGGTGGCGGGGAGCTCGCTGAGGCCCGGGGCTCCGGGCGGCTCGCTCTCCAGGACGCAGGCCTGGCTCTGCAGAACGGCAGTGTGTGTCTGCAGACGCAGAGGGAGTGGGGGGCCACTGGCCTGGGAGGGGAGAGGAGGCCTGGCCGCAGCCTGGAAGCGGCGCGGTGGCAGAGAGGCCTGGAGCCTGGCCTAGCCTCCGGGTTTTTACAAGGCCGCATGCAGGCCGCAACCGCAGCCTGTGAGTTCCAGTTCAGAATGCCTGCTGGGGAGCCATGTGTGGCGTGGGGTTTGAGGGGCTCCAGCAACCACCGTCACCCTCGTGAGGGCGCTCCGGGGCCCGGCTGACACGGCACAGCACCGCTGTCTCGGGAGGGTTGCAGGCACAGCTGTGCAGACGGACAACTGGGCCCTGCGAGCGACGCTGGCCATTTTGTCATCCTTCCCGGGCCTGGATCTCCTCACCCAAAAGCCGAGGCTGCTAGCACCTGTCTCACCAGGAGGTTCAGCGGTGCACGAGGAACCCACCTGGCCCACGGCTGGCATGCATTGCACAGACGAGGACACTGAGGCCCGGATAAGGGCAGCAACGTGCCCGGGCACCCCGGTCACCGAGCGGGTGGAGGAAGTGGCCCTGCAACCGTGTCTGCCTGACTCCAAAGTCCATGCCCTCCTCACTCCGCTCCTCACACTTTTGGGATGCAGAGGACACAGGTAGGGGAGGGCTGTGGGAGAGAGGGCCCTGAAACCAACAGCGACAGCACAGGGGCAAGAGACAGCATGAATTACTGAGGGTGACATTCAAGGCTCCCAGACCTTTCCCGGTTTCTTTCCCTCCATGTTGGTTTATTGTTCCCAGGCCCTGGAGCTGCCTGTGGAGTGGTTACCCAGTGGTCCATCATCAACAGTCTGTGAAAGGCCTGGGGGCTCACACCCCGCAGAGCCAGACAGCACCCCCAACACACACAGGCACGTGCACGCGGCTGCCCACAGGAGGAGGCTGGGCTGGCGAGGCCAGGCCCTGCACGTGCCAGGTCTTCACCTCAGCTGCAGGCTCCCAGGAGGAAGACGGATGGCCAGCCCAGTTCTTCCCCTGGGGGATCTCAGGCTCTGAGGGAGGGGGGGACTCTTCCAGGGTCACAGAGCGGGCCACGGATGGAGCAGTCACATCAGCGGGAATAAAGGCTGACCCTACTGGTAGTTTCCAAAGCACTTCCTAGTCTAGGTTCTCATTCATTGTCACAACGGCCATCTTAGAAACGCAGAAAGCGAGGCTCAGAGGAGGAAAGCCATAGTCTATCACAAGGCCTGCCTTGGGAATGACCTTCCCGCAGCAAAACCAACCACACTGCCTTGCTCCTAAGCCTACCGTGGCTCCCCACTGCCCCCTTACCCTCCCCTTTAGACCCTACTCGCCCATATTATGGTTCAGAAAAGTCGACGAACTACTCGTGAGTCCCCCAGACAACATTCTCTTTCACACCTGCGCACTGCTGCTGGAGCGATGCCCTTTGCCTGCGAGATCCTTCTGCTGTCCCCCACCTGGCTGACGCCCACCTGGCTTGAGCATCCAGTCTCTCATTTCAGGAATCACCATCTATCCTCGCTGGAGGCACCCACACCCTCACCCCCTGCGAGAAGCATTCCTGCGGGCTCAGGGGACCCTCCAGGTGGGCACTAAGCGGCAAGAAGCTGCCGAGTTCCCAGCATGGAGCGCCGCCCCTTCCAGAGAAGCCAGCTCTCAGAGGCCGTGGCAGCCTGTGGGGTCGAGGGCAGAGAGTCAGGAGCCTGGTTCGTGTTCTGCCTCCACCACTGACTTTCTGTGTGGCACTGGGCAAGTGTCCACCCCTGCTGGGTCTTGGACTCCTTGTGTGTCTGATGGGAAGAGGCGGCAGGCTCCCACAGAAGAGAGTACTGGTCTGTGCGCTCATCAATGTCTGCTCTGTGCCTTGTAGGTGCCGGACATTCAGTAAATACTTGGTGACTCATCGGCAGCGATTCTCGGGGGGGGCGGGTGTCCGGCTTGAGGGGGTTGGGTGGAAGGTCATGTGTACTTTGCAAATCAAAGAGCCCACCTAAGTGGCCCATGGTGGGCTCCCGTCTATCACATGGGCCAGGGCAGAAAGGTGGGCTGGAGCAGAGTCCACAGACTTAACTGTGGGTGAAGGAGAAATACCTGTCTTTCTAGACTAATGGACATTTGTAGTTTTACCATTGCTTTTGGGTGTGGTTGAACTCATGATCTATAACTTATTTAATATAGAATACAGTGAATTCATATCTAATGTATTTTACATATGTAATTTATTTCAAAATATATATGTCCTTTGAACAGGTGTAAGAGTGGCTGAGATGTTCGTGCTGAGTTAGAAGGCGCCACGGTGTTCAGAGTTGAGAGGCACTGTCCTGGGTGACGGGATGCTTCTGGGAAGATAGTCCATAGAAGATGGCATTCAGGAAGTATTTGGGCAGGGCCCGCTGCACCCCTTCTGTAGTGACCTTACATGCTGGGAGTGCCTGGGCAAGGGTGGGGAGTTTGGGGAATCTTGCTCTGTCAATGGGTCCAAGCTCCACACCAGACCAGGCAGGTGGGTGTGTGTCTGCAGGGTGGGGAGGATGAGGGCCCCTCAGGAGCCCTTGCCAGGGCTGCTCAGGGTGCCACCTGGGCTTCCCTGCCCCCTTTAACACCATCCATCCCAGCAGGCTCCCCAAAGCCAGCCTCAGGCCTCTGACAGTCGGAGGACAACCACCAGCACTTGGGCTCATGGTGAGGTCCCCCCTTCTTTAATAGGAGGGATGTGAATACATGGTTTACTCCAGCTGGGGCATTACCCCCTGGGTGGGACAGCCACTTCAAAGGTGCCACTGCAAGGCTTGGCCAAGAGAGTTGGGATGCTGGGGCTTAAGGAGGTAGGAGTCCCAGGAGGGTCACACAGGCACTGTGACCTCAGACCAGGGATCCCAGGCTGTGCCTCAGTTCCCTCACGTTACCTTCCTCACAGGCTTGCAACTCAGCACGGGGTCACACACAGCACGTGCTCCAAGGCAAGATGTTCTCTCCCCCCACTCCAAGGCTCAGTTCCCACCCTCTGGGCTCCACCGCAACAGGGACTTTCCCCCTTGCTGGTTATTCTCAGGGATTCTAGAGTCTTCCAAGCGTCCCTCCTTCCTCATCAACAGACCCCTGAAGTGAAATCCTCTACCAAGTCTGGCTGGGGGCCCTTTTTCTGTAATTTGGCCCCCCAGCAAGGGAGGGGCTGTATGGGCAGGCGTGTTGGGGAGTGACAAGTCACTGTCCCTCCTGGCCTCTCCCTCCCTCTTCCACTGTGCCAGAGGCTCCCTGGGAGTGGAAAGGGCACTAAAGCCACTAGGCCGGCAGCTTCTGAAGCCTTTGAGGGGACATATGGCCTTGGTTCACAGAAGAAATAATAAAGAAAGGACACTCAGCAAATGGTCCCCTTCTGCGGCCAATCCTGCCGAGGCCAGAGGTGCAAGCCCCCTTCATCAGGGCCTCTTTCTAAGTGGCTCCTTGCCAGGATGTGGGCTCTCAGAGGAGCTCTCCATCCCCAGGCCTCTCCCAGAGCTGCCTGTGGTCTTTCCTAGTCTAGATGGGCTGATTTTAACCCCATGACAAAGTGAGTCTCAACCTCAACAACCTGTATCTTAGAAAGTGGGGTCCTTAAAAGATCTGGGAGTTGCAGCCATTCACGTGACAGGTGCAGCCAGGAGTCGTCTCCCTACAAGCAGGTAGCAGAGGCAGGGCCAGACCTGACCCCTTTATCACTGTCCCTGGGCTACAACAGGCTGCCTCGCGGTCCTGTATGGGCCTGCTGTGTGTCTTTTTGGGCGACACACTATAGACAGGACAACAGTGCTGGTGGGGAGTGTGGTCAGAAGATGATGCTCTGATCTCATGCCTAACGGGGACAGGGAGAGTCATCTCTGGGGCCTGGAGAGGAGAATGACTGTTCCAAGGTGACCCAGAGAAGTCCTGTGCCAGCCTTGTCCCTTAAGCTTGGACATCAAGAAGGGCCTGGCCTTGGCTTTTCAAATTCTTACAAGAAGCTAATTTTAAATATCCCAGAGGGCAAGACCCAAGGAATGTTTTGACTTTTCAGACCTCAGAGGCTGCCCACAGGGCCCTATTTGGCCTGGATGAGAAGCCTCTGGCTTATTCCTGAAGTCACTCATGTGCTCCCCTGGGAAGGGTCCAGCTGGGGGTCGGACGGGACCGGAGGAACTCAGGAGCTGCTGCATGAGGGATGGGGAGCTGAGGCTCTGCTCTGCCACCACAGTGACTTGCAGGGGAAGCTAGCATGTCACTCCTCGAGGACTCAGTTTCCTCGGCAGTCACATAGGACTCCTAACCCAAATCCACCTGCAGGGGCAGCCGCCCTGGTCCTGGGGTCAGCCTGGACTCCGCGTCCTAGTTACCACCCTGCACTGGATCCCTAAGCCTGCCGCCCAATTCCCCAACCTACCACTCCTCTTTGCCGCCACTCTCCTGTCCAGGCCATCTTTTTGGTCCTCTGTCCCTTGTCCCCGTCCCCTTCACTTCACTCTCCATCAACACCGAGATCCAAATCAGAACACAAGTAACCATGGCACCTTCAGTGAATATCCCATGGATAAATTCACACATGGCACTTAAGACACTCCCAAAACAACCACGAGCAGCAAAAAGTCCTTCACCGCACCCCGTCATTCTTAGGAACAAAGCCAAGTTGTCACCGAGTGTCAGGGCCCCTGGCCTCTCCCTGCTGGTCTCTCGTCACCGCTGGTTATGCCTCTGTTGTTCTTCCAAAACATCTCTGGCCTCTGGGCCTCGAACTTGCTTCTCTCTTCCATCCCCTCTGCCTAACTTCCGTCCATCCTTAGAAATCCCAGCTAGGCATCACCTGTGAAGCCACTTCCTGCCTGGTCAAGAGTCCTCTTATGCTCTGGGCACTCTGACTGGTCTTTCTGGGGTCTCACTGCCCTGCCCCTGGATGGCCCTCTCACTGGATGGGGCCTCCCCGAGAGCAGCGGTGTGGCACCCTCCTTCACTCCTGGCCTTGTTCTCAGCCCCAGGGATGGGCCTGGCCCAGAGGATGCCCTCAACATGCCTCAGATGAGCACACCTGTATTGATCTCCAATACCAGATCCTTGGTAGACAGGCCAGAGGGAGCTGGGGGTTTCATGCACACGGGGCATACGCTGTGCTACTGAGAAATGAAGCAACTTAATACACTCACTGGAATGAGAAAACCCTCCAGGCTGGGAACCAGAAGGAACTGGGTTCTAGACCCAGCTGTGCCTCAAAGCTACATCACCTCCCTTCTCTAGGGCCTCAGTTTCCCCCCTAACATGAAGGACATGACCCCACTTTGCGCGTCTTTGAGGATCAGACAAGATAACGGTGGTGAAAGGGGCTTTGGCGAGCACAGAGCTCTAGCTGGCCGTATAGGGTGACGGATATTACTCAGGCACAAAGAGAGGTTTCTCTGAGGCCTTATCTCTTCTTTATTTTCTTTCAAGGAAATGGCTCAGACCAGCCCGCCTGCATTATTGTTGGCACTGTGCGCCAGGGGGAGAGGGAGGCAGAGAGGGAGAAGGAATCTTTAAGAGAGACTCTCTGGGGGACACTAATATTTTTAATAGTTTGTGGGTTATGAAGCAAATCTCTGTTCTCCGTATTATATATCTCGGCCGAGCCTGAAGAATGTTTCCAGAGTCTTTAATGAAATTGAAGCAGTAACCCAGCAGAGAGAGAGAAAGGCAGAAAGAGGAGATTTATTTGCAGAGATGTTTGCTCAGAGAGAGGAGAAAGCGGCCGGAGGCAGGGGGCCGACTCAGCCACATTCCCCCAGCCATCGAGTGCCCTGATCCTGTCCTTGGTGGCCGCCAGACCACCTGTCCTCACCTTTGAAGAGCAGAGGCGGGGGCCGTGCACATGACGGCCTCTCGCCACGGCTGGGGTGGGGGGGCTGTGTTTTCCCCTCTCATGTCTGCAGAGGAGGGCGAACTCGCCAGCAGTTGGCGGGGGGACTGGCTTTTACGGCACAGAAGAGAGTAGGCTGTAGCCCAGAGCCTTGGTGGGAGAGCGGAATTATTAATAGGTCCTACCGAGGCCTCGGGAAAAATGCAGGACTGCGTGGAGTTTAAAAGGTCAGCGTGAATAACAAAAACAGACTTTCTGGGGAGTCAGAATGGATTTAAAATACACTCCGAGGAGCCTGGGGCTCCTTTGCTGTGGCGGGCGCAGCATGACCGTCTTTGTGTGTTGGGGGGGTGCGCACACCTCTGGGTCCTGGAGACGTTTGTCAGCTCCCAGGGAGCTTGCCGCGGGCTTCAGCCTCACAGAGTGTGTGCTCTGGGCAACTTTTGAGTGCCAAGAATGGCAGCTTGGCGGCTGGACTGCCGTGTCGGGGCCATCACTCACCTCTCTCTATAAATCGAGGAGACTGGATTAGCCGGCCCTCAGAATATTTCCAACTTCAACAGCCGGAGTGCTGGAGGAGGGAAAGAACCTGACTCCGGCACCGCGCAGACCTGAGTTCAATCCTTAGCTGGTCATGCCGCTGGCTGGGTGACCCGACAAGTCGCTTCCCGCCCCCTGCCCCCCCCCCCCCCCCCGCGATCGTTCCCACCCCACAGTTGTGGGGATGAAGTGAGCGGAGTCTGCAACGTGCCTGGCTCCCCGAGGTCTTGAAG
This sequence comes from Ursus arctos, assembly GCF_023065955.2. Lineage (NCBI taxonomy): Eukaryota > Metazoa > Chordata > Mammalia > Carnivora > Ursidae > Ursus > Ursus arctos. The sequence goes on along the minus strand of NW_026622786.1, from coordinate 67,735,467 downwards.
ACCCGTGCTTCCTTCTCCTCACGCCAGGCCTCTCTGGAGCCTGACATCACTCACGCTTTACCTGAAGTTTAGAAGATTCCTTCATTCGATCAGACCAATACTGATTGAACACCCACGGCACTGGGCGGCACTAAAACACTCCTGCCTCTGAAGCTTATTTATTTTTTTTTAAGATTTTATTTATTTATTTTAGAGAGAGACAGAGTGTGTGAGAGAGAGCACAAGCAGGGAGAGGGAGAGGGAGAGGGAGAAGCAGACTCCCCTGCTGAGAAGGGAGCCTGATGTGGGCCTCGATCCCTGGACACTGAGATCATGACCTGAGCAGAAGGCAGAGGCTTAACAGACTGAGCCACCCAGATGCCCCAGAAGCTCATGTTTTATTATCATCGGCGTCTGCCTGTCCTCCGGTGGAGTGAGTCAGACTCACTGGAGGTGGAAGGTGGGAGCAGTGATGGGGAGCCCCGGGTCTCGGGACCAGTCAGACTGACATTTACTGTGACCACAGAGGAGGCACATCAGCTCTCAGAACCTTGGTTTCCTAACCTGCAAAACGGGGATAACAACAGCAATCCTCTTCGGGGGATGATTTTATAGGCACAACCTTAATAAATATTTGTTGGTGAACTGCTAAGAGGTGTGAAAACATCTGTAAACTTTAAAGGGCTATAAATCCTTCCTTCCCTCTCTCTCTTTCATCATCTCCCGCACATATATTAAGCCTGCGTGTTACCAGGTTGTGGTGAGACTATCAGGAAACTCTAGCAAGTCCCAAGAACCTTATAGTGGAGACCAGCATTATGTGAGCACCTGCTATGTATAAGCCCTGGTGCTGGGTGCTGGGGACGTGGAGGTGAATCTGGAAGGTTCTCGCCCTTGTTATATTCAGTGTGGCTGGGGAGACACAGCTTCAAACAGGCACTACATGTGGTTATTTATAGGGGACAGAGGGAGACACTAGAGCTCCTGGGAGCCCAGAGAGCCATCTAACTCTGCTTTGAGAAGCTGGGGTGACTTTGTGATGACCCCCACCCAGCTGTCACAGTCCTGGGCTCCAAGTTTCAAAGGCTTCTTACAGACCTTCCCCTTCATTTTACAGGTCTAGAAATGAGGACCATATAAATGGTATTCTTAGGGCATACATATGGTAAGTGGCAGAATCCACCAGGTGTGACTTCCAGGCTAGCAACCTCTTGGAACTTGCATTTCAGGAAATCAGAATTTATTAAATACAGATGACTGCACAAGGCAACAATTCTGTGATGATGGTGGAATTCCAGGCCCTGTGGGAGATGGTGGTAGAGACGTTCTGACATGGGCAGTCCTGATCTGAGACCACATTTACCTGCTCCTGAGCTCGGGTCAGCAGGGGAAAGGACACATCACCAACGAGGAGAAGATGGTACTAGGTTTTAAGATAAAGGCTCAGGTCCCACCTGGCTGAGAAGAGAGGCTGAAATTTTAAAGCTAAAAACAAGTCTCCTAGATGGAGCAGTGGCATTTGGTTGAGTTAAGATAAAAAAAGATCCTAGTCAGAGGCCTGGCCAGTGAATGACCACTTGCACGAGAGATTATTAAGTGGCAGAAGGTGCTGGGATGAGTGAAGGCACCTTCCCTCTTGGCAGTCATGGCCCCCCAGGATCTCACCTCCTCCTGTAACATTCACCTATACCTCAGTCTACCTTGATCATCCCCTCCTGAGGATTCCTATGACCCTTATTATTATAACCACGCCTTTTGGCATTTAGTAAACCCTCAGGATATCGCCTTCTGTGCTCTCCTACACCCAATTTTCCCTTTCATGCCCTTGTATCCTGCCTCCAGGCAAAAGTACAAGGATTTGGACATCACTGAACCATTTGGTGAAGTAAGGACCTCCAAAAAGTTCTCTTTTCCATAAAAGCAATAAGAACACTGGAAAACTAGTTAGAATCAACTTTTTTCAGAACTCTGGAAGTTAATTAAAGTCTTGCAGCAATCTAGGGAGCATTTATTCAAGAAAAACAACTGAATTTCAGTAAAAATAGAAACTTTTGTGGCATTTTAACTTGTCTGATTTCCATATCCTACACTCTTCCGTGGTAGCCTTGAACACCAACACTCACAGTCACAGTGAAAATCAGCAGCCTGGCAGCCACTGGAGGGTACAAAACCATGTCAGAACTCCTTTAGAGCCTCATTCCTAGAGAACAGTTACCCAATGACCTGCCTGATGATTCCCTGGAAAATCCCACTCTCAATGCTTTCTGTCTGTATTTGACCTGTCTTTGGAGCTCACCTAGTGCTAACAGACTTGTCCTCAGGGGTGTTTGTGGAAAACAATCAGAGGCAATAGTTTACCATCAAAGCAGTCTGACGTAGTGGATAACAGTTGGGGCAAACAAGAGGTCATTAGCTGGCCATTAAACTAACTGAGCAGAAACTTCAGTGGCCACACACGACAAAGAATATGCACTTTACAGAATTGGTTAGAAAAGTCACTAAGCAAACAGTAATATCAACAAATAGCAACAACATACCCCAAAGAGGCAGGAGAATCTGATTTCCAGAGTTGTCATATTATATTATTTTAAATGCCCAGTTTTCAACAAAAAATTATAAGACATGCATAGAAACTAGAAACTATGGCCCATAAAGAGGGAAAAAAGCAATCAGTAGAAAGTGTCTCTGAGGGAGTCCAGAAGTTGTACTTACTAGACAAAGACTTTGAATCAGCTATTTTAAATATGCCCAAATAATTAAAGAGATCATGTCTAGAGAACTAAAGTATGGGAATGATGTGTCATTAAACACAGACTATCAATAGAGAGGCTGAAATTATTAAAAAAAGAAACAATCACATCTTACATAGTTGAAAAGTACAATAAATGATATGAAAAATTTACCAGAATGGCTCAACAGTAGATCTGAACAAGGAGAAGAAAGCGTCTGCAAACTCGAAGATAGGTCAACCGAGATTAGACAGTAGGAAGAACAGAATGTAAAAAGAATAAAGACGTATGAACAGAGACCTGTGGGACAGCATAAAGTGTATCAATATATGCATAATGGGAGTTCCAGATGGGGTGGAGACAGAGAAAGAGGCAGAAAGAATATTAAAGAATAGCTGAAAACTTCCCAAATTTGATGAAAAGTGTTAATTTATACATCCAGGAATCCAGCTCAATGAATTCTAAGTAGGATCAATTCAAAGGATTCAGATATAGACATATCCAAATCAAACTGCTGAAAGTCAAAGATAAAGAGAGAGCCTTAAAGCAGTGAGAAATGACTCCTCTTATTTCTGAATAAGATTAATAGTTGATTTCTCATCAGAAGTCATGGAAGCCAGAAGGCAGTTTGCTGACATATCAATGTACTGAAAGAAAAGAATGTCAATAAAGAATTCTATATCCAGCAAAACTATCCACAAAAAATGAGGAAATTAAGCCATTTTCAGATAAACAAAAACTAAGAACATTTGCAGCCAGAAGAGCTCGCCTATGAGAAATACTGAAGGCAGTCTTTCAAGCTGAGCTGAGGACACCAGACGGTAACTTGAATCCACATGAAGAAATCAAGAGAAACAGAAAAGGTAACTTTATAGGTAAATATAAAAGACAGTATAAATGCTTATTCTTTTTACAGCTCTTTTTTCCTACTATCTGATTTATTTTTTAATTTTTTTTAATTAAAGATTTTTATTTATTTATTTGACAGAGATAGAGACAGCGAGAGAGGGAACACAAGCAGGGGGAGTGGGAGAGGAAGAAGCAGGCTCCTAGCGGAGGAGCCTGATGTGGGGCTCGATCCCAGAACGCCGGGATCACGCCCTGAGCTGTAGGCAGACGCTTAACAACGCTGCCACCCAGGCACCCCCCTACTATCTGATTTAAAAGGCAACTTCACAAAGTGACAGTTATAAATCTGTTTTGATGTGCTTCATAATACCTAAGCCTATAATTTGTAAGACAATTTGTAAGAGGAGGGAAAGAAGCTATATAGGAATAAAGTTTTATATGATATTGTAATTAAGTTGAAATTAATCTGAACTAGATTGTTATAAATTAAGATGTTAATTATAATCCCCAGGGAAATGACTGAGAAAATAACTCAAAATTCAAGTAGTCCCAGACCTGGGTTCACATGACAGAGCTGTCATTTCATCCCTAGATGACCTTGGGCAAACTACTTCCCATTTTGTGTCTTAGTTTTCCCATCAGTCAAATGGCTGTAATTAACCCACAGGTTTATCCATATCCCCAGTAAGGACACTGATGTGCAGTGCATGCTGAGGGGGACAGGGGCCACACCGGAAGCCCGGTTGTGAATCTTGCTCCTCAGCCTTCTTATGTGTGTGACCTTGGGCAACTTATTCAGCTTCTCAGAGCCTCAGTTTCTTCTCTGTACAATGGGAAAACAACAGTCTATTTGGAATTAAATGGGGCCACATGTATTGTCCCTATTCAGCAGAGTGCCTGGGATATAGTAAGTGTCCAATAAACGTTGGTGATTATTCTGAACCAGGAGCAACCCAGGGGCCAGGATGTCCTTTAATCATCTCTGGGTCCCTGGGGCCTAGTATAGAGTAGCTGTCCACTAGATGGAGTGTTTGTTAAACTCAACTGAAGTTTGTTACCCCTTTTGTCATCCACATGGAAGGCTAGGATCTTGTGAAAGTTCACACCACAGGGGAGAGGTCTGGGGCTCTGGAGGCCAGGGCTGGAATTAGAAAGTTGCTGGTGGGATCCATCTCTGTCCCCTGCTGGGCTCGGGGAGGCCATGGCCAGGCTTGGCAGGACAGCAGACTCCTCAGCAGGAAATGTCATAACCTCAGCACCAAGACAGGGCAGATTTGCGTTTTTCCCACATTAGGACATCTTGCTAAGAATGGGTTCTTGGCCCTGAAAGATTTTTGGGATTCAAGGGTGACCAGACCCATTTAAAATCTCTTAAAGGGACTACCACAGCCTCCCTCAGCCCTGCGCCACCTACCTCTCCTTCACCACCAACCTTCCTGACGGTCTCCACTCCCCATGTCCCCTGTCCTGCCCAGGGCACTCTGTCTTCCTCTCCCATCCCTGCTCTTGCACAAATCCCCAAGAGCCTCCTCATGACTGAAACCGGCCCAGAGCCTTGGACCCACTTCCTGGTTGACTATATTACCTGGACCATCAGGCCTCTGCAGGGCCTGGAGAGAAGCTACCTGGGCTTCTGTGGAACATACCTTCCATGGCTTGAGAGTCCTTTTGAAAGGCCTAAGAGTGAGGAGTGAAAACAATCCAGAGCATGATTACCGCCCAAGACTCACAGTGAGCAGGGAAGTAGGAATCACACTGCTTACTATGAGCCAGATACTATTACGGCCCCTACTTGATCCCATGAGGAAACTGAGGCACAGAGAGATTAAATAACGTGCTCGAGTCACAGAATGAGAGTGGAGCCAGGACTGGCATTCAAGCAGTCTAAGCGGAGATGTCACGTTCTTAACCAGACGCACTTTGCCTCTTAGGTGGGACATGTGTCCAGGAGGGCAGCTGAGCCCTGGCCTTTGCTTAACTTAGGGCTAATTCACAATGTGGGGTTGAATTTCAGGAAACAATCAGCTTCAGTGAAAGCGACACCAGGAGACAGCAGCATGAGAGAGAAGGAGAAGGTGCAGTTTGTTTGCAGTCAGACTTGGCCATTGTCCTCCCTCCCCAGCCTGCCGGGGACATCGTCTTCGCTTATCAGACGTCCATGGCTGGATTCGGAGTCAGGGCAATCTTCCTAGAAGTCATTCACCCAGGGACCTGAAGACGTTCTAGCAAGAAAGAGCATGAGTTGTCTTGCTTGGACGATGGGGTGTGAGGAGGGCTGAGGCCTCTGAGGGAAGCATCCAGCATTGGGAGGGGCTCTCCAAGAAGGGGGTGAGCATCCTATCTCTGGAAGGGGTAGAAGCAGTGGGGCCACAGATCATCTCTGGGGTTCCTGCTGGCTCTCTGAGGCGCTGAGTGCCTGCAGTTCACCGGCTGTCCTTGGGGTTTTCATTCACAACTCTGGATCTCCCGCATCCTCCCCTCCCGTAACTCAGGGCTGTTGAGCAATGCTTTAGAAAGTCAGGGTCAATTACAGCTGAGGTTGAGAGAGTCACTCCCAAGTCATCCCCTGGGGAAGATGAAATTCCTTTGGTGGCACTATTTTTTTTTTAAGATTTTATTTATTTATTTGAGAGAGAGAGAGACAGAGATAGTGACAGAGATAGGGAGAGAGAGCATGAGCGGGGTGGGGGGCGGGGGAGGTGGTCAGAGGGAGAAGGAGAAGCAGACTCTCTGTTGAGCAGAGAGCCCGATGTGGGGCTCGATCCCAGGACGCTGGGATCATGACCTGAGCTGAAGGCAGATGCTTAACCGGCTGAGCCAGCCAGGTGCCCCTGGTGGCACTATTAAAGAAGCCCAGAGTAGACCGTGAGCCACCGGTGCTGGCAGGAACGGGGCTATCATCTGGTGTGACCGGACAGGAACAGGGCCTGGGAGGAGGGGGACTAGCGGCGGGCCATGCTGCAGATCCAGGGTGTCAGGGCCCTGACCACGGGAATGGGAAGGAGGCAGAGGAGGAAGTGCCTCCTGCAGAGGGTCAAGACTGACCCCAAGTACTCCGGAAAGGAAGGAGGGCTAGCAAGCCAGGCGCTAGAGCTGGGTGTGCACGTGGCCTGCAGCCTGGCCTGTTTCCGTCAGCCCCCGATACTCTCTTCTGGGCGCACACACCGTGAGTAGGCCGCGCTGGGCTTCGGGCCCGCAGAGTGGGGGTCAAGGCAGATCATGAATGCAAAGCACTCTCAGGACGTGCTGCACAACGTCGCGGGTGTTCCCCAAGAGGCCACAACCCCACCACACCCTGCATTCTCAAACAAGAGCCCACTGCCTAAAGGGTGGGCACTGCAGACACAGCCATGACCAAGTGCAGGGGTGGCAGGGGACTCACGGGGTCAGCCTTCCTCCAGACCATCCCCTACTTCATGTGCTAGGAGTCCGGCTTCTCCTTTAGTCCTGCCCCCTTGTTCCCCAGCACACACTCATGCGTGCACACACACTCACACTCATGCATTCACACACACACATAATGCATGCCCTCTCCAACACACTCACGCATACACACGCACACACACGCACACACACGCACACACACTTAACCAGTCTCCTCGTCAGGCCAGGCAGGCCTCCTACACACCTCTGGATTCCATGGCCTTCTCTTTCCCAAGCTCTCACCGCCTGCCTCTAGGCCTCACTGACCTCCACCTGGCCTGGCCCATCGGCCTGCTCACTGGATCCCTACAGTCCATGCTCCAGCCTGCAGCCGGAGGGAATTTTATCAAATGCAAGTCACACCTCAGAGGGCAAGGGGAGGGAGAAGAACTAAGGAGTTGGAACCCAACGGCTCTGGAACAGGCCCAGCTCCCACGTGAAGCGCTTGGGGACCCAGCCACACTGGCAGTGGTCACCCACCCCCATTACAACAACCACTAGCCACGCGACGTGGCATGGAGCGGAGGCGGAGGACCCCGTGCTTGCCATCTGCTGCACCACCGACCTCTCTGAGACTGCAGGCTGCGAGGTGGAGGCCCGTCTACCGGGTGAAGGTGGGGGTGCCGAGCTGACCAGGGGCAGCGGGCAGCACAGTGTCCGGCACGCCAGCCATGCCGGAGCTCGTCGTGTCATTGCCGGCCCCATTCCTAGAAATCCCGGTGGGTGTGGGTACCCTCTCCCCCCGCCCCCCGCCGGGGACTGCAAGCTCCTGGAGGGGTTTACCTCCTTTCATTCAGGTCTGGGCCCTGGCCTGTAACCGATGACCAGGCCGGACGGGAAGAGCTCAAAGGACCAGAGAGACACCAGACGGCATGATGGCAAGTCCATTTCACAGATGAGTAAAGTGAGGTTCACAGATATTTTAGGATGGGCATGTGCTGTCCATAATGGTTATTCCTATGAGGAGTGACTGCTTTGTCTGTCCATCTATGGGCGCTACAATGTCGGGAACGAGAAAATTACGCATGGCCACACCAGGGCTGCCCTTTTTCAGAAGCAGAGACCAGGCTCTGACAGTTTCAGTAATGTGTTTGAGGTCACACCGGTCAAACCAGTAAGTGGTAGAGCCGTGATTCAAACCCAGATCCCCCGAGTCTCCCATTTTTTTCTCTGCTCAGACAGACCCTGTAGCTCAGCTCTTTGGCCCTCTCTGAAGCAAGGCAGGGTCTAAAGCAGGCCCCAGACTTGGTCCCCAATATCCCCCGGAGCACTCATGTTTGAAACAGAATTTGGCAGGCCCACTGGGATTAATTAATTACAGGTCTATCTCCAGGGTGGCCTGGTCGGCCACTGAGGCTTCTGCATACCTGTTGGTTGCAAAATCCATAAATACATTTGACATCTTTAATTGGAATCAGGCCCCCCGGGCCCTGCCCACAGTTGAGTTACGAGCTCCAAACTCCCTGTTGGCAGTCCTGAGCTTCTGCCTGAATCAGGGCCCAGGGAGGAGGAATCCACCTGGGGCTTGACGACATTGCTCCGCGATTAGGAAACAGAGAAAAAACCAGTGTTCCATTGTAAGGATGGGGATCTTCCTCTAGCTCTGTGGTTATGGACCACCTCCCAGTCCCATCTTCCCAAATCCAGAAAGCTTTCCTAGGCCTTCTGGACCCTAGGCTGCCAGACTCCGATGACAGTAGAATAACCATATTGGGTTTGACAGGCGGGCTTTGGGGGCTCTCTTGCTGGGCTCCCACAGCAGTCTGCCCTACCTGTCTCATCTCCTAAGACAGGCCCAGCCCAACGCGCACAAGCCAGATACTGCAGCAACAGGACAAGACCCCTGTGTGATGGGACACGGTAGGGACGCCCAGGCTCGAGGCTGAGTCCAGGAACGGTCACCTACCCAGTGGGTAACTTTGCACAAGTCACACAAACCGCCAAGTCTCCATGCACTCATTCATTCCCTCCCTCACTCAGTCTCACGGACTGCCTGCAGCTTGCCAGGTGCTGTGCACGGATAGAGGACAGCCAGAGCTGCCTCGGAGCACCCTGTCTAGAGGAGTCTACAGCCCAGAGGGAAGAGTGTGGACAGAGGGGCCAAGGGAGGCACAGGTCAGGGGCCTCAGCCTGGGGAGGGGTGAGGAGAGGGAAGAGGTTCCAGAGCCAAGGGCCTGCGCTGAGCTGGTCTTCCTGGACAGATCCTGCAGTGCCTGCCCCACTTTCTCTTCCCTTGTGATCTCGATAACAAAGTGGGTTGTTGTGAAAATTTAAACAAAAAGCTTGTAGACAGTGCCCGGAACAATGCAGCTTTTTGTTACTGGGTTCTCTTTCCAAACCTTTTCCCTCTAGATGCATCTGGAAAACCATAACATTGGGCACACTGGGATGAAAGGCAGAGTCCTGGTTACCCCTGACCTTGTGTGGCCACCCGAGGGCTCGGAAGTCATGATTTGGCTCACCTGTTAAGAACATCCATCTCAGGGCATCATACATCCTGGGCTGTATGACCCGCCCTCCACAGAGCATCTCCCATCCTCCTGCTTTGATTTCCCACTCTGCCTGGTCCCCTGTTGGGGCTGTGACCTCTCAGAGGGAGGGGACTGGTCCTACTGATGTCTTCCCTTCCTCCCCCAGCACCAGGCCTTGATAAATCTTCCAAGTGACGTGGTTTGGAAGACCCGACTCTAGGAAAGGAAAAGTACATTCTATGACAGGACATGGCACCCAGAATCGGACTGAGTGCCCGCCACGGCTATGCGCTAGCAGTGCGAACCTAGTGGTTTAGTCCTCTGAGCTTCCTTTTCTTCCTCTGCGACCCTTACGAAATGGTTAACTGGATGATTCATTCATATGCATGTGTCTACTCCATTCAGAAATTGTTTTAGATTCCAAGGATACAGCAGTGAACAAAACGAACTCTCTGACATGTTGAGATTATGTTCTAGCGGAAGAGACAGGACTTGACAAGTAAACATATTTGCATGCTGGGTGGTGACAACCGGTATGGAGAAACATAAGCAGGGTAAGGGAGATCAGGGGGCTGTAGGCGGGGTGTTACCTCATTTAGTGTTGTTAGGGAACACTAAGGGGGACTGAGTACACTGAGAAGGGGACATTTGAGCACAGATCTGAAGGTGGTTCGAGAACAGCCATGGGGAATTCCTGGAGAACACTGGAGACGGAGTCTCCAGCAGGAGGCAGGAACATGGCTGGTGTGGCTGGGGAACAGCAAGGAGGCCAGCGTGGCTGCAGTGCAATGAAGGGGGTAAGGGAGGAGAAGGTACCAGATAAGGTCAGCATGGTAACAGGGTGGGGAAACAGAGCGATCCAAGGAGGATCTCAGGCCATCATGAAGACACTGGTTTTCCTCAGAGTGAGGAGGAAGCCATGGAGAGTTTTGAGGCAGGGCTGGTGAGACCTGACTTGCCGTTGAGAAGCTGACTCTGACTGTTGTGGGGAGAACAGCATGCAAAGGGACAAAGGCTGAAGGAGGGAGCCTGGGAGGGAGGCCACCTCAGTGGTGGCGGGGCGTGGCGGTGGTTGGGGGCCGGGCAAGTGGAGGAGAGATGGTGATGCTCTGGCTCCACCATGGAGGTAGACCAGTAGGACGTGCTGACCAACTGGACGTGGGGTATGAGCGGAAAAGAGGAGCTAAGAAGGAGGGCACTTGCTAGGGCCAGAGCACCTGCTGGATGGAGGCTCCGTCTCCTGAGTCCAAGAAGAATGTGGGACAAGCAGGTTCAGGGGTAGGGAAGACTCGGGGTCTGGTTTTGGGTTTGCTAATTTTGAGGGGCCCGCTAGACAAGCAGATGGAGATGTCAGGACACAACCAACTGGTCTGGGATTCAGAAGGCAAGTCCAGAGTGGAGACAGACATTTGGGGGATGACTCTGGGAATGAGTGAGGTAGGACAGGGAGAGGTTGGAGGATGGAGCCCCACAGCTCTTGGTGCTTAGGGGCCAGGGACACGAGGAGAAGCCAGCTGGGCCATGGTGAAGGAGTGGCCCATCAGTCAGGAGGCAGAGAAAGAGGGGCCCAAAATTCTTGTAAATATTTTTTTCCAGAAGAAGAAATTACCAGTTTCATCAGAAGATGCTGAAAATGAGATGGTCTCGCAGGAGAAGACAGATGAGGTGTGTGCGGACCTGAAAAGCAGAGGGACCCCAGCACGAGATCATTTCCCTCCCTCCCCTGAGGTGCTAACTCAGAATGGGTCTTTCTGGAAATGGAATGGCCAGAGTTGTTGAATCTCTCTGCTGGGCTCCCAGCTCTGGGCCCATAAGCTGTGGAAGAAAGGCCCAATGGAAGCCGACCTCAGCCCTAACTCCTGGAATGCCTTTGAACCCCTCAAGGAAAAGCGGGAGCTCGGAAGCAGGTAATTTTAGCCAAGTGCGCTGTGTTTGCTTCGAGTCTGGGTGCAGCAAGCAGTTAATGACGCAGGTAAATCATGTCGCCGTCCCCCGCAGCTGCACACGGCAGTAACACCGTGCTGACCACACTTTTAAGGGTGATCTAAGCCTCTGAGTGCGAGCTAAGAGGTTTTATAGGCTCCCCTTTGAATGGGCCTCTTTCTCCCACGGCCCACAGGAGTTGTGCGTGCCCATGCCCGCCCAGTGGTAGGGCGGGAGCGTGGCTCTTGTCTTAGACAAGGGCCAGAGGACTTGGGACCAGTCCAGGGCTGGCTAGTGGCCTGGGCGGGAGGTGGGAGAAGTCCATCTTTTGTGTCCTCTGCTCACATCATCGCGACGTGTTTCTCCCACTACCCAGACGCTGCCCAACCTTCCAACTCAAATCCACGTCGGCAACACAAACATCCATTGGGCCCGGCCCCGTGCTGAGCGCCGAGTGCTTAGAACCCAGGCGTGCCGAGGTTTGTCCCTGCCCTCCAGGCAGACGGAATAGAGGGGCGGAAAGTCGGCTCCGAGGCTGCGGCAGGATAAACTAGTAGTTCCTAAGAGACTGAAGCCTCCTGCCCTGTGAGCACTGAGGAGGGCATGATGGATCCTGGAACATCTGTCCGTACAAGACCGACAAGGATAAGATTTCAACAGGCAGGATTTGGGGATAAAGGAATTCCAGGTGGTGGAAGCAGCATGAGCAAAGGCCCAGGGGCTTGACCGTATTCGACACTGGGACACTCCCAGAAGCTTAGACCCCTTGACTCAACCACTCAGAATCCAAGACCCTCAGGGTGCTGAGTCACAGACTCGGCATTCTGAGACCGTAGAATGCAAGAATTTCAGCTCTTTGAGCAAGCCAGAGGTGTACCTGGTCAGATCTCTCCCCGGGCAGGGGATCCTCGCACTAGTACCAACAGCGGGCACCTTGTGAGCTGGGTGGAGGGGTCCGCTCAGCAGCTCTCTCCCTTCCATCCACCTGTAGGCATTGCCCAGGTCCATGCTTGTGACCAGCTCTGCCTGCTGTGTTCCAGCGCCTCAGCCTGCCCCTTCCTTCCGCAAGCAAGGCTCCCCTTCCCACCACGGTGGCGTTTCTGCTGTGGGTCAGAGAAAGTACCCAGTCTGTCAGCGGGCCAGCGACTCATAGCAGGCTGGCATCTTGGTCAGGATTTTGGTCTCTGGTCTAAACTTACCCTCAGGTATTTTACTTCCTTAAGTCACAACTTCCACTTCTTTAATATTAGGATAGCAACAACAACAGTAGCAATTGTTTTGTTCTTACCAAGCGTCTGGCACTGGGTTAAATGCTTTATAGGCACGCTCTCTGCTAAATGATCGACCATATAGGCGCTGTTATTCTCCTCTTTCCTATTGCGAGGCTGAAGCACAGAGAGCTGAAGTAACTTGCCCGTGATCACCCCGCTATAAGTGGTGGAGCTGGGATAAGGACCAAGGAAGTCTGACTCCATCACCTGCTACTAATGGCAATGAGAATAATGAATAATAATAATACTACTAAGAAAAAAGTACTGTCCTTTTCCAGGAGGACATGCAGCAAACTCCTTGTCTGAGTGGGTGTCTAAAGCCTGTCTTTAAGGGTTTAGGATATAAAGTATACGAGTATTTGGCCTGAAGTGGCGTGGCTGCTGAGAAATTGTTATTTCTTTTTTTTGTAGTGAGGAATATATTTTTTATAGTCTGAGTGATTTCCTCCTAATGTGTTTAGCTCCCATTCACCTGAGGCCTTCGCCAGGGAAATGAACATGTTTTATGGAACTTGAAGTCCCCAGAGTCATGCCCGACACATAGTAGGCGCTTAGTGGATGCCGATCTTCCTCCCCGACTCACACAGTGGTGCTCCTTTCTCCCAGGCTGACCTGCATACTGGGCACATCAGGGATGGGGGGGGTGCATCTGTCCTTATGCATTTGCAAAGCGGGTCTGGGTGACTGACCAGGCACCACGAATGTCCCATGTCTGGCTTTCTGGCCATACTTTAGCAGCTGTTGTGCAAAGACTCCTAAAGCCTCTCGATGCGAGGGCTTTAAAAAAAAAAAAAAAGAACCAACATATAGCTAAGATGTGGTTAATACATTGAGCGTGCTTCCCCCTCCAGTTAATTAGAAAACTTTATTACAGGAAAGTTGAAGTGGCTTTTCTTTCCAAGGCAAACGTACCAACTTCTGAGAAGTGGGAGAGAGGCATGCCAAGAGCTGCACCATCATTTCCATCCTGCTCTCCCCTGGGTTTGCTGACGCTCGCCCGACCGCCGCAAGTCCAGTTCTCACGTGGGGGGGGGGGGCGGCTGGGCTTGCACCTGGGCCGTGAGAAGGAGCTGCCCGGGCTGAGAGGCTGTGTGCCCGTGCAGGAACTGGAAGGCCCGGGTTCTGGTCCCGTTCCTCCAATCTGCTGCACGTCCACAGCCGGGCATGCGACCGCTCCGGGCCCGGTCTCCGTTCCTGGGAAAAGCACTGGTAACCACCCCTGCCTCTGAGGTGGCCGGGAGATCAGCGAGACAGGGAGTGAAGCTCGTGACCTATGGAGGTTGTTGGGTCTCAGGGACACCCGCACATCTGGTCAATGCAGGGAACAAAAGAAAATAATTCCAGCGGGGGAGCACCAAGTCCTACAGGCCAGGCGTCTGGAGGACTCACGGGTGTTCCACAGTTCAAACCACTGCTGCTCCGTGGATAACGGCTGACCGTGCGGGGCTGCCGTGCCCGCCTCGACCGGGAGGGAGTCACATCTTGTAAGACATTCGGGCTTAACATAATGCAGGCCAGGTGAGGTTAAAGCACATGCCCACTCAAAAATGAGGGCTGGGTGCCCTCTGACCCTCAGGTCAATAGCTACCTCCCGGGCAGTGATCCTGGGGAGATAGGAGTGTCCGCATCAAAGGACGGAGAGGGGCAGATTTATGGGTATGCAGGGGCTCCTCCCAGGTGTTTCTGCTCCCAACCCCTCCCCACTGGAGCATCTGGAGAGGAGGTGTTGGCCTTGGAAGGGAGAAAGGAAAGGGCTTTTCCTGGAGCCAGCTCCTCCGGAGTGTCTTGGGGGAACTTGAAGGTGGTCTTGCACTCAGGGAAGCTGGGCCCACTGCCAAGGCCCCAGATGGGGTTGAAGGGGACACCACCTCAACTGACAAAGTCTGAAATGAGTCCTTCCTGGCCAGGCAAAAGGATTTCTCCTTCATGGTGTTCTTTGTAAGCACCTCCCCCATGAAGCCTTCCCTGCTGCCCTCTGAGAGGACTAGTCGCTTCTATGTTCTCAAAACATGCAAGCTCCTTCATCCAGCTCCTCTTGGAGGGAGGCCCTGTATTTAATTTTTCCTATTTTTCCTCATGCCTGCAAAGCCCGACACAGCACCTGACACAGGGTACTTACGCACAAAGTACGTGTGGGGTTGCAACGAATGGAATTGGTCTTAACATTATTCTGTAGATTGAGCTAAACAGTGCCCTCTCCCTGGAAAGATGGGGAAATGAAGGCCCGGAGGGAAGAAGTCACTTGCCCAAGGTGGCTGCCGGGAATCGGCACCTGACGGAGGACCGAATTTGGGATTCCCTCACACCCGCTGTGGCCCTGGGTGGCCCTTGCACAATGATCTGGGCTCCAGAAGAAAGCTCTCCCTCCCTGCCTTGCCTTAATCTACTTGGCCACGCTGTGCACAGACCAGCCAGGAGGGGGAAATGTCTACATTACAAAAATCATACGAAAGAAATTATGGATGGAAAAATCATTACCTTATAAATCGGCCGAGCTGTTCAGAACTTGTAGGAAACAGGGCATATAAAATTCATATGGCACATTGGGGCTTTGATAGCGCCTCATTATAGCCCTCAGACTCCAGTGAAAAACGTCCTCACCCAGAGAGGGCTAATTTTCCTTTATTAATGACATGGGGCGGGGCTCACACCATAAATTCCAGCTACCTGAGGGCCCTGGAGCTTGGGAGCAACCCTCCCGAGTAGCATATCTCTTGAGGCTTCAGTGCTCTTACGTGGCCTCACCCCTGCTGCACCCAAAGGGAGCCAGGGGAAGCCGGCCTCCCCTTGCCCCAGGCCCCAAGCCCTCAGACCAAACACAATGGGGCAGGGAGGATGGGGGCTATCTTTTCTCTGATGAGGGCCCAAACTAAAATGTTAAATAAATCAGCCCCTTCCTGGGAGATGGAGAGCTGAGGAGAAGGGGATCTGCATATGACCCCAAATTTTAGGGGTGATTCTCATGATGGAAGTGGCATACACTAGGCCATCCACACTCTGGTCTGTGACCAGGGCCAGGTCTCGGCCTATGACTGGGGTCAGGATTTAGCCTCTAACCAGGGTCCATACTCAAGCTGTGACCAGGGTCAGGGCTCAGGCTGTTCCAAGTGGGCAGGACTGGACCTTGGTCACAGGCCCTTAGAGAATCAAAGAATCTAGAGTCACGGTCATAATACCAGAGAATAGTCAGCCAAGCCTGGCCCTGAAAGCAAAGCTGGCTCCTGGCCCGCGGTTTTGCCTTTGTTAAGGCTGCGGTCAGCACCCAGGCTTGCACAACTCAGAAATCCTCTAGGTTAAATTCTCTCCTTGCCCATGACACAAATGAGGAAACTGAGGGCCCACAAGTATTCCTGGAATGCGGGCAGAGTGACCTGGAGGGGCAGGGAAAGTGAGTCCCGGCCACCTGCACACCCCTCACCCTGAGCTTGATCCTGGCTGCCCACCCCTCCTCCGCAGCAGAGAATGAGGATAAATCACACCAGTCACAACTGGGCCCACGGTCCCAGCTCTTCTTGACCATGTGGCCCAGGAGAAAAGGGAAGGGAGAGCTTGTCCGTCTTCTGAGATAGTCACATGCCCCAAACATCTCCCCTATGGCCACAGCTTCCCGAGGTGCCCCAGCTGCCTCTGTCCCTGTGGGCCCACAGTTAGCAACCCCTCACACCCACGTGTCGGTTCCACGTTTTGTGCACGTTGCCTGATCTGAGCTCCACAGCAGCCTTCTGGCCGGGCGACCGATGAGAAATCTGAGGAGCAGAGCTGTTGGGTGGTTGTTCTGGGCTGTTGCGTGATCAGGTCCCTCAGCTTCCTATGTTGAGGCCCTAACCCAGTACCGCAGAATGTGACTGTATTTGGTGATAGGGCTTTAAAGGAGTACTTAAGCTAAAATGAGGCCTTTAGGGTGGGCCCTGAGCCAATCTGACTGGTGTCCTCACACGAAGAGATTAGGAGACACAGACAGGCCCCAGGCCTTGAGCACAGAGAGAGCAAGAGGGCAGCCATCTGTGAGTCATAAGAGAGGTCGTGGAGGAGGCCAGCCCTGCTGGCTCCCTGACCTCCGACTCCCAGCCTCCAGAGCTGTACAGAACGAATGTCTGCTGTTGAAGCCCCCGGTCAGTAATATTTGTTACGGCAGCCTGAACTGACTGAAACAGTGGTTTGCCCAAGATTTCCCAAGACGAGGCTTGAATCCGAGTGTATGATTCCTGGTTCTGATTCTTCCCTACTGACAAGTGGGCGCCTCTCAGAGCCTGGGACAGCTAGGATTCTGAGGGGACAGAAATTGCATCTTTGCCTCGATATTTCCATCGCCTGGGCCCTGGCCTGGCAGGTGGTGGGGGTGTTGTGAGCCTGTGCTGTCCTGCTGAACCATGTGTGAACTTCTGAGGTTGGTTTGCGGGGTGAGGGGATGGATGGGGCTGCTCGGGGAGCAGGACGAGGGGAGGCGGCACAGGGCATGCTGGCCTCTGAAGGCAAACTCGGCCCCCACCAAGTGCTTTTGCCTTTGTTACAGCTGCGGTCAGCACCCGGGTTACACAACCGCTTTCTTGCTCGGTCTCCACCCCCTGTAGCCAAAAGCAGAATCCCCTGGTGGGACATTTGGCACAACCTAGGATTTCACAGGCCTATTCCTTCCAGAAGAAGCTGTCGACCCAGCCAGTGCTGGCCCACAGACTCACAGGAGAATTGCAAAACTAAGGCATTCACCCCAGATCAAATTCCCCCTCCTTGGGTCTTTAAGCTTCTTGTTTATACAGAAGAAAATCTATTTCCCGCCCTCAGCAAGGAGGAAGCTGGACACAGACAATTGTGTCATTAGGGTATAGCATAAGGGGTGTGGCTTCCGAGGTAGTCTTCCACCAGCCACAAGTCCCCAGAGGATGCTGCAGACTTCTTCCTAGAGCCGGCCCAGGCCCTGTCACCCGGGATAGGGACAAAGCCTGGACACAGAATCAGTGGACACAGATGACGGTGATGAAGTCCTTTCTCACAGTCAGAGCTGTCTCATGATGGCAGAGCTGTCCCTGGCAGTGCTGAGTTTGCCAGGAGGGGTGGTAGGAAGGTGGCCACTGGAAGTTAAGGAAAGGACCCGCACATCAGATGGAAGGTGGACCAAACTGACGCAAAGGCCTCACTCTGCCCTGAAAGAGTAGTAGTCTAGGAATCTAGAATCGTCCATTCAATGTATCTATGAGCCCTGTGTTGTGACGAATGAGACCTGCCCTAAGGAGCTGGAGGGGAGAGCAGGAAACAGATGACCACAGTCCAGAATCGTGTGTGCAGTGACAGACAGATGTCCAGGATACTTCCTCCACACCGCCCCTGCTCCACCCATATCCCCTCCCCTTAAACACTCCCAGCCAACTTTCAACTGCCACCACCTGCGTTTCTTTGCCTGAGGCCTTCTCTAACCATGAGATCCCCCTCTGCCTGCGCAGGTTGGTGCTGGGGGTGAATACTGCCCTCTGGACCCACGACGCACAAGAACAGGAGTAGCACCTCAGCTCCCCTGACTCACGGTGGCTGATTCTGAGGTGCGTGTTCTATACCATTTCCAGGTAACCCAGCAGACTGTCTCCCTCCGCCGAGTTCACTTCCCCAACTCCTGGGTTCAGGTGTCCAAAAAAACTTACTTATACTCAGATCCTTCACTCAGGGTCTGCAGAGTTGAGTCATGGATTGGGGCCGGGGGGAGCAAGATGGGGAAGGGGAGAGAGAGAGTTCTGACATTATGTTCAGCAAGAAGGTCTTCTTTTGAGTTATACTGAAGCTGAAGAAATATCAGATAGTTTTCTGGAATTGGAGGCTTCTCTTCAAGTCTGTCTCTGTCACCTGCCGGGTGAGTGAGCTCAGGGGATGAAACTCAGTATCCCCAACTATTATGGGAGTGAGGATCCCAACTGCACAAGACCATGATGAAAATTAAATGAGTGTGTGTATGTGTGTGCATCTCACAGTTGTTGACCTGCTACGTAGCAGACAGGAGCAAATTACTCCACATGCATCACTTTCCTAAATCCTTCCACTGACCTTGCTGTTAGCATTTCCATTTCATTGAGGAGGAAGCTGAGGCTCAAGGGAATATCCCAAGTGACTATCCCCAGAGAACTCAGCTAATATGTGCCAGAGGTGGGATTCGAACCCACACCATGTGGACCCAGAATTTGTGCTCTTAACCAGCATGACTCACACAGTGGGTCCTTGAAATGACAAAAGAGCAGCCAGAAGCCGGCACACGTCAACGCAGGGGAAGATGTCAAGAGCCATTTCAGAGCACTTTACTAAGGGCTGAGCTGAGAAAGCAAAACAGAAAGACAGAAACTGTCCAAAAAATAACCCCAAACCCAAACACTCACAAGCCGCAATGGTGGTCCCTGGCACGGCTGAGCTCCCAAGAAACCTCAGGGACTCTGGAGTTAGAGCCGGGCCCAGACTGTGGCCCGCACAGAGGAGGGAGGGGAGTGATCAGAGCAGAGCTGCTCGGGGAGGCCTGGGGGCTCCCTGCCCCGAGAAGCCCGACTCATAAGGACACTCAGGCCATCTTTGTTGCTGTTGAAGACCAGAATTTCAGGCCAAAGTAATAGAACTGACCATGAATGCAATAGAGTTTCGGTCTGCCCCCCAACCTCCGCACCCACTACGGGATCCATTTTCACGATCCCCTTTGAACGATGCAAGCTGGAGAGAGCTGGAAACAGGCCCGGTGTGTCCACTGCGCCAAGGATCGGAACCGACCCTGCAGCCTACTAGGCCCACCACTGCTGGACAGGTCGGTCAGAACTCTCTGGGAACCGCAGCTCAGGGCGGAATCAGCAAATCTGCCAGCACACCGTGACCGCCCCCAGCTCCCAGAGTCAGTCCGTTTCTGCTTATGGAGCACCAGCTGTGCTCCAGGCACTTACTAGACCCGAGGTCTCTCAATCTCGGAGGAGGCGGCACTGCCGTTGTCTCTACCCTGCAGGTCGGGAGGTGGGGCAGGTGGGGGGGTGAGGTCGAGTCATTTGTCCAACGTCACTTTCCTGGGGTCTGACTCAAAAGCTCTTAACAAAGAGCGTGCCCCCAAACTGAATGACTCCAAGTGTATTTTTCTTGGTCGTCTCTAAAATGAGGGTGATGACAACGAATACCTCTCCAGAGGCCTGGCTGGATTCTCATATTCTCTTTGACGTTTAAGAGCCCCACTTCCATGGGTTCCCAAAGGCAGCCAGAACTGGGTGGGGCAGGTAAAGGGCGGTGGGTAGAAAGCCCCCCTCATACCCTGGAAACACGCCTAGCAGAGAAAAGCCTTTTCTAATGAGTGTTGGCTAAGCAGAGCAGCCCCTGTACAAACACCCCGAATGGGGCGCTTGGCTGGTACTGGGGCCCAGGGCCACTCACAGGGGTGGTCGAGCCGGGGAATGTCAAGCTCTGGGGGATGAGCAAACAGACTGCTATGCAGTCCGCATTCCTCGGCCTGCAGCCTGGGGCCCAGAGCCACCGATGCGCCCTGGCATTGTCTGCAGGGGCCTGGTTTGGGCAAAGGGGCAGGATCAATATTTGCGGGTACATATTGTGCCCCACCTCCAGCGGCATCTGTGTTTGGACAGCCCTGCCTCCCACTGCCCAGCATCTCCTCCAAATGCACCCTGGGCCCCACGGGTCTCCACAGGAGGGTGGTCACTAGACTCGAGCCCCAGGGCTGGGGATAACTCCAGTCGGATTTCCTATAGTGTCTGACCTCTAACTTTTCCCCATAGTTCCAAACCGGGAAAGTCATGTAACAAAGAGAGTCTTAAAGGATGTCAGGGTGCCTAGCTTAGGGCTTGCTTGCAGGCCATGCTAATTAACATGGGTTATTTTGGGCGTCATCCTTGACTCCTTTTCTCTCCTTCCAGACCCCACCGCCTGTCCATCCATCCATCCATCCATCCATCCATCCAATATTTATGAAGCTCCAAAGAGCCTGAAAGCCGATCTTCTCACCTGTGATCGGCCCTAGGCACACCCAAGCTCCTCCTGCCTGGATCCTGTAGCAACTTCCTGCCAGGCTGCAACCAGAGCCCACTTTCTAAACCGCAAAGATGACCATGCCTCTTTCCTGCCATGGCTCCCACCCTGCAGGACCATGCCCAGCAACTCGGAGGGCTCACAGAGACCTTAATGACCTCACTGCCGCTTCCTTCTCCCTTGGCCTCACTTGGAACCTGCACCTCCCCCCCGACTCCCCACGATAACAGTTAGGAGCAGGGCTTTCGGAGTCAGAAAGACGTGGCTTTCAACTCCGCCACTTATGAGCTATGTCATTTTGGGCCAGTCCTTTACATTTCTGAGCCTCTATAAACCAGAGGTGGGCTCTTGAGAATGACACTAGGAAAATGTATTTCAAATTCTCAGCACAATGCCTATCACCCCCAGAGCTGGCAGGGTGAGTCACGCTACAGCGTGGAGAACAGGGAGGGGCCACAGGAAGGTGTCTGGACGCCTCACGGGCTCTCAGTCACCCCCGAGACTTTCACTGCCCCTGTCCCCTTCCGAACTCTCCACTCCAGAGGGTCCAGTTCCATTTCAATCAGGGAAGAAAAATACTGGGGACAACGCCTGGGGAGTCTACAGTAAGACTGCCTTCCTCTGAGGACATACGCATATCAAGACAGGAGCGGAGCAGAAATGTTCCATCCAGCAATGAAACCGAATCACTTTGCTAACTGCCCGGAAGAAGCCACAGTCCTCTACGGTGTGACAGTGAGGGTCTCAGCTGAGTGTTAGGTGCCAGGAGCACATAAGCAAGTAGGCTGTGGACAAGGGTACGTGAGGCCTGGCTGTGAGGCCACACCACCGTTTGCCTTTTGCAGTGAGGGTGAGTAAATCTCCCAGAGGGAAAGGAGCTCACCAAAGGTCACAGCCAGTTGGTTGCAGATGCAAGGTTCAAGGTCAGGCTCTAACCTCTCACCCTTGAGCTGGTGGTTTTCATTTCGTTTGGTGTTTGAGTCGATAACATTTCATGAAGACAGGCAGCTTGTGTAGGTGGTGAGAAGTAGAGGAGAGAGAGCATGGCTTGGGGTTACAGGTGCTGGAGTCTAAAGCTCAGATTCTCCACCAAAAAGCTGTGTGACATTGGGCAAGTTGCTTGCCACCTCTGAGCCAGTTTCCTCGTTTGTGAAATGAGGGTAATAGGCCTTGTTCTTGGAGTCACGGGAAGACTTGCTGTGAAAAAAGGTTCAACAGGGCACCTTGCGGAGGGCTGGACTGCAGAGGGCCTCAGACATGTGGTTCATGTGGGTTTTCCAGTCAGACTGTCTGGGTTTTGTTTAAACATCTTTATTTAAAATGAAATATTTCAAACCAACAGAAAAGAACAGAGAAATCTAACAAATACCTAGGTATGTACCACGGAAATTCACACATTCATCTTCTATCATATTTGCATTACGTATATTTTTAAAAGAAATAAAATTGTAGCATCAGAAGTCCCCTTACCCCCTCCTTGATCCCATTCACCTCTCTTCCCCTCCAGAGGCAATCCCTTCTAATGTTGGGGTATATTCTTTTGTCTGCATTTTTATTCTTTTATTACATGCATGTGTGTACATACACAATATGGAATATTGTTCTGTTCTTCAATTGGCACCAGTGGTAGAAGACCGCATATATTGTGCTACGATTTGCCTTGTGAACCCAATGTTCGGTGAGATTGACCCATGTGGACACACGTAGGTCATTCATTCTGTGTGTTCTACTCCATGGATATAGTACACTTTACTTCTTCATTGGACGGACCACTCCCCAGCCCCGTGCCCGTGCTGTTTTCACTAAACTACGGTGAAGAAGGGAGATGGGAGAAGAGAAGCCACTTTCCCTGGAGGATGGACAAGCTGCTCTCTGAGCATGAGGCTGGACTCACAAAGGGCCCCGAAATGCTCTTCAGCCTGGGTGAGGGGTGCTAAGGAAGACCGATGTCTCCTCCTCTGATAAGCAGGGGCTGAGGCATCCTCTGCTGGGGATAGAGAGAGGATCTGTAGGACCCCTGTCCGTGCTCCCCCTGGACCCAGGCTCCCCAGCCTGCTGCCGATGCAGCCTGGCTGCTTGGCGCCCAATAGGTGCTCGGGAAATATTAGTGACGATTGCACAGGAGAGAGAAGTGGCGCATGCGTGTGAATGATGAGGGGCTAAGTGGATGAGTGCAACTCGTTCTCGGGTTTAGAGGAAGTTTGGGCTTCCAGAGACATCTCCCTCGACCTCAGGAAAGCAGTTTGGAGCGGGCTGAGTTCTTCCTGGTGGGGCGGTGATGTTTTGGCTCTGGGCGACGCCGGGGCCGCCTCACTGCCCCCGCACACCCGCCCCCAGGCCTGGGTGCACACTGTCCGCACACACCCTCTCATTTTTCAAGAGCACAATCTGGGATGAATTCCTTGCTCACCACCTATGGGAAAGGAGATTTATTGCCCCCACGAACTCATTTCATCCTCCTCCTTCCAGAGACTTTGATGGATTTTATCTTGATAAATGATGAGGCCTGGGCCCTGCAGGCACAGAGAGGGGAGGGCGGGGAGCTGGGAGCCGGGAGCCTGGAAAGGAGAAGGAAAAGTCGAAAGAACGGGAGGCTCTAGGCTCTTGATGCTTGGGAGGGGCTGTCACTCGGAGCTCTCCTAGGCTGGGAGGTGGCTCCTGAATAGGAGAGTTTGGGACACTTTGGCAAAGTTTCAACAGCTTGCTGGGTGAGCACGGCGGTACTGCCTTCTTATGTGTGGCCTTTGTGCTCGGACTGGACTGTCAGAAAGGCACCTTCTGCATCTAAGCGATGGGTCTTGGTGCAAGCCACATGAAGCGGCCTCGCCTCCTCTCAGACCGGGCCTCAGTGGCTGCTCCCTCATCTGCGACCTGTTTGTGTCCTGAGCCTGCCCCCTTCCCAAAGCTACTCGCACAGGTAGCCCATCTTCTCAGCCTGCAGACCCCCAGCTGCCCCGGCTCAGGCAGGTGGCTCGGGGCCAGAGCACCTTGTACTGTCTGGAACCCTCCAACTCATCGTTCTAGGTGTGGGGCCGTACCCCCCTCTTCAGGGAAGCTCCAGGGCCCCTTCTCAGTGCCTACTCTGGGTAGCCCTCCAAATTCCTCCTGGCACTCTGCGTGAAGCCTGACTGCTCACCTGTCTTCCCGTCAGGTGACCTCCTGGGACACCAGCTCGGAGCCACATCAGTGTCCCAGGGCCTGCACAGGGAAGGCCTCCAAGCACGAACAAAGGAGTGAGGGAGCGAGAGAAACTTTCTGGGATCCTGCCCCTGCCCTGTGTGCCCAGATCCCTGGACACAGGGACTGTCCTCGAGTTCTCTCAGCATTGGTCCTGCCACACAGTGAATGCTCTGGAAATGGTAACTACTGCTAATGGTTTGTGTGTGCGAGGCATTCCGCCCACCGCTCTATATCTCATTTAATACTCTTAATAGCCTGCAAAGTAAGATTTATTATCCCCAGGGTCAGACAATGCAGGCTAGCCTGAGCAGAGGAAAACAACTGCCAAAGTCGCAGAGCTCACGCACACGGAGATTCGAACGTGACCGCCCTGCCCCCGAAGCCCTTGGTGTCTTCCCTCTGCCTCATCCTGAACTGGCAGACAGCGAGTGCTTCAGCCTCTTCTGGAAGCTAGCCAGGCAGGAAGGGCTTGCCTGCGCCCTCTGGAGAGGCCCAGCCAGCAGACAGACCCAGGAAGGGCCTCAGGCTGGTGGCCTGGCGGGGAGCTCGAGGGGTGTGTGGGCCCAGTGGGGACAGGAGCTCTTGCCTGGGCCTGGGGACCATGGTGGCTCGGTCAGGGCAGTGGCCTTGTCTGTTCTCTGAAGCAAACGCCGCCACGGCTACCCTCCCTACACTGTGCACAATACACCTACTTGCACACGGTTCCTGGAGCCTGTTAGGAGGCGGTCTTTGCCCACCAAGCAGGCAATGGCCTCCGCTCAGCTTGGTGAGGAGCACGGGGGGCTCCTGCTGGGCGTTCACCACTTTCTAGAGACACAGGGCTTCCTGCCCCGAGGCTGGCATAGCACTTCCTCTCAGCAGACCCCAGGTTTGCGGGCCCATCCTCCTTTCTTTTTCTTCCTCTCGCCCTCTCTTTCCCATCTGGCCTGCCCCTCCCAGCTCTGGAAGCCCAGCCACTGCCAATGCTGTGGTCCGTGGTTACCCAGAGTCAGCCACACACGGCTGAGAAATGCATGTGGCTAACCGGGGGCCCCTCCGGCCCAGCTGACCCACGTGAGCTCCAGTCAGACCCCAGGCTCTGCATCCAGCAGCGGCCCCAGAGCTCAGTTCTACCTCCTACCCTCCATCTATACCTCTTCCCAACAACTGTGTCTGACATCAGGCTCATGCGCCCCTAGGCGTTACCTGTCTTGGTTTCGACTTGTAAAGCTCTGGCCGTGGAATTCAGAAGCCTTTCTGCAGCAGCCCCTTTCTGGCCTGGCCCTGGGGTCAGGGGAGCCTTCTGCATGCACCAGCAGGCACGCAGGCCCAGCCCCGGTGGGGGCCTGCCTTAGCCGCTGCCCATGTTAGCGGGAGAAGCAGGGATCGTACCACCTGGCCGAGAGTGGCACGTTCCCCGTCATCTCCACCCGCTCAAATGGGACAAGGCTCAGCCCCGCCACCCCCTTGAGGGGGCGAAGTCCTCAGCACCTTCCAGCCCCAGCCCCTCCATCTGTCTGGGTGCCGACCCCACTCCACTTGGGATGGTAACGCTCACTCCTCACGCCCAGCAGCTCTTCACGGTGACCCAACGCTCGGGTACTCAGGAGATCACCCAGCTCTCACGCGACATTGGGGGACGGCCCACAGGGGGGCTGCAGCTCAGGGACGGCAACCCAGCTGGGGGTGTGGGGGGAATGAGGACGTGAGTCTATCTGGTAGGACTGCACCCCCATGAGTGCCAGCCCAATGCTGGGGCCGTGATGCTGAGCAAAACGGGCCCTGGCCCTTGTGCCTGGCGGCTGCCATCCTCCCAGAAAGCTAAACACGGGGCGATCTGAGTGCACTCGGATTGCTGCCTCGCGCCTTCATTCTTGCTCTTTCCCTCTCCTTAAACTACCCCCCTAATTCCCAAAGGTCTCCTTTCCCCAAGAATTCTTTTCTACTGAGACCCACACCTCCCTCCAGACCAGCACAGCTGCACAAATTCCCCAACGCACGCAGCCGGCCTGGAGACCCACGTGAGTGGAACCTACTGGAACAGCCCTATCTGCTCCTCCCCCTTGTTTCTTTCTTTTTTTTTTTTTTAAAGATTTTATTTATTTATTTGACAGAGATAGACAGCCAGCGAGAGAGGGAACACAAGCAGGGGGAGTGGGAGAGGAAGCAGCAGGCTCATAGCGGAGGAGCCTGATGTGGGGCTCGACCCCGGAACGCCGGGATCACGCCCTGAGCCGAAGGCAGACGTTTTAACCGCTGTGCCACCCAGGCGCCCCCTCCCCCTTGTTTCTTAACTAGCACCGGCTGGTACAGCGCTGGGCACCCAGACGCAATGCCGCACAGACTAGCCGGGGATTTGAGTCTGTGTGGGACACTGCGTCGGCCGCCGAATCTTGGTTACATGACACAGAGAACTGATGAGTCCTGGATCCCTGACTGACAGCAGGCCCCTTCTCCCCTCTGGGCCCCAGCATCTTTTAACGAAATGAGGCTGTCATCGACCAACGGAATGTCAGCCTCGCGAGCATCTCTTTCAACCCCTGTGCTACAGGGAGACCAGGCCCGGAGATGTTTGCTGGTTCTAGTAGAACCAGGGCTCTAGCTGGTCTGGCCTAGGTGACCTCAACAATCCCTTCTAGGCTGAAATTCTTTGATTACCTATAGCAGTGGTTCTCAGCCTAGGGGCAAGGCTGTGTTCCCCTGCCCAGGAGACATTCAGCAGTATCTGGGGGTATTTTCAGTTGTCACAAATGGGGGAGGGTATGCTACTGGCATCGAACTAGTAGAAGCCAGGGATGGAAAACACCTTACAGTGCACAGGACTGGGCAAATAAGTGAGACTCGGTTTCCCCAGCAGCCTCCAGGCCTCCCCTCTCCTGTCAAATAGCCACTGCTGAGGCCCAGCCTCAGGTCCCAGCAAGGCCCTGACTGCCCTCTGCCAGGTGTCCCGTCTCAGGCTGGATGCCTGGCCCTGGCCTCCACTGCTCTTAGGTGATGGGGTGCAGGCTGGGACTATAGGAAGGCCTGACTGCTGGTGGGTGTGAGGGTGCAGGGCATCCTGGGCATATGGTCTAGTCCTCCACTCCCTTCTCAGAAGCACCTCTCGTGAGCCACACTCCTGCCCTCAGCATCACGCTCCATCCCAGGCCTCCTCCCCGTGTGCGCCCCCTGGGCTTGCAGCTGGGACCAGGAAGCCAGAAGTGGGGAAAGAGGCCCAGCTTCCTCCCTGCTGGTGGTCTTCTCTCCACTGCCTGGCCTGCCACTGCTCCCTGCCTCTCCTTCATTAGACTGGCCTGAAGGCCTGCCTCCTGCATGCAGGCTGATGGCTCCTGATCTTCCAGCCAACACTGGTAGACGGCCTGTCACTGGGCTCTTTGTTGACTCAGCCCATGAACGTTTGTGACAAAGTTTCACCCGAGCTTTCACAGTTTGGTGGGATTTTGTTGCACCTCGGTTCGCCTTGCTAGAAAAGAGGACAACTTCCTGGCATGGGCAGTGTCCCAGAGAGTCCAGGAAATACAGTTGTGGAGACTGAGAAGAGGAGACACTGGTCCTCTGCCCAGCGCCAGTTCCCGGCCTCTCTCTGAGCCTCCTTTTCTCATTTGTAAAGAAGTGAGTCTGGGCCAGATGGTTTCCAGCCTTGCGTCCCGGGCTCCTGTGGCGGCCTGTGAATGGCAGTGGTACTTCTGGCCAGACCAATGCTCTGAGTTTAACACGCAGACCAGAGAGAGGCAGACGCTTCGGGAGGTGGGAGGGCTCTGCTGTATACGCAGCAGATCTGGAATCCCGTGGGCTTGGGCTAAGTCCCATCCACTTGTGACCTGTCACCCAGGCAGGCTGCTTCATTGCCCTGTCCTTCAGTCTCCTCTTCTGTAAAGGGCCTAGCACCTTACATATTATTACTATGATGACTATTAATTGTCATCGCAGGTCAGGGAACACATTTGCACTGACCCTATGTCTAGCTCTGGGTGCAAACAGGACAGTGAGCCTTGTTCACATGCTTGGGAGCCTGCAGTGTGGCAGGAGGTCAGCCTTGACATAAAAGTCCTCAGGGAACGAGCTGTGCCATGCAGACCTAGTTTCTAACATCGGGTCTCCATTGCCCGGAAGGCACAATGCCAGGGGGCAGGTGCAGGCCAGCCATCTGGGCTCAGGGCTGGCTAAGATCGTCTGGAGCAGAGAGAGCAAATTTCTGTGAAAGTCCCCAAAGGGGGCCTTGAATGCCTAGGAAATCAGAGAAGGCCTAAGAGGTATAATTTGACTTTGGGAGCTTTGACTCTACACCCAACCTCCTTCAGGGCCCCTATGAGGCAAAGAGGGAGCCCATCCCGCCTGCTTCCCAAGGACGAGGGCCATGCTCTGGATGAGGGACGTCGGCTCAGTTTCTTTGAGGCTTCCAAAATGGTGAGTGGCCCAGCCAGGACAGGGCTCCCCGTTTGCCAACCCCACTATCACCGGCAGAGACCCCCCAAACCCTTCCTAGTCCAGGAGAGTCCTGGAAAATCCCCAAGGCACGTGCTGGGACGAGGGTGAAGGATAAGCCAGGAGGCCCCTTGGCTGTGTTCCTCCTATGCTTTAGAACTTGGCTGTGTCTGTGATGCAATTCAGTGGACCCCTCTCCACCCCACCCTTCCCGTCCAGGCCTGTTACTCCCTGACTTTGTAACAAGCGCCCAAATGAAGGCAGGCTGAAAGGCCCCGGGGGCCTCGATGTCCAGGCACGGGCTATTAGCGGATTTCAAAGACCCAGATCTGACTGCGAAGCTGCAGCCAGCTAGACCCTCACTCTCAGGCCCTGTCACAGCCAATCCGCCCCTCGCCAGCTGGTAAGAGCTCTCCCTACACTCAGCTATACAGTCAGACGTCAGAGCCACCTGCCTATCTCCGCGAGGAAATAAAATGTGTAATGACAACCGCATTTACAGGGCTGCCCTAGACCGTGGACCCAGATGTTCTGAAATCATTCTTGGCTGTAACGTCGGCAGTGGCACATTTGCCGACAAATGAGAAAACGTGGCCTTTCGCCGAGAGGGAAGGCGAACATGTCAGTCCTTTGCTGGCTCGCACCCATGGCCAGGCTTCCGCATCTGCATCTTTCCCTACAGAGTCGGGGGACATGGTGTGGCATCAGGGTGTGACTCTGCGAGTGGCTGGGAGAGAGTGAAGGTGCAAAACGATGAAGACTGCCTCTGGCGCTTCCTAGCTGGGCGACCTGGGTCAAGTTCGTCAGCTTGTCTGAGCTTCAGAAGGGGCTGCTGGGAGGATTAAATAAGATAATGTTTGTAAAGTACTTAGCGTGACATACACTGGCTTCCTTCCATTTTTCTGGAAGGAAGGAGGGAAGGACAGAGGGAGTGAAGAAAGAAAATGGTGATCCTTTCCAAGGACAGGCAAACATGCTCAATGGACATCAGAAGTGTAAAATTGTGTTTCTGCAGGCTGCAGAATAACTTTCCTGTGACATTTTGGGTTTTAATGGATTCCAGAAACCTTAACATTTCTCTGCAGTCAGAACAGGATGTTTAACTTTTGTCCTTCATGAAAAAAAACCAAAAACCCAAAAACGATGCACTAACTAATCTCTTCATTCACTGGAAATATGTGGGAAACAATGAGAAATGGCTCCAAAAAAAAAAAAAAAAAAAGCCCATGTGAAATGTTCTGTTTTTGAATACAAGCAACCAACAAGAGTGTTGCAAAATGTGGCTGGAATCAATAACAAAACTTTTGGAGATGAACCATTGAAAGTGATGCTTTATCAGGGGCAAAACACTCGGGAGGCTCCAATTTTGGAGGCCTTCAATGGGGTTTGGGCTTCCTTTAGTACCTCAAGGGCAGGAAGAGGAAATGCTTTTATCGGAAGGGGGTAGGAGGTGAACTGGCAAAAAACACCATCTCCCTGTTCCTTTCTCTTGAATTCCTTCCTAATATGAAATGGGGACTGGAACCATTTACAGAAAATGTCAATGTGGAGAAGCCCAGCAGTCCCCAAGCCCCATTGGCATTTGGTACCGAGAGAGATAGTATCATTCCTTAGCTTAAAATAACATGAATTCCTGAACTAGACGCTTTAGGAAGCCAAGGCCTGTTGACCCTGCTCCTTGCTCTTCCCAGGGTTGCACAGCCCCTGGCACGTGGCTGGTGCTCAGTATACATTTCTTTTCTTTTCTTTTCTTTTTTTTTTAAAGATTTTATTTATTTATTTGACAGAGATAGAGACAGCCAGCGAGAGAGGGAACACAAGCAGGGGGAGTGGGAGAGGAAGAAGCAGGCTCATAGCGGAAGAGCCTGATGTGGGGCTCAATCCCATAATGCCAGGATCACGCCCTGAGCCGAAGGCAGACGCTTAACCGCTGTGCCACCCAGGCGCCCCTCAGTATACATTTCTGAGCGAAGGCAGGAAGGACAGAGGGAAGAGGAACTGAAATCATGGAATGTAAACTCGAAAGCGTGGCCCAAATCGGGGGCCGCCACTCCGCTCAGCTGTGATCAGCCTAGAAGCAGATGGGGATTTTGAACCGTGAGGCCTCACCTTCCCCAGCTAGGCAGACATCCTTGGTCATTGTTGTAAAAATCAAGATGTCCTTCTTTACTTGTTGGTAACCAGGGAACTCTTAATCCCAACCATCCTTACTTCCCGGGGCCTCGCTCTAGACTCCGCCCACGAGCATCACACAGTAGCCAGGGGAAAGTTCAATGCCTCTTCCAAGATTCCCCAGTTGATCCCCCTTAGTCTTCCCGCCTTCTCTCCTTCCCCAAGTGAGCTCGGTTCATCTCTGTCTTCACCCCATAGAGCCCCACGTCATGGAACTGTCTCTGAAAGTGTCCATTCCTCCCCCTGAAGGTTGGGAGCTGTTTTATACCTATTCATATTTCCATCTCCTCGAATGTAGTTGATTCTCGGTCAAAGTTGATTGAATGAATAGGCAGATATTGCTGTGATAAGCAGGGGAAAGACAAGGAAAACTCTCAAGACTTGTTGAACATAAAACACAACAAAATATATTGATTCTGAGCGATAGGCCCGTCATGCACTGGAGAGTGAAGCTGTCGTAACTACTAGGGGACAATCGGCACGACAGGCGTGTCACTCCGTGTGAGCAGAGGCGTGCCACCATTGTCTGCAGGTGGGAGGGATGCTATGTTGGTTCACACCCCGGTCTTCTTCCTGGGCGTCCACAGCCTCCCAGGGTCAGCGACCCAGTGAGGGGCAGTGGGAACTGTTCTGCCAAGGCTCGGGGCTGTGGACTTGACCAGTTCTTGGCCAGGGCTGCTTCCTCTTTGTCAAAGAGAAGGCAGAGAGGGCAAGAAAAGGAGGACTGAAGAACATATTTTTGAGGTTCAAAGGCCATCAGATAGCTCTCAGAATCACATTGCCTTTGAACACAAGGGAGCTGAATCAGAAACACATGGCATCTATTC
This sequence comes from Ursus arctos, assembly GCF_023065955.2. Taxonomy (NCBI): domain Eukaryota; kingdom Metazoa; phylum Chordata; class Mammalia; order Carnivora; family Ursidae; genus Ursus; species Ursus arctos. The sequence continues at coordinate 67,704,253 of NW_026622786.1, read as the reverse complement.
CCTCCCCGTCACATACATTCGAGAAATCAAGGCAAGCCAGAGCACTTGAAGGCCACAGAGGTAACCAGAGCTGGGTCCCAGGGGCTGTCCTAGGGAAGGAGAGCAGGGCTGGGGAGGGGGCAGTTTTCTTCAGATCTAGCCCATCAGACCAGTAGGATACTGGAAGCCCTCGTCTATCAGTCAGGGTCTAATCAGGAGACAGAAACTGTATACGCTGTGTAGACGGAATGTTTGTGTCCCTCCCCCAGATTCAAATGCTAAAAAACGAACTCCCAGTGTAGTGGTATTTGGAGGTGGGCCTTTGGGAGGTGATTAGGTCTCATGAATGGGATTCGTGTCCTTATAAAAGAGACTCCAGGGAGCATCCCTGCCCCTTCCACCCTGTGAGGACGCAGCCAGGAGGCAGCCAGCTAAGAACCAGAAAGCAGGCCCTCACCACACATCGAATCAGCTGGTGATCTTAGACTGCCAGCCCCCGGAGCTGTGAGAAGTCGTTTCTGTTGTCTGTAAGCCCCCGGGGCTGTGGTAGCTTGTGACAGCAGCCTGACGGACCAGGACAGCAGCCGCAGGTGATCCGGGAAACGGAGCGGAGCTCTGCACTGGCATCTCAGACCTTCGACGCACTTTCATAAGTAGCGAGTACCACAACCTCATCCCTCCTTCTTCCTCGGTTTCCTACCTCCCCCCTGCCCCCCAGGCTCCATCAGACCAACTCCCTCCCAGGAGCACCTCACCTCATGGTGCCCAGCCCTCTGCCATGGTCACCGCCGCTGCGCACGGGAACCGCTTGTGCGCATGTCCCCCTCTTGGCCCCCAGCACACACGGGAGGAAAGGAGTGAACACTGCTTGCACCCCTGTGCTAGGCCTCGTGCTTCTGGCGGAGCCACGCAGACAGAGGAGGCGATCCCAGAGGGCACGACAGACACGAAGAGGGCTCCAAGCGCGGCAGAAGCACTCTCGGCGCGTGATCAGCCTGTCCAGCCCGTGCGGCAGAGAGGACGGGTCTTGACGGATGAGTTGGGATTTCCGGGCAGATGGGACAAGGGAGGGCGTGGAGGCAGGGAGGGCGCGGGTGAAAGCGGGGGAGGCACTGACCTGCGCAGGGAGGGCCAGCACGGACAGGTTCCTGAGGGTTCGAGCACCATCATGCCAGAACCACAGGGACAGAGAGAGCTGTGCTCACATGTTCTGTCCGTTGCTCTCCGTAGGCTGGACAAGATTCCATGTGCTTTCCGTGTGTAAGCTCTCAACCTCACCAACAGGGCTCGCAGGTAGCTGCTAGTATTTTCGTCATGAGGTGAGTGACCCGAAGCACAGCTGCTAGCTCACGGATGCCAGGTAGTAAGCGGCCAAGAGTTTCTAGAGCTGAAGCCAGAGAGGGGGCAGGAGCGGGGCGGGGGGGGGGGGGGCGTGTATGTGTGTGTGTGTGTGTGTGTGTGTGTGAAATTTGAAGGACCCAGGAAGCCCCTGCAAACCTGTCAATCAGAAGGGCCCCTCCCAGGCCTTCCCCTGTCCACTCTCCCTGCTCTAACCAGGATCAGACCTGGATCGGTTTTGAAATCTGATAAGAGACAAGATGGCTTAGAGTCAGCAAGGAAATGCATTCACTTTCAAGAAAATTACATTGTTGTTTAAAAGAAAGGAAGGAAAAGAAGCTCCTCCCCCCCTTGATGTGACAAGGGAAGAGAATGAGGTTGCTGGCCACCCGTGGTGGGCTGGCTGCAGCAAGACTCACACAGGCTGCTCAGATGCTGGAAGGGAGAAGGTCAGGGCAGGTAGGAAGATGCATCAGAGGGGGATGGTCCTGCCCCTTGGCTTGCTGCTTCAAGATGAGGAAGGTGAGGCCCACAGAAGGTGGTAGCTCCCCACAGGCCTGAGCAGGTTAGTGGCAGGGCCTGCACGAGGGTCCTGGGCCTCTGACCTCCGCTCCGGGCTCTTTCTTTTCCTTGATCATTCCCTTCCTCCTAGCCCCCTGGAAGTCATTATCTCTCAGCACCAGCAACGCCTGGATCTTGGTTCAAAGGCAAAATGGTCTCTGTAGGAATCAGGGGCCTGTCTGAGGAGGGGGAGGGACAAGAGGGTCCACAGGTGCCTGTGCCTCCGTGCACTGCTATGCTTCCAGGGATATCCGGGACAGGAGTCATTCTACGTCTGCTCCTGGGGAGAACAAGTGTCTACGCATGACCCATGGGACTGTGGGCTCCTGCGAAGCAAGGCAGCTCCATGTTCAGGTGCATGTTACACCTGTGACACCCAGGCATGTAAGCCCAGTGCACCCTGATGTCTCCCCACCACCGAGAGGAGAGCAGCCCACAGGGAGTGACAGCAATGCTGTTCCCATACTCTCTGGGGGAACCCCGACTTCAACAGGCTCATATCTATTTTGCTGTGTGCTATCTAGCTTGCTCCCTCTGGACCCATGTCTGGTCTCCTGGATGGCTTTCCATTCCCCTTCCTGGACATGACTCAGGCTGTTAGTTTCAGATGACCTTGACCAGGCTGCTGCATCCCTTGGCCTCATAGACTCCACTGTCTGCCACCAACCCTGCCACCCAGGGATATCTGGAAAGAACAGTGTACGGAGGAATGAATGGCTGGATGAAGAGATAAACGACAGGCCCAAGGCCCTACTAGGAGCAGGGACAGAGTTGGAACCCCAGGATCCTGCCTCCCAGCCCAGGTACTTGCCCCTGCTCCCTGTGTGGGCTCCAGGAGGCAGCTGAGCAGAGGTGGGTGGGGGTTCAGTATGCCTGTGGTAGGGGGAGGGTGGGGTAAAGAGGGTACGTCTAAGGGACGAGCAAAGGGAGAGAGTCGGAGAACTGAAGTGTCTGCAAGAATATTCTTAGAGCCGTTCGGCCTAGTGTTACTATCTGACTCAGTAGCCAGGCCGCCTGCCCAGATTCACTTACTAGTTGGTGATTAGCAAGTTACTTGACCTCTTGGTGCCTCTGCTTCTTCGTTGTGTCACAGAGGTCCCATGCGAACGGGTCCTTAGAAGCCACTGTCTTTATCTCAAAGGAAAAATTAGGCTTGGGGGAGCCTGGCTCCCTCAGGGCACAGAGAAACCCTTCGGGAGCTTGAACACTGGAGGAAAGAAGGTCAAGGGAGGGGGTGCAGGGCTGGGGGTCTGAGACATCCAGCCTGGGAGTGGGGAGCCCTTGGGGCTCCTGCGCCTGCCAGACCATAATGCCTCCCATGTTTGAGCCCAGGACCCAGGATGGGGAAGAGGGAAGCATGTGGTTTGTCCAAATGCCACCAAAGGCCTTTCCCAAAGTGCCCGCCATGTTGCTACCAGGCACACGGTCTTGACTGGCTACTCTTCGCCAGATTTATTGGGTGGATGCATCCATTTCTGGCTCACTGTCTAGAGAGCTCCAAGCACATGCCCCTCACAACCAAAAGGAGTAGGGGCAGCAGCACGCATGGCTGGGGAGAGGGGCAAACCCCCAGGGCCAGGACGAGGGAAGAGGGGTGCTGGCTGTGATTCAGAACACAGAGTCATCTTCCAGATGTGTCTATACGTCCAGATTTTCCTATCTAGACCATGCAACTGATTTCCCCCTAGAAGCGGGAAACTATGAAGGTCTGGATTCATTTTAAACCATGTTGGATCCCTGTGGCCCAGGGGGGCCCGGTCAAACGCCACCCCAACCAGCTACGGTGTGCCACGCCCCGGGGACTAGAAGGCTGCTTGGCATCCCATTTCACTAGGTCAGACCCGCAGGAGTGGATGCAGGGGCAGAATTCCAGCAGTGTGCCTGGGACCCATTCTGACACTGCATCAAGTTTGTCTTTGCTTTTTTTTCCCTTAAGATAAAGCACTGGGTTTCTACGTAAGAACAGAGGCAACGAGAGGATGCTGATGCCAAGGGAAAAGTGGCAGAAAGCTTGCTGTCACCCGCCTCAGAACAGAGCGAGCCATGGCCAGGCTCTGACCTTGTCATAGAGAAAGAAGACTGCTAGTCTAGCAGAGGTCAGGGGAGAGTGCACAACTTGTAAAACCGGGACCTGGTGGAGAGAGCCCAGTCTAGCGCTGGGCCAGGGGGTGCAGGGGCTGGATTCCCAACGGGCAAAGTGGGTAATGAGGGAGCAACTCATTGAGCGAAAGGGGGTCAGAGGAAGTGGACTTGTGGGTTAGACTTTAAAAGACAAAAGGAATTCACGAGGTGGAAGGGGGACAGACCATTCACAAACTGGTATGCACTTGGAGGAGAAACCTCACGCAGGCTTGGTGCTGGGCTGGGGTGAGACAAAACCATGGGTTCTCTCAGCTGGTGCTTGCCTTCTGGATGCTTCAGATTGGCACTCAAATAGCTTGGCACAGTGCGGCGCGCAGGGATGGTTGGGAGGCTAGGCACCAAGCCCAGCTGCTAGTCAAGGAGCTGCGTGGTCTAGGGCAGAACCTCAGTTTTCCCAACCACAAAATGGGAATAAAAGTTCTGTCCCTAACCCTTCTTCTCCCCCACGTAGTAAACAGAGCCTATTAGAGTTAATTGCAGAAAGAGTAAAAGACTGGTTATACACACGGGATAGTGGTTGATCATGGCAACACATACTTGCCTAGCTATTGAAAACCAGAGCTGGAAGGGACCCTAGAGAGAACACAGTTTAATCCTCCACACCCTTCCACTTTGGAGATAAGACTGAGGTCCAGAGGGGAGCAGTGGTTCTTCTCGACTCCTCACTCTCTGCTTCTGAACCCAGGAGCGGCTCCACGCACAGCTGTACACAGTCCTACAGGGGTTTTGGTGCCGGATATAGGCTGTCACCCAGGGCTCTGTAGGCCCAGGGAAGGTCAGTGTTGTGGGCTCACGGGTGCAGACTGAGAGGTTGGGAATGTGTCTCTGAGGGGGACTGAGCCTTAGGTGTTAAAAGGAGGTCAGCCCTCTGCCCCAGATAGGAAACACTCTCTGCTCCAAGTTGTTAAAGGCGCGTTAGCACTCCACTGAGACTTCTTCCCGAGTCTACTGCAGGCCTGAGGTTTTGCTATTACGATGAGGGCAGAGAGCATTTAGTACTCCCCCCACTTCTCTCTCTCTCTCTCTCTCTCTCTCTCTCACACACACACACCCAGCTCTGAATATGCTGTCTAAAGCTTACAGCTTAGATGCCGCCCAGCTTGCTCTTCAGCTAAGAGCAAGGTGACCGACTTTGTCCCTGGGGAGGTCACTACACTTCCTCAATGTCGCAAGCCCCCGAGAGTTCTGATTTTGCCCCCTGCTGAGATCTGAACTCAGTCGCAGATCAGAAGCAATTTTGGCCACAGTCTTGGCCTCTCTATACATCCGTGCCCATTCACATTTGTGCCGCCCACGGACCTACCATGCTTTGCACCACACAGGCGCTCAATATATATTTATGAAACAAACGTGTGAAAGAATAATGTCACAAATCAAATCCAAGACAGATGGACGTGCTTTTCTACAACTGAGAACGAAGACTGATGGCACACCAGAAGGCGATGGTGTCCCTCCAGCCTGGAAGGAGCACGCCGACCTCCAAGAGGTCAGCAGGAACGGAGTCCATCCGCATCACTACCCCCACTCTAACAGTAATGAACAGAAGAGTCCGTGTTCGGACAAGCCTGATTTTGTCACTCAGTAGCCTTGTAACCTGGAAGCCAGCTGCCTCTCAAAGCCTCAACTGGGCACAACAACCCTGAGATCTTAGAGCTGCTGGAAAAAGCAAATAAAATGACTCACGGGGAGCCTCGTGAACCCTAACTCAGAACCATAGCACATCACAATTGCCACGAGTCTGAGAATACGGAGCAGAGATCCAGTGAGGGGACCCCAGCCCAGGTGACCTAGGAACCGGAACTATTCCTGACTCCTGGCCCAGGGTACAGATCCGGCTTGGCCAGCCCATCCCGTCCCCGGAGCACTTGATCATTACGTCATCGGGTCAAGTGGTCTCTGTGTGGGAGACGGGCTAAGAGCACGGAAGCCACGTGTGTGGTGGGACGAGGGGGGAGAAACCCCTTCATCTCCAGCATTCAGACCTTCTGGAGATGGAGCCACAGCACCCTGCTCCCCAGAAACCCCCCAGCCCGGCACTGGCCCATGGTGTCTAGCAGGGCTGGGATGGTTCTGAGGTCAGCGAGTGTTGCCTCTTACCCAGAGAGCTCTGATGGGGGCGCTCAGTCATTTTTTCTGCTTTCTCATTAAATATGTACATCCGAGGCACCAGCTACGCACTACGCACTGCGTTACAAGCTAGGTTACTCGTCCATTCAGTCATTCGTCGATCGTTCCTCCAGTAACAACTGTGTGCTGCGTTCTGACTCTGCGCCAGGAACTCAGTGGGTGTAATAGTGGATGAATCACACATGGCCTCTGTTCGTATTAAGATGACAGGCAGGTGGGGGAGGGAGACAAATAAATACAGATTACAAATTGTGCTGAGCATCACAAACGGATCTAATCAGAGACAGACAATAATACTGGCGCAGGAAAGAGGCGCTGAATCAGACATCTGAAAAGGACTCACGGATGGTGCAATTCAAGGAAAGGCACAAAGGACCAGAAGAACTCAGCTCGTGGTGGTGCAGGGGCAGGTGGGGCGGGGCTCCTGGTGGAGGAGACCCCTTGGGAAGGCCATTGGTGGGGACAGAGCTCAGCATGCTGAAAGAGTTCACAGAAGGCCAGGGTGGCCAAGGGAGGGTGAAGGTGGCGGAGCAGGGGGCGGCGGTCCCTGGGTCCACGCTCCATTCTCAGGGCACATTCAGCTTCTAGTGATAACAGCCGTAGGCCCTTTGAAAGAGACAGACACACGTGTCGCCAGCCCACCTGTCCCCCCACCCCATTTCTAATAAATAATGATGCTCCGAGTTGGCAGGCATTGGGAAATCAGGGGTTCGCAGAAACTTTCTGGACATTCTTTTGCTATGCCTATCAAAACCCTTAAAAATGTGCAAAGTTTTTGAACCAGCAGTTTGGCAGTTCAGAAGGCCCTCTAAGAGAAAGGCCTGGGAGGCACGCAGAAATTTTACGTAATCCAAAAGTCGGTTAACAGGGAAGTGATAAAAAGATACAGTCTTCCGTAAATAAAATATTATACATCAGCTAGGACCATGTTTGTGAAGTGTGTGAGTGAGGCTAGAAGGAGACAATCATTATCATGCGGCACATCGTGCAGCGTCCCCGGGTCGGGAAGAAGGCTGCACGCGGGCAACGACTGGGGGCTCTCAGGGCTGCGACACTGAATTTGAAAAAGCAAGTCTGAGAAACACATGCACAGCTTTGTTCCCTTTGTGAGGGAGTTTAAAGACACAGGTAGACTCAAACAATAAACAGCATCTATATGATACAGGTATATTTTCAGAAATTAAATGAATGAGAAATACAAAATTTAAGATGGAGTTAACTCTGGGATGACAGGGGCCAGGAGAGAAGGGAACAACACATAGGAAGATGTGAGTCACCAGTAATATTTTAGTTCTGGGGTTGAGTGGTAGGTTCCTAATTGTTTATTCCATTATTTACAAATAAAACAACAACAAAATAAGGCCTAACAAGCATAGTCCAGTGATGACAATGTGGAGTAGAATAAAGATTACGATAAAAAAATATGCTAGAAATTTATATTTGGACTTTTCTAATTCTCCTATAAATGTGTATATTGTAACTAGATTGAAAGAGAGATGGCCCATTCAAACACTATCTATAACTTCTCAGGGATCCCAACAAGGCCAGAGGCGGCAGAGGGGGACCAGCCCCGAGGCTCAGAAGGTGACGTGGAGCAGGGCGGTACTGCTGTGGTGGAGATGTGGGCAGAGAACCAGGGGGAGGCCACCCCCCCTGCAAGCTAATGTCCAGTTGCACCTTTCATCTCCCATTTCAGAGATCAGTGTCTATTCCTCACCTGCTATCTCTCCCATTCCCTTCCCTGAACAGCTAGAGAAGGGGAGCTCCTTGAAGAAATGAATAAATCTATCAACCGATCTATCAATGACAAAATTCCTTTTGGTGAAGGTTTTTATTCATGGGTTTGTTTGTTTTTATTTATTTTTTTAAGTTTTTATTTTCAAATAATCTCTACACCCGACTTGGGCCTCGAACTTACAATCCCACAATCAAGAGTCATTCTCTCTACCAACTGAGCCAGCCAGGCGCCCCTGACCTAAAGGTTTTTATTTTTATTTTTTAAGTTGGAAAACAATAATTACACAGGGATTGGGAAATAATCAGTGTTGTTTTTAGCCGCTAAGTTGAGGTCATGTTGTTACTCAGCATAAGCCACTGATGCGTGGTCACAGTTGGGGCCACGGGAGGACACGGAGGACAAAACAAACAGCTGTTTTGACTTCAGGGAGGGCTGGAAGGTGGCGGCATGTGGGGAAGGGGGGCAAGTATATGCACACGTTCTCTGCCCTCCAGGCCCCAAGTCTTACCTGGACCGACCTTTCCACGTGGGGTGCCTGTCCTCTCCCAGCACCGTCTGGAACTGCGTGGTTAAGCCTGCCCCATTCTGGGATCCAGTCAGGAGGCCTCTTCACCTCTTGCAATATGTTATGAGCTGCAACCTGAACTTTCTCAGTAAAAAGGTGATATTGGGCCCCCATTTGCCATCATTTCCTTTCATTTCTTCATCATTTAGACCTCAAGTGGCACTGTTTTGGGGACCCCTTGGAGCAGTGTGGGGGTATAATGAGGGGGAGAGGAGGGCAGAGGCAGAGCACGCAAGGCCATTAATTTTAGGCTGTGGAGACTGGTTCTTGGCTTGTAGGTCCATGACCTACAGAAGAGTCTGTGTGTTTTAGCGGCTAGAAACCACAACGCACAGTATGTGGCTTCTTGGCCAAGAACGCCTCTGGTTTGCCTCAGCTCCATGGCTCAGTCATTTGCCTGCAGTCAGCTTGGCTTGGTGGTGGCGGTAGTGGGAGAAGGCGGCGTGTGTGCAAGGTCTGCACAGGCTTGTTTGTGAGCCCCGATGTGTATGGGTCTGTGGTCTCTGTGTGTTCCCCTATGTCATGTGGTCCATATGTGTTTCTGTGTGTCTGAATATGTTTGAATGTCCCATTTTTCCAGATGCGCTCAGGACTGGTGAGGACATTAAGAGAGGTTAATATCAGCTAATGTTCATAGAGTTCTCAGCACCAAGAACTCTGCTAAGAACTCTATGATCACTTTCTCATTTGTATCTTCATAATGACACCATGAGATTGGGACTACCGTCATCCCACTTTCCAGCCAAGGAAACAAAGGCACAAAGAGGTTAAGACACAAATCTAAGAGAGAGAAGTCAGAGAAAGACAAATATTGTATGATATTCCTTATACGTAGAATCTAAAAAAAGCCAAACTCACAGAAAACAGAATAGAATGATTATTATCAGGGGTGGGGGAACTGGAGAAATGTTGTTTAAGGCCACAAACTGGGAACTAGTAGATTAAGAAATCCACGGCACAGCGATTATAGTTCAATGGCGCTGGGAGACTAGATCTGAACTGTTCACTAGCTAAGGTAATAATCATATTGCAATTTATAAATACATCGATCGACACATTACACCTTAAACTTACACAATTTCATATGTCAATGATATTTCAATTAAAAAGAAAGAAAGAGTGGGGTGCCTGGGTGGCTCAGTCGGTTAAGCATCCGACTCTTGTCTCAAGTCAGCTCAAGTCTTGATCTCAGGGTTGTGAGTTCAAGTCCCACATTGCGCTCCACACTGGGCGTGGAGTCCACTTAGGAAGGAAGGAAGGAAGGAAGGAAGGAAGGAAGGAAGGAAGGAAGGAAGGAACCAAAGTGTGGTTAAACAAGTATGTCTATCCTCTTTCTCACCTAGCCCCACCCCCACGATGGTATCAGAAAGAAAGGGCACGTGGAGGTAGGTGGTGGGGTACATGGGCAAATGGGAAGGGAAGGAAAAGAAAAGAACTCCGAGGTCACACTTCCAGCAGAAGGTAGGTCCAGGAGCAGACTGAGGCGTTGTTTCTGAAAGCCCGTCCAAGCGTGTCCCTGTGAGTGTGCGTGTGTGACCATGAGCCCAGGCCCTGCACGGCACCCGGGCCAGGCCTATCGGTCCGTGGCTGAGCCGTGCTGGTTTGGCCACGTCTCACTGTGCGCGTCCTGGTGGACCGCGGCTCCTCTGCCTGGCTCCCGTGCTCCTCTCCCGCCTGCTGTCTGGGCCGCGCGGCTGCGCCCGGGGAGCCGGCCGGGCTCGGAGAACATCTGGCTCCGACACGCTGCCTGTGGGGAGAGAGTGGCGGCCGCACTAATCCGCGTCGTGGGAGCCGTGTGCCTCCTGCGCTGGGAGGCCGGGAGGAACCCCACCGCAGCAAGGCAGGCAGGCAGGCGGCGCTGCTGGGGGCCTGGCTGGGTTATTTTCAGCGACCGAGGAGGCCCTGCGGCATTTAATTAATTCCACTCCCTGTGTAAACACCAGCAAACACCGGGTTCCAAAGGCCCAAGCACGTCCTGCCTCGCACCCCCTGCGGCTGCCGCTGCGCGGGGACGTCACTGCGGTAACCGCACATGTGTGCCGGAGCGCCCGCCGAGACCGTCGCCCCGATTCCGCCGTCCAGTCTCCCCAGGACCTGCTCCCTGAGTCGGTCTCCACCTGTCGCCCATCTTGACGCTGCGGTGTCTCCCCTGGCTCCCGGGTCACCAGCTCTAGCCTGGACCCCTACGAAAGTCCTGCAGGGCTGGTGGGGGGGGGGGGCTGTCTGTCCTCAGCCAGCCCTCCCCGCCCCCTAGCACAGGGACCGAGCTTTGAAAGTGCAGGCCTGTCCAGCGTTCTGTTCAGACAGGACGGCGCCCATGGGGCGTCTGCGTGTGTGTAACACAAGGACACCTACACGAGGGGCCCGGTGCTGGTTTCACGGGCCGGACTCCGCGAACGCTGAAATTCTGAGCAGTATCAAGACAGTGGGGCTGCAGACCTTCAGTAGAGTTCTAAGAAAATAGCCATAAGTGGGTCATCGTGGGAAAATTTTTCTTTCAAGGAGTGAAAAAGATAGGAGTGAAGAAAGAGGCACCTGGGGTGCCGAAGCAGAGGAGGCTGTCAGGCAGGGGTCAGGCGGGAGGTCCCTAGAGGGAGTCAGGGACCCAGGGATTGGGAGGAGAGTCTCCTGCTGGTGCTGTCTACTTCGTGCTCACAGAGTGACCTTGGGCAAGTCACCCTCCCGGAGTGTGAGTGTGCCTTTCCAGGCTGACACACGCCAACAATCGTCCGAGCGGCTCCCGCTGGCTAAGACACGGCACCTTCGCTGCCTCGCCTGGCTCACAGTTCACAGCATCCCTGCCCGCTCCATCTCCACGCCCCAGGCTCTGGAGGACCACACGGAAGGTCAGGGATGTCAACTACCTGGAGCGAGGCCGCACCCCAGGCAGGCAGCAGAGTTGGTGTAAGCCCTGCTGGGCGTCCCCCAGAGCCCGGGAGCTCACACTGCCTCGGTTCTCCAGCTCAAACCGTGAGAATTCTATGCCCCATGTTCATGCTCGTTTTCAGTCATCTGGAGAATTTTAATTCCACGGACGCTCAGACGTATTGGCAACAAGGTGGAGACGTCACTAGGGGCTAGGAAGGAGGACAGGGAAACTGAGAGAAGAAGATGGATAGAAGAAGGTGCGGCCCTGCGTCTGGGAGCCCAACGGGGAGGTGGCTCGGGGCCGTCTCTACAAACCTGGAGGGACCCGGCGCTTGAAGCCCTCGGCTGTGTCACAAAATCAGGACATCTGGCTGGGTAACCAGATCCAGAAAAATAAAATGCCCCAGGGCATACGTAGCATCCGCACCAGAGCAAAACACACTCGCGATCGCTTTGGTCCAACTACAGGGAGGGGGTGCTCCAACCTCCCACCGCTCCGACAGGGGTGGCGAATGCGAACCCACTGTTCGGTCTCCACGGTGTCTCACCCAGATGCGTAAATGCCACCGGCTTTCTCTTTATTGAGCAAGCGGCTTTTATTGCTCATCTTAGGGAAAGTAACAAATATGCACAAAGCATTGGGGAGGTCCACACCCAGCCCATCTTTCCCAGAAGCTCTGACGTTTCTGAGACAGTAATTCTTTCTCTGTGAGGATTTTGGGACGCCGGGCCTGGTGGCTTGGAATGGATGACTGTGCCTGCGACTCAGGGCTGGAGGGAGGAAGGAACGTGACCAGGTACGTGGAAATAAATCCTAAAAGCAGCAGACCGATGTTTGTCGTGGTTATGTAATAAGAGAGCTGCACGGTGCTGGTCATTAGGACCATCCAGAATAGTCTGGTTCTCCAGGCTTCCTGAGTACGGTGGCACCTTCCTACCCTCTTTGAAAACAGAAGTGGCCATTGTTTTGGACAATGAAATGTGAATGGAAATAACATGTGTCACTTCCAGGCGGAAGCTTTACAAGCAGTATGAAATCGGCCTGTCCTCATTCTCTCTCCATGTTCTTTCTTTCTTAAGATTTTATTTATTTATTCGAGAGACAGAAAGAAAGAGAGCACAATGGCGTGGGGAGCAGAGGGAGAAGCAGGCTCCCCACTGAGCAGGGAGCCTGATGCAGGGCTCGATCCCAGGACCCTGGGATCATGACCTGAGCTGAACACATGCTTAACTGAGCCACCCAGGCGCTCTCCTCTCTCTCCATGTTCTACACAGTAGCCGCTCTGAAGCCCATGACTGATTCGTGAGTCACACACTAAGGGTGAGAAATCGGCTTTTATGGTTCAAAGCTACTCAGCGTTCCAGAAGCAAACCCTAGCTATCCTGACATAAGCTGCCATAACCCATGCACCTGCTGGTGGGCCCCAGAAGCATGGTGTGAAAGGCATCTGGTTCATCCCAACCCTCTGACGGTGGCCAGTCCAGTCCTTACTGCCTATTCTCCACACAGCAGTTGGGGTTATCCTCTTAAGCCACAAACCTAATCACAGCAGGGCCCCCGACCCCCCAGGCCAGTCAAAACCCCCAAACAGGATAAGGTTCAAGGACTCCATGGAAGTAGCCCCAGCTCATCTCTTCAGTCTTGGCTCTTGCTTCACACTCAAAACTCTTAAATTTTTTCAGTCATTCGAAGGTGCCATGCTTTCCCTTAACTCCAGAGATGTCACGTGCTATTCCCTACATCGAAAACACTCTTCTCCGTCCCCAATCACTTAACCAGCTCCCACACATCCTTTGGGACTCAGCTTAGCTCCCACCTCCTCCAGGAAGTCCTCCCTGATTCCCATGCCCTGCTAGGTGACATCTTGGTGCCTTCACTCTTATATTTTGTATTACTGTGTACTGTCTACATACTAGCAGACCCCCTTTTGGGCAGTAGATCTGTTGAAGGCAAGGACTGTGTTTCTTTTGTTCTCTACAGTATCCCCACTGCCCATTATTGCAGTGGCCACTTAGTAACTATGAAGCATTATTGAATGGACGATGAGTCCCTCCAAGAACAGGTCCTCTGACTGCAGGAGGGGACAGGGGTTTTATGAAGCTGGGGAAGCTTCCATATGCACCCTACCCCCAAGTCACTGGCTTGAAGGGGAAGGCTGGGAGTCCATGGTGATGAATGGAGGCCTTCCATGTGGCTCAATGGCCGGTACACTGGGAGGGTGGCAGCCTGGGGTCTCCTGGGGAGCTAACAGTTTTCAGGAGCAGTTTGGAAATGAGTCCCACAAACAGCCAAAACAAAACATAACCTCTCCAGGACCCCTCTGTCCCGAGTGCTCAGCTCAGAGAGAGCTCAAAGGGGCTTAATGAATTATTATGTCCACATTTCTTGCTGATAAATGACAGTCTCATGCTCCATTACCAAATGCTGGTTGTAATATTTAATCAAAGTCTAGTTTCATGCACCAGTTAGTTTTGGAAATAATATTTATGGGTCTGGAATGCCTTCAACCTTCAGGCATACGGCCGAAGAGAATCATTGTTTTGTTGCTACTGGTCAGGAATATAGGAGTGAATTAAAGAAACTTTGAAGTTCATTATTCCCTGCTCAATGCCAAGTCCTCTCCTGTATGTCAGAGATGCTGGGATGAATACAAAGGACTTCTTTCATGCCCAGGACCCATCCTCAGGTCCAAACCTTTGCCCTCAGATGCTCCATCCTCCCCCAAATCCAGTTCATCATTCAACCTAGCAGTTCAAGTCCTGCCTCCTCCAGGGAGCCCTTGGTAACCAACAGACCCCCAGGGAGCTCCTCTCCCCTAAGCTCCACTTGCTGTCTGCCTGCCACACAGGCATAAGCGCTCTTCTGCACCACGGGTCCACTTAACCCCTGAAGTCCAGGGCATCCAACAAGAATGGGGACAATGGACAGTTTGCTTCTTGTCCCTCTCCACTTCTCCTCATGCTGGACACCTAGTGGTGTTAGGGCAAGTCCACTTGATTAGACAGGATTGAATTTACAGCCTCTGGACCCTGCACACAAAGGGAGTTTAAGAGTTATCTGATTCTATTATAAATCACTCTCTAAATTTTGTTCTTTTCCCTGTGCTCCCTATCTCAGTGACTACGCCAAGCCAGACACCTGGAAGTCATCTGTGAGTCCTCCCTCTGCCTCTTTGAATTATTCATTCATTCATTCATTCATTCATTCACCCATTCATTCATTCTTCCATTTCAACAATTAAAAAAAAAAAAAAAAACGTATTATTTGCTTGCTTACTGCCAGGCCATGTGCTTAGGGCCAGAGATAGATCGTGGTGAATTAGCCAGAAATGGTCGAGTGGGGATTTTACCTTCTAAATAGTTATTCAAATTGTTTCTTCTCCTCTACATTCCCCAAGGCCACTGCCTTGGTCTGGGTCTCTACATCCTTAACAGACTTCTAATCAGTCCTCTGCCTCCAGCCTTCTGCACCTCCAAGCTGTCATCCATCACACCTGGTCAAGTTTTGAGACCATGGAAGTGGGGGTGGGGTAGGGAGGAGAAGCCCCCAGTGGGGGTTGGAAGGGCTGGCTTCTAGCTCCCTGTGTGAACATGGGTAAGTTTTTCCCTTCTCTAAGCTTTGGTTCCATAAGATGTAAAGTGGGCTAATAATCTGTACCTTAGTGTGGGTCCACCTTGGAGGCAGATCTGGAAGAAATAACAGGAGCGGCTTACTGAACAGGCCAAGCACATCATTACACATGTTAACTCCCAGCATTGGGGGTGGGTAGCTATTCTTCTTACTCCTATTCCCATTTTGCAATATGGAAACTGAGGCTCAGAGAAGTTAAGTGGCTTTCCCCAGGTCACACAGCTCGAAATCATGTAACTAGGATTCTACACACAAGACTGATTGGCCCCAGAGCCCCAGATCTTAACCCTGACATTTTACCAGCTCTCTCAGTTGGCAAGGGTGTACTTATTCTGAAAAAAGCCTTCACCAGTGGTTCTGAGTGGGGTGGGGCTTGAGAGTCATGACTAGTTTCCTCTAGGGATAAGAGATACCTTGTCTTGGGAGGTCATCACACTTGAATCTATGACTTGTCAAAGTGTTTTCAGATTCTTCACCATAAGTGAAAGATGTGAAAGCCCAGGGCGGGGGAGGGGGGTTGGTGGTGGTGATTACATGATAAAGCCAATAAAACAGCCTTACCCTGAGCATAGCCTGTGGATCTCGCCAAGGGCACTGAGTACCAGTGGTAATCCTACAGGAGGGGGCACCCTGGGGAAACGGGTCTGCTTCCTCTCAAGGCTGGAGAACCTTGCTGAAAGGATCAATCAGGAGGGAAGGGGCCAGGTTCCTGTCTCCCAGAATTGCCTTTAGCCCCTCCCCTCAAACCGGTCCTGGGTGCTCCCCACCACCCCCGGCAGCTTCCCCTCTCATTAGGATTTCTCTGACAACCCCAAGGATTTACAACGTGAAATGTTTCCATTTCCCTGACATGATGTCTCCGCTTCAAAGCCCCCGCGCCTGCCCTCCGGAGCCCGGGATGGAGGTGATTTTGAGAGGGAGACAAATGAATCAAGGGGCTGACACCCATCCCTTTCTTTTCCCCCCATAATACATCTGTTTATTATTGAATGGGGGCTTGCAGGGTTCTGTGATGAATTGTCTTCTCCTCCATAGCCATGTCCCCAGACGGCTAGGCAGGCTGAAGTGTCTTCCAGGAGCATCTGCTTTTGATCTCTGGTCCTTTTAAATCTCAGGTTAAAATCTTTAGCCTGACGGGTATGAAAGGCAGCTTCTAGTGGCAAAGGAGCCTTAAAACCCTTGGGGAGGATTCTGGGTTCTCTCCAGAGAGAGCTCCGTAGGACTCCCTCCCCAGACAGGCTTAAAGTGAAGCAAGGGGTCCTTCCGCCTGGAGGAAGCCCCCATTTTGGGCCTGAAGGCACAGTTCTCATCTGCAGGCACTCTGCCCCTTGGGGCTGCTCTCCCACCAGGTCTGCGTGCTGCCTGGAGAGAGGCTGGACCTGTTTCCCTGGTCTCCTCCGAAATGTCACTTCTTAAAAGAAATTGCTCTTGACCACCTCCAAATTGGGTGTGGCAGAGACTGTCACGGGCCCACCAGACCCCTGTCCTCTTCTCCCTGGCACCCAGCTAGACAGCCTTTCCAGCCTCCCTTGCAGGAGGGAAGGGCAAGTCCATGTGACTGATTCTCGAGGTGGGACTCAAGGCGACTTGCAAGCCTGGCCCTAAGACCCTGAGAGGCTTAGCTCCGAGGGCAGCGATTCATAGCGGCTGAGAATCGGTGACAGTGGCTAGGTGGGAGGTTTACTAGCGAGGTCTCTGGAATCCTGGACTAGAGATGCTTCCACCTTGACACACTTTCCCTGACCCAGGACACATGGGCTCTGGGGCCAGGCAGTGCCCTGCCACTGACCAGCTGGGCAACCTCACGCACAACCTTTACCCTCTGAGCCTCAAAAATAGGGGAGACAACATTCACGTCGTAAGGTTGTGTTATTAAATGGTTAAAACCCCGCACGTGCCTAGTGCCATATCTGCTGTGGACGAGGCGCTCTGTCAATTCAACAATTAGCTCTTCTTGCCGTCCGAGCCTTCTACGACTTGGGTGGCATTGTCTAAGCTGCGGACTGGCTCTGCCTGAGTCTCCTTTCCTCGGCGGTACCAGGCGCCCTGCCCACCTCGCCAAGCCACCGCAGCCTTCACAGCAAGCCTGGTGCCAGTCTGTCCGTAAGTGCAGGACGCGCCACCTTTGTCCCTTAGCCACAACCAGCGGCAGGTCGTCACGGTAACATCACACGCTGGGGCTCCTAACGGCCGGAGTAACTGCCGTGGACTTAGGGGACAGAGTCAGAAGTCGCGGCGGCACCGCAGCATTCCTGCAATGGATGGACCGGTGGTGGGAGGGGGGACAGCAAGCGGTCAGGGCAGCGAGAGCCCCAGAAGTGGTGGCGGCAGCGGTCAGGGCGCTGTGGGTGGTGGTGCCGGCCAGCACAGCGTGAGGGTGATGGCAGTGGTCATGGAGGTGGCAGGTCCAGTAGGAGCAGAACCAGTGATAGGCTGGTGGCAGCGGTGGTGACAGAGGCCGTCGCTGGGTGCGAGCCCCACTAACCTCCCTGCTGCGACCGGGCCCCTCACGGCCTGTGCTCCCAGGACGCGCCCCGTGGCTGCGGCCCTCCCCAAGGTCAACGCCGCACAGTGTAAGCAGGCAGTGGGAAAGCGCTCCGTCAGGCTCCTGCTGCCCAGGAGCCCGGGTGTCCACGGTGCCCAAGCACCCAGGGCTGGGCCAGGGCGTCCACGGGCCTGACACTCCAGGCCAGACTCCGCCTCAAACGCTCCCCCACAACGCACCTCCTCGAGGAGCCTCTGAGACTCCCCTAAGCAAATCTGGATGTTCTTGCCTCCACTGTCCCTTAACACTCGCGGATTTGTTCCGTCTGTATTCACCGGGGCCCTACTGTGGGCCCTGGGGAATGAAACGGTCGCAGCCAGCTTTAAAAGGCCACAGGCTGGCGGGGAGCCTCACGCACATCTTTGCCCCAGGAACTGGGTTGCTATGTTGGGGACACTTTCACGGCTGCCCTCAATATTCTTAGAGTCTGGTACACCACAGATGTGCCGTGGCTGGATTTCTTTCGCCCAACAGATATTCTCGGGTCAGTGAGCATGAAGAGGCATGGGGTGTAGTGGTCAGAAGCCGCTGCTCAGTCCCAGGCCTGGCTTTCTGTGACCGTGGGCAAATTTCTCAGGCTCTGCCTCAGTTACTTCACCTGCAAAGCGGGGATAATAATAGTACCTACTTGAGAGGTTCGTTATGAGGACAGAACTAACTATTATCACAAGTAAAGCATTCAGAATAGTTCTCAGTGCACAGAGTGATACTGTAGGAGTGTGAGCTCTGAACACGGGCCAGCGACCACGCCGGGCACCGGTCACATAGGGAGCAGCAAGACCCAGTCCCAGCTCTCTCGGAGTTTACCCTTTAGCGGGGGAACAGATGATAAGCACACAACCACGTACGTCAGGTAGTGCAAGGTACTAGGGTGTGGAGATACGACCGTAACGGGGGCTGCTATGTAGGTAGGGAGGGCTTCTCTGAGGAGGTGACATTGAACAGAAGCTGGGGTTAAGTGAGGTGGACCGTGTGACCAGCTGGGGAAAACGGGATCTGGCAGGAGGGAAAGGCAAGTGCAAACATTCTAGGCACGAATAGGCTTTGTGTGTTCAAGGAGCAGGGACCAGCGTGGCTAGAGAGAGGGAGGGAAGTGTCCGCACGAGGAGATGAGATAGTTGGGGCCAGGTTAGGCAGAAGCTCTCGGGCCACAGGGAGGATTTGGCTTCTATTCGGAGTAAAATCGGGAGGCCATGGAGCATTATGGACAAAGAAGCATGAGTCAACCACACGTAATGCTCTGAAGGATTATTCTGGCTGCTGTGTGAAGTGCAGACTCTGGGGCTAGGCGAAGGGCGACAGGAGGGGACATTTAGGCGACTAGTTACTGCCTGGACCGTGATGGTGGCTTGGGCCACAGCACTAAGCGGGAGAGGTGGTGAGACGCTGGGGAGTCCTAGACACATTCAGAATGTGGACGTGACATGCGGGCGCAGGATATGACAAAAAGGGAACATTCGACATGACCCTAAGACTTCCGGCCTGAATGACCCACAGGATGGGGCTGCCACCCGCTGAGTGGTCCCCAATGCAGCCACGGGTCTGGCTTCAAGTTCAGTCTGACGTGTGTATCTGCCATCCAGGGGGGTTCTACCCAGCAAGCGGGTCTATGAGTCCAGGGAGCTCGTGAGGACGGGGACTTGGGGCTGAAGAGGGAGGTGTAGACCCCCTGGGTGCAGAACAAGAATGGGAACAAGAGTGGAAAGGGTGGAGGACTGAGCCCTAGGACCCTCCTACGTGTAGAGGCAGGGAGATGGGCAGGAAGCAGCGAAGGAGACAGAAAGCGTGTCCGGCGAGGCGGGAGGAGAGCCGGGATGGTGACGTTCGGGAAAGGAAGTGTTTTTGGAAGGAAGGCGTGCTGATAGGTTGAGGAGGATAAGGACCACACGATTTCTCAATGCGAATGGAGGGCGAGAAGCTGCTAACAGCGGGAGGAGGCCTCGCGTGACGTGGAGGAAGCAAGCCCTCATCGGAAGGTCGGCTGCCCAGCGGCTCCTGGAAGGCCAGCGCCGTGAAACAGCGGCAGGGGCCAGGTCTCCTGTTTTAGGGCCTGGGAAGTGCAGTCTGACATGCAAAGCTTTTAAAATTTTATGAGGGCATCTAGACGAATTGGAAAGGGAAAAGAGGTAAAGTGGTGGGGACTGATTTATGCTCACTGAGGAATTACATAAAGGGTGCCGATGACTCTGGGCACCCGCAAAAGGCCCTGGGAGGTCAGTGGAGGAAGGGTCCCTTGGAGTCCATGAGCGATGGCGTTGGTGGCGTCGGGCCAGATGGCTCCCCAGCCGGCGGGCCTGCCTCACCTCCCCAGGGTTACCAAGCTGAGTAGATACGCTTACTGACCACTTCTTTATTTTCTGTTTCACAGTTTGATTCAGTTGATTATATATACGATTTTCAAATGCCTGGATTTGTTTCCTAGGAATTGTCCTCCCCATCCCAGCTCCTGGCTTTACCCGGGACAGAGGGCTTTCGCAGGGCCTTCACCTCCCAGCATGGGGCAGTCAGACTCGAGGGTACATCCTCCCTCCATCGCTTCCCGGCTGCGTGATGTTGGACAAGTTACAGCCTCACTGACGTGACTTTCCTGGTGGTTGCCTACTCAGGAAAGCCTGGCTCATATGCATGCCCGCAGGCTGGCATAGGTTCCCTTTGTACCCCCTGCTCCTAACACGTTTTGCCTGTGTTTTCATTGCCCGATAGCGTGTTGATAGCTCGACCGTAAGTTCCTTGAGGGGAGCACCCGGGTTTAATTTGTCACTGCATACACTGTGCAAAGAAGCCACCGAATACATAGTTATTGAATAAATGGTCTGCTGCTCCCTTCCAGGGTTGTTCCAGGAACTAAAGGAGAAAAGCTATGAGAAAGTGCCCTGTCCCCAGCATGACGGGCAGAGGCTCAGCAATTTTGAACTGCCTGGACTCGTGAGAAGGGGGAGCTCTTGGATTCTGGGAGGGCTGCCCCGGGATCCTGGCTTGGGTGACGGGTTACTGAAAGTGCCTTTGAGGAGACCATGACCCTCCAGGCATGGCACTGTCTTCACAGTTGTGGACAGGTCTCTCAGACCTCAACCATCCCAGAGAACATGCGTGGACCCTCTCTGAGGATTGATTATGCTCTTCCTTGCACCTGCTTAGATTCTTAGCCTATATTCATTAATCATTCACTCATTCGTATTCTTTCTTTTCTTCAAGTGAGTCCTCAGTACGTGTGGGGCACTGTGCTATGTGCCAGGGATACCGCGACAAGCACCATTGGGTGAAGCTACCGTGGACACCCATAGCAAGAACACTAGAGATTCTAAAATTGAGAGCCGAGCTGCTGGCCTCACACCTTGGCTCTGACGCTTAGTCCTGTGATCTAGGGCCAGTTTCGTAACTTCTCTGGGCCTCGGTTTCCACATCTGCATAATGGAGATCTAACGGTACCTACCCCATTTGTTTCAGAGGACAAGTCGAATCAGTCAGATGAAGTTCTTTGACCAGCGCCTGCCACACAGCACCTGACCCACGCGTGCTGGCCCTTCTCACGCGCAGAGCGGGACCGATCTTCTGTCCTCGCGGCAGTTACGTTCCGGGACAGACAGACAACAAGCGCATCACCCCCGAGCTACACCATACCCGGTAGCAACAAGGGCCACCAAGAATAGGGCAGGGACAAGGGAACAAAAGGTGACCGGCGCAAGCCTCTGGAGACACGGTGGTCAGGAAGGCTGTCAGGGGAACGAGGCTTCCAGGCAGAGGGGACAGCAAGTGCAGAGGCCCGGCAGTCAGGCCCACAGGCCCATCCACAGCAGAAGCGTGCCTTTCCTTTCCTCCATCTTCCCTTTCTCCTACTCGGCAAAGCACGGCTGTGGACGGCTGGGACACCAGAAACGCCTGTGACTGCAGCCCGCCTTGTCCACCCACATTGCTGTTCTCGGGCTCCCACTCCCGCCTCCATTCTCCCCCGGCCTGGGGAGGTCCTGGGCTGGTCGTGGCACGGCAGAATGGTGGAGGGCCAGCAGCCTGCGCCCTCGGGCTGTGGCTCGGCCTTATTTTTCCCATCTGTGAACCGAGGGGGCTGCGTCCTGGCAGCATGAGGAATGGTGGCTCTGTGATCTCTGGGGTGGTCCTGGCAGCAGGCACAGAATGAGTCTCAAGCACAATTAGTGGATTCCATGAAGAGCATGTCACTTGTCCTTCCACACAGTCGGGACGAGGCCACATCACCTGGCAAACTTCACACGCGGGGGAGAGGCTCTGGGGACAAACTGCACCAGGAAAAGCCTTGGGGTCAAGGAGCTTGGGGGACAGGCTGGCTGGTTCTTACGGTTTTGCAACAGATAGTTTCTAAGCATCTGACTGGTATCTAAGAATGCAAGGACTCGTGGGACCGCAGAGGGGCAGGGGAGGCGGGGTCTCTGTCACATCTCCAGCAGGGGAGGCAGGACTCCAGCCAGGGTCTTGACCTTGAATCCCAGCTCCACCATACATTCAGTGTGAGCCACCGGGAGCGACGTCCCCTCTTTGGGCCTCAATGTGCCCATCTGAAAAGTGGGAGCAATGATGATCCCTGCTCATCCTGCCTCAAGGAGTGGAGGGCTAGCCAATCACAAGGAGAAGAACGAGACTGCCCATTCACATCCGTCACAAGTGCGACAGCCTGTGTGCACTTCAAAGGCCATCTGGACCAGAGGCATATTACTGCATAACAGGACCCTGGGGTCAGAGGGCCCGGTTCCAGATCCAGCCCTACCATCTGCTAGCTGTGTTCCTGCCTGGGCCACATCGTACCTCCGAGTCTGAATTCTAGCATCTGTAACACAGGCTCTCGGGGCTGCGGTGAAGATGAACTGAAGTGCGTGGGAGTTCCTCATGAGCTACAAAGAGCCTCGCGCGTGTTAGCAGCTCTTATTATTAGTAGCATTTGACATAATTGACAACACCAGGGTGAAGGGCCGCTCCCTTTGTCATGGGATGCTGGGACCGCCGGGCTCCACTAACACAGCCCAGTGCCTGTGGGACGTGGGAAGTTCCCTCCTTGGGAATAAGGCTCGGGGGGGGGGGTAGGGGGGTGGCACTGGGAATATCTGAAGTACTGTGTCATGCTGCCTTTGCACGAGACATGGGACCGAAGCAGCACCGAGGCATGCCGGCCACCACCTCTGCTGGCTTCTCCAGGACGGGCAGGTGGGATGTGGTGAATTAGAAAAAGGAGCACGTCTTTCTAGTCGGTGAGCTGATTGTTCTTGGTGCCCGCGAAGAAGAGACCACGTGGGTGATGTAGACGGAGGTCTAGTCTGCATTCCTTTGGCTTCCCCCAAAACAGACCCCAAGATAAGGACTCAAGCAGCCAGTCTGGGACGTGATCCCAGGAACAGTGGCAGAGAAGTGAAGAACTGTGACAGGGGAAGGGAAGAGCCAATAAAGGGGCTGTTCTGAACAGATATCTGAAAGTGCATCTTCAAAGGGCTGACAGGTACTCAAAGATCCCTCTGAATAAAACCAGCTCCGGTAGCCCCTGTCCCACCCCAAGGATGTAGACTTGACATTCTCCAGGGAATTCCTAGGACAGGGACACCTGGGTTTCAAGGGACAGCCCTCATCACAGCTTGAGCCCCATACCCAAGCACAGAGGATGAGGTCAGGGAGATCAAAGGGTCTCATGTGGTCCTCTCCCCCCACCCCCAGCTCAGAGGCCCAGCCCGACACCCGCTTCTCAGTGAAGTTACCATAAAGCACAGCCTGTATCTGGTCTCCCTATGTGAGTGCTGCAGTGAGCTGTGGATTGCTCTGTTGAGCAGAAGAAAGCACGCACATTTCCAAGGTCAACAACCCTGCTGCCTGGCAGGGGATACCCTGGGACTGCCCGGTCCTGGACCCCACTGCCCCCTCCCGCCACACTCAGAGAAAGGCTCCTTGTTGAGGAGAGGAGCTGGTAAGGCTGCCTCCATGTCTCACACCCTCAAGGGCCAGGTGTTTCACTCGGCAGCAAACCAGAGGTGTCCTGGAACCAACCTTGTATAGACTTTGTCACCCCGTCCATCACCCTGGCCTGGCTGCGGGGCCCACAGTGGCATTCACTCCTCATTTATTTTCAGCATTCCTCCCTGGGGAGGCTGGAGTAAAAGTCTCTTGGCATGACAGTAGCCCTAGGGTCATCCTCTCTCCTGATGGGGACCCAGAGGGCAGAGACGTCTTCAGGGCCCACTGTGGGGAAGAGGGGGCGGCAGGGACAGAGCTGGAAAAGAGCCCGTGCTCCCCCACCTTCCAGCTCTGCCGCATCATACCAGTGCTTGCCTTCCCCTGGGGCCTGCCCGTATTCCCCGTCACTGGGACACGCCCCACCGGTACAGAGGGAAAAGTGACCTGGTACTTGGGCCCCAGGCTTCAGGACTCACTCCAGGGCCCAGTACAAGGTTGCAGAGGCACACGTGGTGATCTCCAGCCCCGAACCACAGGCTGTCCCTGAATCTGTCAAGTGCGACCTCTCCCGGGCCACTGCCAGCCCCTTTAAACAAGCTATCTTTATGAAATAAAATGACTGCCCTTAATATATTAAAATAACACCTCCCCAGGAAGGACCTTGCGTCAGGGCTGCTGCACAAAGGGACATTCACAGGCTGGCAGAGGGAAGCCGCTGAAGGCTTGGCCTAGGGCCCAGCGGAAAGCGAGGATGGGGAGCTCAGGGCTCTGGGGTTACAGACAGGAGGGAGGGTTCGGGGAGGCACAGAATGGGCTGTGAGGCTCCAGCAGGCAGGACGGCCTTCTCCCACCGATGGGGCAGGCCAGCGCTATTCTCACCCGCTTCCTAATGCCATCGTCTACACTGCCTCAACCTCCCCCTGGAATGCAAGCAGGGACCCTGGCAGGAGTGCGGGTGAAAGAGGTCTCAGATGCCAGCACCTGCTTCCCAACCTGCTTCCCCTTCTTCCCGGAGCAAGAGTGGGCCCCGCGGCTCCGCCCGGGGTCCACAGGGACCAGGAGGCCTTGGGCAGCCTGCGCTAGCCAGCCTGTCTGTGTCCTATGCGCGGGCTGGGGTTGCCCTCTCTGAGGTGCGGCCCCCGGCAGCCTGGACCCTGTGGTTCTAGATTCAGATAGACCTGGGTTCTGAGCTTGGTGCCCGGTACTGCATCTTCTTGGGCAAGAAATTCCACCTTCCTTGCCATCAGTTTCCCCAGCTGAAAAATGGGATCACAGCAATGAATTCAAAAGATTTGTCATGATGGTTAAACAAGAGAGTGCCAGGAACAGTAACGCATGCAGGACGCAATCCACGCTGAATTTTTTTCCTTGCACTCCACCGAGTATCAGGATTTTTTAATAAGCTGAAACAGCAAACTCCTCTCCCTCCCAGAGCTCCCGGCCTGGAGCTAGTTACAAAGGCTGGAAAGAAAATTCAAAAGATATATAAAATATAAATATGAATAACTATTTTATATGTGCACATGTATATAACATCCCCACGAACAGAGGAGGAAGGCACCAAGTAAAGTTTCTCAGGCATCAGGGAACATACTAGAGATTAATGCCACAAATACATACTGAGCCCCTACTATGTGCTGACCACTGTTCTAGGTGTTGCGATAGTCAGCACACACCAGACCCAAATCCCCGCTCTCCTGGATCTTACAGCTACTGTGTGTCAGGGGGTGAGACAGACAGGAAACAAAGGACATAACAAGGCGATTATATGTACCCTGTTTGGGTGGCGGTGGTGGGGGGAGGGACCATGGAAAACGGGAAAGTGGGACAGCAGCAGGGGATTGGAGCATTAGGGCTGCAGTGTAAATATCGTGCTCTATAGGGTGACATTTGGGAGACGGGGGAGTTGGCCGTGCCCTTTTTTGAGGATAATGCATTCGAGGCCTGGGGAATAGCCAGTGCAAAGGCCCTAAGGCCAGAGAGTACAAGGAAGCCAGAGCAGCTGGACCGTGGGGCGGGGGCAGGGGGATGATCAGAGAGACAGAGCGAGCTGGGGCAGCTGCACACTTCGGGCCTTGTAGGCCACTGGACAGCTATTTCTTAAACCATCACAGAGCAGAAACCTGCAGGATGGCCTTGGTGGATGAGGAGAGGCTCGCCAAGCTAGGAGCAGGGAGACTCAGAGCTGTGTCCAGAGAATAGACTCTTCCCCAGGCGGAGGGCCCTAGAGGGAGGCTGTCAAGACAGAAGGGTTTTGATGCATGTTTTGGTAAAAGCAAATTGCATCGAGGAAGAAATAGCTCTTCTTCTAGGCAAGGTGGGCCCGCTTTATCACATCCTGTATCCGCTGCTTTTCTTCCCACGGACACGCCTGCCCCCAGCTCCTTCACAGAGTTGTGGGGAAGGATTAAATAACACTTGAAAAAATGCCTTGCAAACCACAGCATCCTATACAAACACAAGTTTGAGATACCGATCGGTATGAGAAAAAATAACTGAAATTTACTCTTATGCTACAAGGGTTTTCCTTCAGTGTCCATACTGCCCAATTCACTGAGTAATCATAACACCAGCGCCCAGTCGTGTTGGCACACAGTACATGCTTAGAACATTGTTGGTTGAATGAATGAATGAGTCCACGAGGGAAAGAAAGAACCGCTGTAGCATGCAGCCCCCAGCTCGGACAAGTGGACCTGGAGAGGGGTGTGGAAGAGGCAGTTTGTCAGTCGGGGCTATGACAGGGCTGGACCCAGAGCCCCAACAGATGGGAAAGACAGGCACAACGCCCCCTCCCCCGCCCACCCGTCCAAGGAGGTGGCCACCCCAATGCCTGCGTCCAGGCTGCGGGGCTTGGGCTCTCCCTCTGCTACTAGTCACTACCCTCTCACTTAGCAGGGGCCATTAGAATGCTAACGATGTGTGATTAGACCCCATCGGAGCCTCCCATCTCACTGACCTCAGTGTGGCAGCGGTTTGCCCTGGAGGCAGAAAAAGAAACACAGGGCAGGAGGAGAGACCCAGGGAGCCAGAGAGCCATGGGCAGCACAGCCAGGGTCTGGTAGGGGCTCTGCATCCTTAAGGGAACTTAGGAAGAAGCCAGAAAGACCCTTGGCCATCACTGGCTTACTGGCCATTCCAGAATCCAAAAGCTCTGAAGACCCACTGGTCTTTGGTAATCTGACCTGAACCCTCACAAGGCTACGCAGAGTCTTGGTCTAGCCCACTTTTTGTGAACATGCATGTTTTGAGGCACAACTATTAATGTGATCAAGGGTGCTCTTTCCAGCCCCAATGGGGTGTTAAAAGATAGATGCACATGCGTATCCAAAACCCAAAGAATACTGAATCCTGAGACAAATAAGGGATTGGGGATCCATTCTACTCAGTTGCAGACTTCTTTAATTGCTTGTTCATTCACTCATTCATTCATCCATTCACTCACTCATTCATTCACTCACTCATTCCGTCACTCACTCATTCATTGAGCAAGTCTTCTGCCTTCACCACCTACATTCACCCTTTTGCTGTTGGAGAAGAAAGCTCTGATCATCTGCTTATCCATTGGCAAGCAGCCGCCTGCTTGATGTGACTTGCCTGAGTGACCATGCTGGTTGTGAGACCCGGAGCTCGGCTCACACCTGTGTCTCCTCCACCCAGTTTGCTTCCTCTCCAACCCCTCTTCCAGACAGGTGTGGATCTCAAGGGCCTCCTTAATGAACACTGGGCACAGGAACCTGTCTCAGGGGCTGCTTGCAGGAAACTGCAACCTGTGGCCCTAGAAAGCTCCCAAGAGGGTGCCTGAGGGGGCTGCTGGAACCTAAGAGTAGAGAAGCAGGAAAAGATACCCTGCCCTTCATGTGACAGGAGCCGGCCCGCCCACAGGGCCCCCCCTCTCAGCAGGCTTAGGGTTCTTAGCAGAGGGCCAGCCTGTTCTCGCGGGAATTCAAGGGGCTGGTGAGTGTGCTGAGAAGTGGCGTTGGCCGACCAGGTGCTGCACACCTGTCCGTGAGTGGGTCTTCACAATGCCTCTGCTAAAAGGTATTATAACTCCTCGTTCTTAGTAGATAAACAAACTGAGCGCTGCAGGGGCTCAGCCGCTGCCCAGATCATGCAGTTAGAAAGTGGCAGAGGGGGCGCCTGGGTGGCGCAGTCGTTAAGCGTCTGCCTTCGGCTCAGGGCGTGATCCCGGCGTTCCGGGATCGAGCCCCACATCGGGCTCCTCTGCTAGGAGCCTGCTTCTTCCTCTCACACTCCCCCTGCTGTGTTCCCTCTCTCACTGGCTGTCTCTCTGTCAAATAAATAAATAAAATCTTAAAAAAAAAAAAAAGAAAAAGAAAGTGGCAGAGCCTGGCCTTGAAAGCCAGTCTGACTCCAAAGCCTGTGAATGTCCCCGTAGGAGGCCCCACCCCTCTGCAGAGCAAAAGCACCAACATCTCTACGGTCCAACCCTGTTCTGATAACCTAGTTTCCCCTCTCTCGATGCTCAGAACATGGCTAGGGTCAAGGCTGAGGCTGGGGCTGGGGTCAGGGCTCAGTGCTTGACCCCGGGCCGGGGCCAGGTGTGTGAGGGATTCTGGGTTCAGTCTGAGACCGCAGGACCGCATTTTTGTCTCTGTAAAATTAACTAACCATGACCCCGCTGGAGCCATCGTGCTCTCTCATCCCAAACACCATCTTTTAAGAGTGAAAGAAAGCAGAAAAGGGTGGGAGTAAGCACCGAAGAGTGAGGAGACAGACTGAAGGGGTTCTATTCAACCTTTTATCCATCATCAAAACACTCCATCATTAAGATAGCTGTGCCCGTCTGTCCCATAACATTTACAGACAGTCATAAAAGGGAGAGTAATGACCGCAATTACAACTGAAGGACTGGTTTAATGAATATTAAACAGCTTTGAACATCAAAGTATTGACTGAAGTGGAAACCTAATATCTCTCCTTCCAGCCCCTTCCGCCCGGCGAAAGGGCAAGGCAGATGGCCTGGCCTTCTGTGGGGCTGTCAGGAACAATTTGCACGAGTCACCAAGTGGCAAACCCTTCTGCCTAGAGGCCGGCCCAACAAATAAAGGGATCTGCCATTATCTTCTCTGCAGCAGTCAATCAGCAGGCGAGGAGGGAGCCCAAATGAAGCAGCCTCCCGGGGGAGTCCGCTCAGGTCACACTGCAGGGGAGAAGCTCCTGTGGCTTGGCAGTAGGGACCTGGGGCCGTGCTACCTGTTCGGAACTTCCTTCATGTCCCACTAGTCCTCCTGAGCCCCCTCCTGGTTCTGTCCACCCCCAAGTCCTCTGCCTCCAGGCGGGGTGGACAGAACAGCCTCCAACCTCCCGCCTTCACTCATTCGTTCGGGTGTGTGGGAGCTGACCAACACAGCCCCTGTGCTCAGGGGGTTTGCGGTCTAATGGTGGAGACGGAGATATAAACAGGTAGTTGTTTGCAGAGGGATAACAGTGGGGGCTCATGGGGAAGAAAGGGGAAACATGGATCAGGCCAGGGAAGAGAACAGTGGACAAGGCATGTCTGACCCTCACGGAACCCAGGTCTAGTTACGGAGCCGGACATATCCGCAGTCTGCGGGACTAGTATCATGTGAAATCTGGAAGGCTCCTTGACCAACCAGGGGAGGTTTCATGGAGGAGGTGACCCCGCAGCTGGGCATGGAAGAGGGAGAAACTGATCTCTGAGGCAAGCAGGCAAAGGGCAGCCCAGGAAGAGGCAGCCGCTCTCCCATGCTCATCCTGCTGGCCTCCACCACTCCCACTGCCCCAGCACACCCTGCATTCGGCCAGTCCCCACGGCTGCCCGGGTATTTGTTGTTCACGAACGGCCGGACGACTTCGAGCCTCCACGGGCTGCGTCCCCCTGTGCGGGCCCAGCTCAGCTTTCGCCAAGTGTAGTGGCAGGGGTGGGGTGATGGACCGGCGCTGTGCTTGCTGCTTTCTCACAGGACCCTTGTAACCTCGCAGCCTTGACTTTCCTGGGGAAGCTTCTGATTCCTCTCCAGAGGCCAGATTCTCAGTATACACCTCTCTTGTAACCAGGGATACAGGGCAGAGGAGCAGTTCACGAAGCGATTAGGGAATAAATGAGCAGTCTCCCTGTTGGAGTAAATGGAGGTCCAGGGAAGAGCTGACACCCTCCCTCCCACAGGAAGGGGACCCAGAGTCCTTCATACATCACTCAAGACCCTTTGCAGTCTGAATCCCAGGGACCCCAGCCACTCTGTACTCTGGGCCAGTACTGGACAAGCCGACCTCCTCGGATGATGGAAATTCCGTACTACAGCTGGGCCACTAGCCACACGGAGCTATTAAGCCCTTGAAATGTGGCTCGTGTAGCTGAAGAATTGAATTTTAATTCTGTCTAATCTTAACCAATTAAATTTTAACCCATTTAAATTTAAATAGTGCATGCGGCTCGTGGCTGCTACCGTGGAAAGCACAGACCTAGTCACAAATTCATCATGCTCTTTCAGATTTTTTTACTTCTCTGGGCCATCATTCCTTCTGCCTAAATGTCATTGGCCTCTTCTTGGGCTGGTTTCACAATGCAGCTGGAGAATGCCTCCTTGGAGAAGCCTTCCCCAGGCTGAGGGAGATGCCCCTCCCTATTTCCCACAGCCCCCAGGCTTCCTCTGGTCCAGCCCCACTCTAGTGCTGCCCATTGGTCTTTCTCAGCCTCTAGCCCTGTGAGGTCTCTTGGAGGGTACACTCCGAGGGTGTATATCAAATCAGCTGGGGGCTCTGCACACCCCTACACCTGAGGCTTCTGCACATCCCTATTACCTGGGGCCCCTGCACACCTACACCTGGGGCCTCTGCACACCCACCCCTCTGGCCTCTGCACACCCCTATACCTGAGGCTTCTGCACATCCCTATTACCTGGGGCCTTTGCACATTTACATCTGGAGTCTTTGCACATTTACACCTGGGGTCTCTGCACATCTACACCTGGGGATTCTGAACTCTTAGGCCTGGGGTCTCTGCACACGTACACCTGGACTGCTGCACACCTATGCCTGGGGTCTCTGCACACCTACACCTGGGCTGCTACACACCTACTCCTGGGGTCTCTTCACATCTACTCCTGGGGCCTCTACACAGCCACACCTGGGGCCTCTGCACACCTACACCTGGGGATTCTGAACACTGCTACACTTGGGGCCTCTGCATATCTACACCTGGGGGCTCTGCAACCCTACACCCAGGACTTCTGCACACCCCCTATACCCTGTCCTCCCCAGAGATCTAGCTGTGCCTCTCTTCCTCCCCAGTAAGCTCGAAGTCTTCTGACTCAGCTGTGAACTGCAGTGCAAGAAAAATGGCTAGGCATTATTTCTCCTGGCAGAGATGAGAAATGAACGGCTCCTTTGGGGGGAGGGAGCTGTGTCTGCCTCACCTCTGCGTCCCCAGTGCCCAGTACAGAGCCAGGCACAGAAATGGGGTGAGGATTCTGTGAGGACGGAGCCAGGGTGGGACTGGGAGCTGCCTGGGGTGGAGTTAGGACTTGAGAATGCAAGAAAAGAATTAGAAGCTGAAACTCCACCATCTGTGATGGGGGGGGTGGTGCAAAGTGTCTGAAACTGGTCTGAAGGCAGGTGGAGGGAGCTCCCTTCCCAAATCCCCCAGGGTCGCACATGCCTCCCATTACCATAAATGAGAATGGCTGTTAAATCCTGCATTAGGCTAAACACTTAACACCCAGTAAATATTTATTGATCACATGTACCCCTGATTAACCCCTGCTGTGCCAGAGGCTGCACCAGGCCAGGCTATGGGATCTGTCTGCCTCCCTTACCCACAGTCACTGAGCTTGCCCTCTGGACCTCAGCACTCCTTCAAGAGTTCACTCTGAGGGGGGCGCCTGGGTGGCACAGTGGTTAAGCGTTTGCCTTCGGCTCAGGGCGTGATCCCGGCGTTCCGGGATCGAGTCCCACATCGGGCTCCTCGGCTGGGAGCCTGCTTCTTCCTCTCCCACTCCCCCTGCTTGTGTTCCCTCTCTCGCTGGCTGTCTCTATCTCTGTCGAATAAATAAATAAAATCTTTAAAAAAAAAAAAAAAAAAAAAAAGAGTTCACTCTGAGGGAAGGAGAATGATGGGTACCTTGCCCCAAAACCGAACTTGAGCATAAAATAGCATGAGGCATGCAGAAGAAGTTGTAATAGGGTACAAAGGGAGGCTGACGTTTGCAGCAAGGAAATGATGGAAGGCTTCTTGGAAGAGGAGGACCTTAAGGATGGATGGGAAGGATGTGGTAAGGGGTCAGGATCAGGGAGGCCATTAAAAGAGATGAGAACAGGGTGACCAAAGGCTAGCATGGGGGAAGCACGGGTGTGGAGGAAGCAGCAAGGGGGAGGGAAGGAGGTAGGAGGCAGTGATGGTAGAATGGTCAGCAGGGTCCACATTTGCGGACACTGGGCAGAGGAGTTTAGATTTTATTCTGTGGATGAAGACATCTATACTGTGAATCCTTTCCCAGGCAAACTCTTATTGGAGCAAATCGCCAATCCAGGCAGGAAACCATGTTACGTTTCTGGCTCCACGTTACAGCAGAGGAGCCAGAAAATGCTGCGCTATGAAAGGTCCTCTAACCAAGGGCCTAGGGTCCCAGGACTCTCACTCTTCAGCCGAGGCTCACTTTCACAGGGTGACCACGTGCTCCCTAGCAGGAGGCTGTGTCGTCACCTCGCTCCTCCAGGGCGGCCTGGCACGGGAGGGAGGAGCATCCTGGAAAACCAAAGCCACCCCCAACCCAGTGAAGGGCTCCCTCCCAACACGCATCCCTGCCCTTCCCTCTGCCAGAATGCCCCAGATCACTGCCCATCACACTTGCCTCTGTGTCAGAAACCCCACTGTGAGCTCCTTCCACTCGAGTGTGGCACTGCCCTCCAAATATGACCCACTCTGCTTCAAAATATAATCTCCTCCCTCGTCTCTCCCAACAAAGCTGACTCCTAATGCTGCAAATCAGAAACTGAATTCAGTAAGCCTCCAGCAGATTCATTAGATTCAATTCATTGTTTAAGATATTATTTATTCATTTATTTTAGGGAGAGACAGAGAGGGCGTGGGGGGGGCAGAGAGGGAGAAGACAAGGGGGAAGGGGAGGGGGAGGGAGGGGAAAGAATCTCAAGCAGACCCTGAGCCTAGAGGACGCAGGGCTCGATCTCACAACCCTGAGATTATGCCCTGAGCTGAAACCAAGGGTCGGATGCTTAACTGACTGAGCCACCCAGACGCCCCGAGATTTAATTCAACAGAAGTGAGTCAACATGCTAAAGCTGGAGCCCGAGTCTTAGAGGACACACAGGTAGACCAAAGGCTGAGCCTGCCTCACGGTCAAGGTCGAGGGGAGGAGAAGGGGCACGAATAACTGTGGACCTAGGGAGAAACAGAAAGTGCTGGCACATTCCTGGGACAAGAGGAGCCTGAAAGATCATATTAAGTAAGGCAACACGTGTAGGTGCTCAGCTCGGAGGGGGCAGTAGGCTCTCCGTAAACAGATGCTAAGTTCAAATGCTGCTCCTCGGTTTTCTCAAAGGATGCAAGTCTTGGGGAAAACTTCGGTGGGAGGAGCAACGAGAACCAACTTCCCAGAGGAGCAGGCCAGGCCAGGCCCTTGCAGCAGGGGACAGGGCAGGAGGCGCTGGCTAGATGTCTGAGTAGGAAGATGTTTGAAGATTCCCCCAACTCAGAGCTCTTCGGGCCTGCTTCTAGTCGGAGTTCTCTGGGGAGTAAGCACTACCATCTCCCCATCCCAGACACCAGAAATGAATTAGCACCCTGCATCGACACCCCAGCCACCCACGGCCCCGGCCTCCTCTGGCTGCTCTTGCACTTCAGATGGGAAATCCGTCCTTCCACTTTCGTTAGGGCTGACCCCACATGTCTCCATCCCTGTGGTTCTGTATAAACTCTCACGTTTCTCTTCTCTCTCTGCATGCCTGTCTCTCCCTCTCCCCTCCCTCCACTCTATCTTTTGCCTCGTCCACTGCCTGCCCAGCCCCTGGTCTGTCTGGCAGGTGTGGGGGAGCACATAGCACACACACTTGGGAGCAGTCACCTTACGTGTTTGCAAAACTAAACCAGTTTCAGAGGGAAAGTGAAGAGGTACCAAAGGAGAGGCTTTAATTCTGGGCAAGGCCTGCCTACTGATCCTACCTGGAATCTTATCAGCCCCCACCCCCTGTACCTGCCACTCTTAGACCCAGGCACCCCTTACCACTGGGCTTAGAGGCCTTCATGGCCCTGCTGCCCTCTTTCCATTTCTGGGCCGAGAAACGAGTGCTCAGAGAGGGGCACAGACCTGCCTGAAGGCCGGCCCTTGGCAGAGCGGGGATCAACAGCCAGGTTTCCTGACTGCCAGCCCTGAGTGTCCCCAGTCCGATGCCCCGCCGGCAGCACGAGACCTTTTGAAATGAACAGTAACAGCGCCACCAACGCACTGCTTGCCATGGACGGGGCACGGGGCTCCTCATCGTGGAGACTCATAACGCATTTCACCTTGACAGAAAACCCTATGAGGACACCATTATTTTCCCCATTGCACGGAGGAGAACACCGTAGCTCAATGAAGTGAGGGAACGTGCTAAAGGTCAGCAGCAAGGACATGGTAGAGCTGGCTTCAGCCTGCCCCCAAGCGCCAGCTCCACGCCCTGTGCGACGGCCTGCTAATACCTTTCCAAGATCCCAGAAGTGCTGATCGCAGTCTTACATGTGCCCTCCCTCCCCTGCTCACAGCTCTATTCTCCCCTGATAGCCTGTGAAGATGGCAGGGCTCCATCGGCCTCCCCGCGGGGACCAACTCCCCAAGTCTGGACCCGTAAGGCTGCAACCCCTCTTGGTAGCAGCCTGGCTGGGGGCTGTCAGCCGGCTGTCAACCGCCCTGCAGGGAAAGCAGGATTTCTCCACGCTGTCCCTGCAGTTCAAAGGAACAAGGGCCCAGAATCTTGGCCAGGATGGCCTGTATTATGACAGGCCTGGGAACCTTAAAAGCAAAAGACAGCTTAATAACGCAGCAAAGAATACACAGGTCCCTTGGCCTGGCTCTTGAGGGTAGCCAAGAGCTTGGCGGGGAGCCACTCCGCTGTGCTGCTGGTGCCCTCTGACAACAGGCATGATGTGCCCTAGGAGCACACAGTTGTAGCCCAGTTTCAGCCCCTTCTGCAGACAGTTGGGGCCTGTCTGTTGCAGCATGCTCGGAGCCTTCTGCCTGCACACGCCAGGCAGCCCATGTGAATACCGGCCAGCGCTGGTGTGAGGAGTCTGGCTCCAATAACACACAGGTTCCAAGGGCAAGAGTGCGGCTATTCAGGCAGGGGTGCCATAACCTCCAGCAGCTGGGGCGGCAGGCCCAAGCCGCCTTGGCAAAGACGCTTTCATGCTTATTGGAAACACTTTCTTTCATGATGGGGGATTTGCTCATTAGTTGGGCTGGGCCGTGAACATGGCTTTTTACAAGGGAGTCTATGGTCACTGGATTCTGACTTCTAAGCTCTCTTCAACCACTGAATAAAGGGGATATTTAACTGAGAACAGGTGAGCCCACCTCTCTTAAAGAAAATTCTCTGAGAATAGAAACTAATAGAGTTTCAAAAATAATTTGTTGAGCATTATACCCTTCTGTGACATATACCCCCACCAACCACCCTTTGCGCTCCCTGTATCCCTTCCACTTAGGAACTAGGAAACTGAGATTCAGACGTGAGCCGGGCTTGAGATTATCCTGGAAATATGGGCGAAAGCCAGGATTTGAACCCCATTTGTCTGACTTTTGGATCTGGTGCTTTTTCCATCACGACATGTCATGGAGGGAGAAGCTAGTGCCCCATGGCATATCCACGAGTATTCTCATTCTTCATCCGCCTGAAGGAGGAGAATCCCAGGCCCCTGGAGACCACAAGAAATGCAGAGGAAGGAGTCCTTATTCCAGAAAGCAAGTTGGCCGGAAAACCCTTACAATGTTTTGTTTGACCTTTTTCCCTTCTGTGTAATAACCGACTTAAAGAAATGTGCTTTCAGGATCCTTCTAGCCATAAAGTTAGGTGACGGAAAGATTTAGTGGAGGCAGGATGGCTTAGAGGCCGCCTCCCCCAGTGAGGCAAATCCAGGTGAATGGTACTGGGGCGTGTGTGGGAGAAGGAAAGAAGGACTGGTTCGTTTCTGCCTTTTTATTCTGAGGTTTCTGGATTTCTTTTCCTTTCTCATTACAAAGTCATCTTGATCAGTGTTCTCTCCTGTGTGCCTGTGGAAATTTGGAAATGATCTAAATGTGCTCTGTGACCACTAGAAACGATATCGTGGGTGTGTTTTCACTGAGTGGAAAGAGTTCATGATCTGCAGTGAACTGAATAAAGGGCAGTCTGGAGAGCGATGATGCCGTTTTCATAACTATGCCTTCATCCCCACGTGCGTATACTGAGAGAGACACAGATCTGCACGGGGGAAATGTCAGGACGGACAGTCACCAAATGTTAACGGTGGTTATCCCACCGGATGGTGGAATTTTATTATTGTTTATGCCTTTTATAAAGACTACATACTTTATAATAACACATACCAGTCAGT
Organism: Ursus arctos; assembly: GCF_023065955.2. NCBI lineage: Eukaryota > Metazoa > Chordata > Mammalia > Carnivora > Ursidae > Ursus > Ursus arctos. Next base: position 67,668,287 of record NW_026622786.1, on the reverse strand, counting down.
GTGAGGCTTTTTTAAGAGAAGAAAATGAGAAAGGAAAGCTTTGGAATCAGACACTAACTGGGTGAACTAAGTAAGTCACAAGGTCCTTGGAGTGTCAGCTGCTTCATCTGCAAATGGGGGCTACCCTACCTGCAGGCTTGCTGCTGTCCTGTTACAAAAGCCGAGTGTCTGCGCCTCCTGGACTCTCCCGCTCTCCCGGACTCTCCCGCTCTCCCGTTTCCAGTCTCTCCCCAACTCCTCTGCCCCTTTCGCCCTCCATCCTGTGTGCAGAGCTCACCTCCAAGCCTCTCTGACCGGGCTCATGAGGAGCCGGCTCAGCCACCCGCAAGCCCACCAGTTTCCCCATCTGCACTGGAGGAGCGGACCCGCTTGGCCAGGCTGCAGGACAGAGATCGAGGCCAGCAGAGAGGGGCTGATGTGAGGGGAGAGCTCCTTACCGCTCTGTGTCATCTCCTGCTGCCCCCAATCCCTATCTTCCTGTCTAGCCTCCTGAGGGCCCTGCACATTGCTCACCATTTCACCTTTTCTCCTGCCAGGTCTTCTGCTGGGTGTGCTCTCACCAATAACTGACATCTACTAAATACCTGCAGAGACATCAGTTCTCACTCTAGCTGTATGAAGCAGGGACTCCTGCTATGCCTGTTTTACAGATGAGGAAAGTGAGGTTTAGAGAGGTTAAATAACCTGCCCAAAGTCGAAGGGCTAGGAAATAACTCAAATCCATCCTCCAAGACTGACTTCCCAAAAGCGTGCTGTCCTCAGAAGACCTTTCCCGACTCCCCAGCCCGGATCAGGGACCCCGCCAATCAGCCCCATAGCTCTGTTTGTCCAGGACCGTCGGGTCATTATTTGCTGAGCTGAAATAGTAGTAATCAATAGCTGACAAGGTTCTAGGATGGCCAGGGGAAGTAGTGAGTATCCTGTCCTCAGTGGGTACAAGAATGAGTCGGTAGCCTTCAGTTACAGGGCCTTGCAGTGGAACTGCCCAGGGGTGATGTACCCTCTCCCCGGCTGCCCTGGAGTCCGGGAGGCCTCTTCCTGGAGCCCACACCCCTGGAGCAGTAAAGCAGTGTGGGTGCTTAGAAAATGCCCAGACCTGCAGGCTACATGACCCGGGCCAAATCATTGCTCTCCTGAGCCTGTGGCCTCGTTCAAAAACTGAGACACACGTACCCACACCTCCCAAGGCACACAGTTGCCCAGAAGAGACCCCCGTTCCCATCTCCCTTGCAGTGCAGTGTGGTCAGGGTTCCCAGCTGCGGCTGATGGGATGTGACCGCACTGACGGGTCTAATTCCACGCCGGCCTCTCTCCTTGCCCAGGCCTAGAACACCAGCACAGCAGGGGCCAGCCCCCCTGGAGGGAAGGCGGAGCCTCGTGTGGCAGAGAAGAAAAGGAGGCCGTGTCCTTCCTGGGGCAGGCACTGCCCAGCTAGGGCTTTTCCAGGGGAGAAGACAGAGCTGTGTCACCTAAAGCCACTCTACCCTTTATAAGCTCATTGAGACGACCCAGTGAGACAATGCATGGTAGGGGACACCTTAGCGGGGCGTAACACATGGGTTGCATTCTGATGGTTAAAATGAATTTTCTCCACTGCAGTGACCCTTGCAGAACTCCTCTGGACAGGCCTGGGAAAGACGCCCAGCGAGCCAAGTCTCCTCAGAAACTGCTGGTACCCGTTACACTTTACTCTCCCAGGCAATCTTAGGATGGAAAGACAGACTTTTTACTTTGTGGGGAGAAAAGGCCAAAGACCCCTCAAGTCATTGACGTTTCTGGAATCACTTAAGATAATGCACTGTCAATACTCTACGGGCAAAATCCTATTGACAAACACTACCCACGCACAGACGTGTCCCCTACAAGACGCGCTCCCGGGAGGGCAGGTCCTGGCCTCCTCTATCCCTTGTCTCTCCTCCGGGACCCGCTGCATAATTTCCCAGTCCCACTGCAGAGTGCAAGCGTAGAGCCCCACGTTCCTTAATTATTAACAATTTTACAACAGTGACGGCAGAGCATCAGGACAAGCCGTGTGCGGCTACGTGGGTCTCATGCCATGGAGCCGGCCTGCCCCCCAGTGCCTCGCCCTCTGGTCTGCACATAGTAGGCAGTCAGCAAGCCAACGTTCACCCAAGTGACTGCGATCTGTGTGGACGGGGCAGCACCAGAATAGTCTGGTCTCCTCGTCACCGTGACTGGGCTGGAGGTGGGTTTGTTTTCTTTTCCCCAGTCTCTATTCCTTACATGTCTTGGAGGAGGGGGCGGAGGCAGGCACAGGGTTCAGGGGCTGGAGGTCACGCAGAAAACACGCTTCTTTGCATGAGTGAGTGGGCAGGAGCGAGCGACAGGCATTTCTGAGCCGTTCTCCTTCTTGTTTCTTGCCACAAGATATAAACTAATCTATTTAGTTAGAAAAACATGGTTTATTGCAATCTAAGTAATTTGTATTTCTTTTTCTACCACAAGATGTAAACTAATCTAGTTAGCTAGAGCAAGTTGGTTTAACTGAATTCAGAGTAATTACCCTCCAAAGCAAAGCGATGTGTGTGTTTTTTTGGTTTGCTGGGCTTTTTTTTTTTCCCCCTTTCCTTTCCAGTATTCAAAGGTTGAGACGTATATGCACTTATGATTAAATAAAACCCAGCCGTCTTTGGGTTTGCCGGGGCCTTGGCCTTTCTGGAGGGTCTCAGCCCCCATCCCCACCACCTGGGATTTCCCGAAAATGTGCTGGAGGTGCCATGGAAAATCCAGTATGTGCTGGGGTGGAAAAACAATTTGTAACAACATTTCCTGGAGCAGTGGAGTTCCAGCTCACGGGAAGGGTATTCAGCAGATGCTAGCAGGGCTGACGGGGCCGCCCGAGGTTGGGGAGATGGGACACAGGGCCTCCTCTGGTCCCTCGGGCTGACAGCCTCCAAGGCGGCCCCTCTGTGCCTGGGCCTGTGTGACAGGGGAACTCCCTCCTCCCAGGCGTGGGTGCCTGTGAGTTTTGCCTGTCACACTCCCTAGCCATTACCCTTCCCGCGGGGCAGTGGAGAGGACCGGGGCTCAGAGGGAGATGACCTGTCTGGGACCATGAAGCTGGGAAGAGTGCAGCCGACCAGGCAGCATCCCAAATCCCAGCTGCCCCAGCAGAGGCCAGCCCCCCTGGGGCTCCTCTGCTCCATTCCCACCACCTCCTGCAGACACAGACCCACTCCCTCTTTAACACCTGGGGAGGGCATGGGGAGCCATGGGGAGAGCACAGCCTTTTCTCCAACTGCAATAGGCCAATATGGTCTCAGGTGATTATCCCACGAGAAGAGCGACACTTGGGAGTGACCTAAACGACACCATTTTAGATGTAGGGAGACACCCAACGAGAGCCCTGGGCTCTGGCCGATCCAGTGGGTGGCTTACCTGGCTTCTATTCTGCCCTTAGATCAGCATCTACCCTTCCCCACTCGACTTTCCTCGGTGATGTGCTACGGGGCTGCTTTTTGTTGTCTCCTGAGGCCCTGGCACAGAGGCAGGATGGGAACACGTGGGACAGCAGGCGCCCCATGACCATGAGCCCCTATCCAGGCGTCTGGCGCAATGCTAAGTTCCCGCTTCGTGCTCCCTTTCCCTCCCACCCGTCCCGCTGCCCCATCACCTGACTTCAGGAGAAGAGCAGACATGTCCCTTCTGATTGAAACACCAGGAAGAGCAATAAGCAAGTAAATAAAGGAACTGGGAGACGAGGGGAAAGAACCTACTGTGCGTTCACACAGGCTCTTCACATCCGGGCCAACGGTCACAAACGCCTCTCACCGTCACCTTGGCAAAATGACTCCTGGCCCAGCCCTCCAAAAACCAGAACCAGCCCGGAGAATGCAAGCGTGACGCAGACCCCAGGGCGTCAGGGGGAGGGAAGGCTCTAACCTGAAACCCCTCCCCATCGCCAGTGTTTTTCTTGGGACAGTTCCTCCCTTCAGCTCCTTCTCTCAGGTTCCCGTCCCGGTGACCTGGACAGAGTCCGCTGAGCCTGCCGCGGGAGGAGAGCGGGTCTCCGTGGGCGCAACGTGATGGGCTGTCGGAATTAATGAAGGAAGGGGCCCGGAGCCAGCTCGTTTGCCCACGGGCAATTTTAGCAGCAGTGTGCAATTGGATAATTGAAATCAGGGGCAAGCGCTGGCATGCAAGGAGCCTGCTTCCAATACAAATACAGAAGACCACTCCAGCACCCACCGGCCTCTCTCCCTCCGCTGCCAAACCTTCCAGGGTGTCTGGACCTGGCGGCCCCCTCCGCAGACAGAAAGTGCCCGTGCATTGGCCCTGCTCAGGAGACTGAGCCAGCAGAATCTGAAACCGGCCGTGGGGGGGCATGGAGATGGGCTTACCCTCCCGGCACGAGCCGCAAGGGAGCCGAGCTCGCCGGCCCCTTCACTTGTTCAGTCCGCAGGCACAGGCTGGGCCCTGAGCCCACCCGGCCCCCAGACGGAGGCTGGGGTTCCTTGGCAAATCCAACAGACAGGATGACTCCACCCTCTGTGCCCGGTGCTGCAGGTGGGGACCTGGTTAGACACGGCCCCTGCCCTCCAGGAACTTAGTCCCGGGAGGACAGATGTGCAAACAGCCCGCCCCAGCACAGCGAGGTAAGGGTCACAGGCAGACGTGGCGGGGAGCAGGGGCGCCCGGGAGCAGAAGACAGGGCTTGTTCACCTACCTTTCCCAAGTGCTCAGAACGGCGCCTGGTGCACAGTAGGCTCTCGGAAAGCATATCTTGTGACTGAAAGGAGTGAGACAATTGGGGAAAGGCATTCCAGGCAGAGGGAACATCACACGCAGAAGCTGGGAGGTGCAACAGATGGGCTGACCCTCCCTAGGACTGGACCTCAGGAGGCCAGGGGAGGGGTGGAGCCTACAGACTCTTCGGAAAGGCCCTGGACAGGTGAGAAGGCCTTGCCGAAGTTCAGACACAGTCCCTTAGTGATGGACCCGGAACCAGAGGCATGGGGGCTGACTTTTACTAAACACGTATTACAGCCCAGGCCCTGCACTGGGGTCATTTACACACATGCACATACCATCCCTAGTCGCAGCCCACAACCGGTGGAAAGAGTCTTTACTGACCCATTTTACGGGCGAGTAAAGTAAGACTCCAAGAGGCAAAAGAAACTGCCTGGGCTCACAGAGCTTATAAGGGGCTGAGTGGGGGTTAAAGCCCGGTGATTAGGACACTCTTTCACTCCCTGGGGTGAAGCAGAAGTCCGAGACAGTGGGAGGGGCACGAGGGCCAGGCCTTCGTCCATGCTTAGCTGTCCCCCCAGGGCTGTCCCCAGCTAGGGCGCAGCTGGAATCAGAGCACCCTGGAGGCTCTGGCCTGGGAGGGGACGTGCCTGTTAGTCACAGTCTCGGGGAGCAGGGTGGGAGGTGGCTGCTTCACCCTGTGCTGGGCCCTGGGAGCTGAACAATCTGGGTGAGCGCTGCTATGCCCACACCCCTCCCCTGCCCCCAGGCGGTGACCCCAAGCTGCTGCACAGCCTGGGCTGATAGGTCTCTGGGAGACACCTGTTTTTCATTGTGAGCCCTTGTGGCTCTGGGGCCGGCTGTGTTTGTTTTTTGGGGGCGGGGGACTGGGTGGGAGGGAAAGTTGTTTCTGCAGGTCTGCAAGGACCTGGGGTTGCTGAGAAGGCCGCAGACAGCCCTGAAGGAAAACGCAGCATCCCTGGCGCAGCAGGGCCAGGCACTCCAGCCCCTTGGGAGCAGAGAGGGGGCACCGGAAGCAACAGAGGAAGACAAGAACTGCTGAGGACAGGCCCTGAACAAAGCCCCCCCGCCCCGGTCCAGCGCCACCACCCTCCTCACAGGCGTTTCATTCATTCATTCATTCATCCATTCAACATTCAAACACTCACCGAGCATAAAGAACCCACCGCTGCTGGAGCCAGGGGGACCCAAAGATGAGTCCCGCAGGCCCTCAGCCTCAAGGGGCTCGCCATCTGTCTAGCAAGGGGGCAGCTAAGCAGACACACCAAAGGTGGTCGCTTACACATGAGAAAGAGGGGCAAGGAGGGGGCACGCAGGAAGGGAGGGGCTCACTACTAGGGACAGGGTCCATCTAGGAGGGCTTTCAGAAGGAGGGGGCACCTTCAGAGTCCTGAAGGTCAAAGTTCAGGTGGAAAAGGAGAACATAACATCTGACTCAGGGGGAGGGGCAACAGCTGAGGGAACAGAAGTGGAACAAACTTGGTGGGAATGGCAAGAAACTGCATCGGGCTGGAGAAGAGGGTGCTGGGGAGACAGCAGGGCTCAGGGCTGGAAGAGGAAGGGGGCAGGAGGGCAGGCTTCGCCTCCCGCCTTTAATGCCCTCCCTTCGGCCCTCTTCTCTTCCCCTAGTCAAGCCCACTTCCCGCTTTTCCTCTCTCCATCCCCCTTCCGAGCCTCCCCCACCCCCCACCCCTACTGCAGCTGTGACAAGAAGAGCTACGTCTTGAAAGCTCCTACTATGTCTTAGGCACTGGCTGAAGCACTTTACACACTTTAATGTTTGCACTTAAAACCATTTTATGAAGTGGGTATTACTTTCCCATTTGCAGAGGATGAAACAGGCTCCAAGAGGCTCAGTAACTGGACCAAGACCACCCCAGAGCTCCTGCAGAGCAGAGCCAGGGTCTGCTTCCAGAAGCCACACGGTCAGGTGTCGCAGACTGAGTCCAGCACACAGAGGACACATCCCAAACACTCCCCTGCAAGAGGTTGTGTGGACTCAGGGAAAAACCCGTTTATTCAGCTTTCAAGGCCTGGTGAGGATGTCGCCTTCTTTCCAGAGCCTTCCGTGGCTACTCAGGGTGCCCTCAGTGGACCTCGGACCCAGGCTCTAGCAGGCTGCATAGAAAGGGCAGGCTCCCCTGCCGGGCTAAGGGCTGCGCTGTGAGTGTTGATTCACTCGCAGGCACTCTAACACACCGGAAGGGCTAGACAGCCAGGCGGTTCTCCCTGTGAGAGAGATACACCACCGTCTTTTGGGAACCTACGGTGTGTCTGAATGGGTGTGTAAATAATGCAATCTATCGGCCAGTTAGATGCTATTAGGCACATTTACAGCACGGGAAACAAGTTCAGAGGGACCTGTCCAAGGTCACATGGCAAGTAATTGTCAGAGTAGAATTTGAATCCAGGTCTGCCTGATTCCAAACACAGTGTGGCCTTCACTGCTATCTTACCAGATAAAGAAATTTTGTTGACTTTACTAATCCTCCGTCCCACTCTGCTTTCCTTCCTTTCCTCTGAGGCAGACAAGCAGTAGTAGAGGAGGCCACGTGGAAATATGTACCCCAGATAATCATCTGGAAGACTGGCCGTAAGCCAAGATGCGGCTGGAAAGAAGGAAGACCAAGCTCTTCGCACCCAACCAGACTCGCCACCCCCTGCACCCCCACACAGCCTGGGGACACCAGCGACCGCAGCCACAGAGTCCAGGCCGGAGGGGGACAGCTCCAGGAGCTGGGGCTGGGCCGAAGCTTGCCCTGCGCTCCCTCCTGCCCGGACTGACGGGCGCAGAGGGGTTTGGGCAGCGCAGGTCCTGTGGCCCCTGAGAACCCTCTTAGGAGCTAAGGGACAGTCCTTCCTCCTCTCTCACAGGGAGAACTCCTGCTCACCCTCAGAGGCCAGCTTGGATGCCACCTCCTCGGGGCGTCCCCTCCAAGCCCACTTGCCCTGAGCCCGTGCCCGCCTCCAGGCTGCCTGTGGCCTGAAACATCATTTCGTGCTGAAGCAGTCTGTTTGGTGACCAGTCTCCCCATTTGCTTGTGAAATGAATGGATCAATAGACAAGTAAATGGGCCCGTGAATAAACGATTAAATGAGCGAGTGAAAAATTGAGGTAAATAAATAAAGAGATAGACAAGAGAACAAAAGGGTGAATGAAGGAGTGTGTGGCTGGCTGGCTGGGCGAATGAATGACTGGCATGCACTTGGCCCTTCCCATAGAGAGCTCTCCAAAGAGACAGAAATCTCTCTGCCATAGGGAGCTCCAGAAATCTCTGGTGAGCCAAACAGTGAGGTTTCCCAGGGAAGCTGGAGAAAGCAGCTGGGCTGCTGGTCAGCTCAGCCATTACCTGCCAGGTGACCTGGGGGAAATCAGTGCCTCTCTATGGGCCTCTGTCTCCCTCTCTGCAAAAGGAGAAGACTGGACCAGACCAGACAGTTCCAGACCTTCTACTGGAACAATGCACAGGGTCAGAGCGCTAGGGAGGATGCCACCCAAAGGAAAAGAACTCCATGTTGGCTCTCACCTTCCCCCCCCCCCCCCCGCAACCCTGGCTCAAGCTGGGTCATATCTCCATGTCAGCCCCTGTGCCTGAGCTGGGTCACTCCTCCCGTCACTGGTATAAATCGTCCCTCCAACACGGTCCACCCAGTCTGCAGTATGCACAACTGATTCTCGAGAATTATGGGAGCGCAGAAGGGAGGGTGTCCCTAGAGGAGGGAGTGCTGGTGCTGGGCTGGGAAGGATGGGAGCATTTAAACAGGGGAAGAGGTGCTGGGAAGGCTTCTCGGTGTGGCGAAGAGTATGAGCAGTGCCTGGGGAGAGAATGCTTCCCTACATAAGGGGGGACAAAGGGTAGAAAGGGATCTAGGAACAAGCAGACAGGCCTTAACTCCCTGAACAGCCCTTTTACAGGAAGTCCAAATGCCTTTGAGACATGGTCTGCCACTTTCTAGTTGTGTGTGAGACTTTGGTATTTTTAGAGTAAAATGGGAATAACCATGGTATCTGTATCACAGGTTTGCGGGAGGACTAGTGGGGTAATGCAAGCCCAGCATCCGCAGGGGCAGGGTGAGCCATATAATCTAATCTTTCTAGTAGAGTGAAGGCAGGGAGATTCAGAGAGGGGAAGTGATGTACCCAAGGTCACACAGCAAACCAACCCTAGTTCTCTGGGGGGCCCCCAGGCCTAATCGCCAGCAAATCAGAAGTCAAGAGTGCGATAGGATAAAACACTAGCCTCCCCTGTCCTCAAAAGGATGCATGATCTGGACCATGTGACTCTGAATCAGAGCATTTTCATCCAAAAAGAGTGCTGCCTGTGGAAGGTGGCCCATGGGGAAGGGGGGTGACTCTAGGAGTTTCCCCATCCACCCTGCCCCAGGGGCTGCCACCTCTCTGGAAGCTACTTCGGAAGCTGAAAAGCATTCCTCAAGATGGCTCTGAAGAGGGTCAGCTTTGGTCTTCTGAGTCTGCTTTCTTGGAAGTAACTAAGACTCTTGTAGTCAAAGCAGAGAGAAATAGAATTCAGCCACACTGGACCCCGTGCCCAGCTCCCTGGGAGTGCCCGTCCCTGTCCTGGTGTCCGAGCACAGGGCTGTGTGCATAAGGTGCTTCGGAACGAATGAATGAATGGATGAATGAATGAAACGAATGAATGACACGGTGGGAGGCCTGCGGGACCTCTTAGGTATCACTTGGTCTCTCTGATTTTATGATGGCCCAGCTGAGCGGGGGGTGGGGGATGGGGGCTTCCCCAAATTCAGAGAGTGAGAGACGCATCCAGAACCTCAATCCACCCTCTTGTACTCCAAGTACGGCGTTCCTTCCACTGCATAGCCCACCCTGACTGTGGCGACTACCCACTTAATTAGAGGACTAGAGCCCCACCTTTGAGGCGGGCGTCCCCAGCACACCGCACCACGCCTGGCCAGCCTCGCTCACCAGCGTCTCTCAAACTGGACCTCGGCATTTCACCTGTGCTTGGAGCCTGTGAAACTTCTCCCCTGGTTGGTGTCTCTCCCCATCTCCAGACTCCCCAGATATGCCAGGTGGGGGTGGACTGACAGCTGGGTCGGGCTGACCTGTGGATTTCTAGAAGTGGAGGCATTTCCGGGCTGCAGATGATAATCCCTGAAAATGCAACACTGCACGGGGCTGGCAGTGTAGGAAGGGGCTGGGTGGGTCTGGCAGGCGCACAGAAGCTTCCTCCACCCTTCCCGACTCTTCCCCGTGCCCCCCAGGCTTCCAAGGAGTGCCTACACTGTGGCGTGCACAGCATTCATCACAAGAGAAGAAACAAGAGTCACTGTTCCCCTCCACGGCCCGACTGACGCCTCTCTCCGCCCACTCTGCAACAGTGTCTCCACTCCATTGTAAAAAGGGTTGGATCTGTTGTATGTTGCAAAGATGCTCCCGAAAAACTGACACTGTGGGGCTCAGTGAAGCCAGCTCTCTCTGAAACCTTCTTGGGCTCCTTGTATTTGCAAAGCACGTACCACGTGCAAGGGAGTGTGCTAGAAATTCTGCAAGGCCAGGGGGCTCTGGTTGTCACCTCTTATCCCCAGTACCCAGTAACAGACCCCACATCCATATACTCAGTAGCTGTTCAACACACGAGTGCAAAGAAAGGTTAAGGGGCTGATATCTATGGAGTAACTAATATATGCTACATTCTGTACAGACAATATCTCTAATCCATTCCTCAACTAAAACGCAGGTCCCGGATCCCCAGCTGAGAGTAAGGAAACATGCTCAGAGAGGCCGGTAAGCTGCCCGCGGCTACACAGCTGAACGGTGGCAACGCTGGGGTTCAGGGCTGTCCATCTGCAAAGCCATGGCCTTGCTGCTGCAGCCCCCAGGCTCCGTGCAGCTGACGGTCAGCACCTACACGCTCTCCTCTGGCGCCCTGGACGACGGGCAGCGTGAGTCGGCCAGAGAGCTGGGGCTCAGGCCGAGCCCAGGGCCGGGCACAGAGCCGCCGCTTGCTCCTGTACGGAGAGTGGCAGATTCAAGAGGCCTTGGGCGGGACGCCACCAGAGGCCAAGAGCAGGACTGAGTGGGAGCCCAGGGTCAGGGCCTGGTTTGGGGTCAGGTGGGAATCACTTAGCCATCAGCTGCAGCCAGAGCTGAATCCCAGAGTCAGGGCTGAAGCTGGCAGTCAAGCACTCAGAATGGACGAGATGGGTCACTAATGGGATCTAAGCTTTCGCTGTGTTAGCGCCACATAGAAGCAGCTGAATTAAAGACCACCAGCCAGAAACGTGCCGGAGGTGCGGATCCGTGGGCCCGGGTTGCATCCCGGCTTTGCACATCACTGGTGGGGTAAGCTAGGGCAAAACGCCAGGTCTCTCTGGGCCTCGGTGCCCCCACTTTATTCATGGGGGGTAACTGCATGCATCTTTGATTCCTCCTTTGTCCTCATCTCCCAGGTCCAAACAAACATGTGTTCTGTTGGTTCTGCCTCCGAGATGCTCCTCAAATGTCTTCTCTGCTGTCCACCCCCATGGCACTTCCACGGCTTGAGTCAGCACAGTCTCCCCGCTGAAGTCTGCAATCACCTCCTAAGGTTCTCTCATCTCCTCTGACTCCTTGCTGTCCACTCGCTGCAGTCCACTGATAGCAACTTGCCCAAAAGGACAAATCTGTTCATGTGATTCCCTTGCTTCAAATCTCTGAGGGGCTCCTTGGCCTTTAGGCTGTAGTTAAAGATCCTCAATAGGCCTAGAAAGCTTGGAGTGTATCCTCTGCCTTCCTCTCCAGCCTCAAACAGGTTCTCCTTCACTTGCACAGTGCACAACCTGTGGACACCACCAGCTTCCCTCCGAGTCTCAAATGTGCCAAACCCTTTCCCACCTTACGGCCTTCACATGCATGGTTCCTTGGCCCCAAACCCTCTCCTCCTCTACCTTCCCCTGCCTCACTGGCTTGTCCTTCAGGGCTCAGCTTGAATGTCACCACCTCAGAAAAGCCCCCTTTAACCCTGACCCTAGACCAGGTCCCATGCCAGTCATCCTTACACACTTTGTCCTACTTGTGTTCTGTGGGACTCACCACCTTTACACTAAATAGGACAGATTTAGGTAATTACTCATTCAATGTCTGTCTTTACCACCAGATTTTCAAGAGGGAAAGGACTTGGGCAGGGGTGACTTGCTGGGCCTAACCCAGTGCCTGGCACGAAGTCAAGGCTCAATGTAATGCATTTACAGGATGAAATGATTAATCCTAGCCATTCTGACTATTCCACAAGGCTGTGAGAGGATCATGGGGAAGGATGGCAGAGGAAGGATTTTTTTCCATTATCACTGGCTCTTCAGATGTGAAGTGGTATGATGGTAAACTTTGTGTATTAATTTTGGCTGGGTACCTAGATATTTGGTCAAACATTATTTTATTTCTGTGAAGATATTTTTTAGAAGATATTAACCTTTACATTAGTAGACTGTGAATAAAGCAGATTACTCTCCACAATGTGGGTGGGTCTCATCCAATCAGTTGAAGGCCTTCATAGGAAAAAAAGACCGACTTCCCTGGATGGACAAGGAATTCTGCCAGCAGAATGCCTTCAGACTCTTCCCTGAGTTTCCAGCTCCTGGCCTAAGCTACAGATTTTGGACTTGCACCTCCACAATCATGTGAGCCCAGTCCTTAAAATAGATCTCTCTCCCTTACTCTCTGTAGACATGCCTATGTATATGTGTTTCTCCAGAGAGAAAGAACCCTACTGGTTCTGTTTCTAGAGAAATAACAACAGGGTTCTGTGTCTCTAGAGAAACCAGACTAATGCAGTGGTGCCTCGGATTTACGGTCTAGAGTTTCCTGAACTGTACCCAGTCCTGACTCCCACTCAGAGGGGCAGCTGCAGAGCCTGGGGTCTGAGGACTCGAGAGGAGATTATGAATGTGCCACTGAGTACATGGTGGTCTCCCCTGCACCTCTGGCTGGGCTCCCGCAGGTGAAAGGACTCCCCACAGTGTTTACTCACTCCCCACAGTGACTGTGACATGGGACCAAAGCAGGAGACAACACAGCAATGCTTTGTGAGCCGGGAAGCTCTTTGCTCTAGCTGACATCTGATGTTCGCAATGCGGACACCTGCTCTGGGACACGGTCCACCAAGCAGCTCAAGCCAAGCCAGCTTTCTCTGAGAACAAGAGAGGCAGCGATCGGGTACCATCCAATGATAAAAGATGACCCCATCCGCCAGGACAGAGCCCTTAGCCCTTCCATCCTCTGTCTAGTCCCCACCTTCTCCTACGTGACCCCCAGCCGAGGTGGGTGCTCTTGGAAACTGAGATGGGCTGCCCGACGAATGGTGTGGCATTTTCAAAGAGTAGTTCTGCCTGTACTTAGCCAGAAAGAGCAACGGAAGTAACCACGGGTAGAACACATAAACTAAGAACCTCCTCCCTGCTCTGGGTACCCAGCTGCTTCTTTCAACAAGAGGGGGTTCTTCTGGGTGGTGGCAAGGACCAGACTGGTGCTCCCCTGCCTGGCGGTGGGAAGGGTGTAGGCGGCCATCCTCAGCCTATGTCGGCCGTGTGCCCGGGGTGACCGGGGACCTGCAGTTGTGACGATGGCAAGGCTCTGCCCGTGACTAGAGGCAGGACTCGGGCTCATTTTAAGGCCTGGGTCAGGTGACAGGTTGTGACCCCAGGTGGCTTTGACTCTTTGATTCCCAAGAAGTCATCCAGCCCAGCAAGTAACTGGACCTCTTTGAAACCCAGTCCAGAAATTCCAGCTTCTCTACATCATAAAATAGGCCAGAAACCTCTCACAATTCCAGTTGTTATTGGTCCTACCTCCAATTCCTTCTAGTTACTTTCCCTCAAAAACCTCCCTATCCCATGCCCTGGCCTCCTCACAGCTCGTGAGAACAGGACTAGAATAGACGCTAGTAGCACCTCAAGGAGCCTTCTCTCCTCTTTAAACAGAGCAGAACTGAAAAAGCATCGGGAAATTAAATTGGAAAAGGGATGGGAAAGAACAGGGGCTTGAAAGAAGAATTGCTGTATTTTATATTGAGAATAATCCTGGTTAATATTTCCTTTCCTGAGGGGCACCTGGGTGGCACAGCGGTTAAGCTTCTGCCTTCGGCTCAGGGCGTGATCCCGGCGTTATGGGATCGAGCCCCACATCAGGCTCCTCCGCTATGAGCCTGCTTCTTCCTCTCCCACTCCCCCCTGCTTGTGTTCCCTCTCTCGCTGGCTGTCTCTATCTCTGTCGAATAAATTAATAAAATCTTTAAAAAAAAAAATATTTCCTTTCCTGAGATTCGAGAACTGGTCGCTGAGAGAATGGGAACATATTTGTCCTGTACGCACTGACAGCTGAGAACGTACCAAGTTTTAGTTCATACGGACTTTCTCGTCTAACTCTCCCTGAACACATCCCAGAGAGGTTCTGACCACTTTCCCCTCCCTTGTACGTAGCGCAGAGGAGGCTGGGGCCTCGTGGCCTGCTTTGGTTTCGGTGAGATCTCGGGGGCACAGAAAGTCTTGGAGTCGTTCCATTTATTCTGTGGAGTAAAGGCTTTTCTGGGGGTGCAAGAGATGGAGTTAGTATTTCTTTGAACATTTACTGCATGCAAGCACATGGTAAGCCGTCGGCATTATCTCGTTTCGCTTTTGGATCAAGTTATCTGATGGGTGTTATCCTTTTTTAAAGGGAGGAGAAGCACGTGCCCCCAAATCTGAGCCTGCCAGGGTGCAGAGGAAGATGGGTCTCTGCCCTGTCAGCTGCTCACCAGGTCACAGAGGAAAAGGCCCCCAGGCTCGGGGTGACCCCGGGAGTGTAACGCCTGACACCCCACGGCAGCACGGAGCCAACAGTGCATCGGCCCTCCCCTCTCTGCGACTCTGCCCTGCTGGGAAGAGGTGTTCCCGCCTCTGGAGGGGAGCAAGGGCTACCCGGGGGCTCTGGCTCCCAGGAAGGAGTTCTCATGCCTCTACCCTACTTGATCTGCCCTCTCCTGCTTAGCAGGACTGCTGGTCCTGGCAGCTGGAGGGGCCAGCCTGTCCTTCTATAACCTCTCCCCGCAGACCACCCAGACCGCCTAAGGCCCGGCCACTGTGCTAAGAAGCTACCGGCGGTGCTAAGACCTGGGTGGCAGGGCCCATTCCAGCTGGGAGGCACAGCCACTGCTACCCAATCGCCCTGTGTACAGAGGGATTGGGGAGACTGGAAGGGTGGTGGGTGGGGCGCAGCTTCCAAACATTTTTATAAAGGAAGGAAGCCAAGGTGACTTCGGTGGGGCATGCAGCACTGCAGGCCGGTGCAAAGCTGACAGCCCCATCCCCTCCCTCCTCCAGCCCCCCTGCTTCAGAGAGCCCGTACTAACAGCCTTTTCTCAGTGCTGACTGTGTACCGAGCTGCGAGATGCAGATGCAGTGTAAAGGCTAGTTTCTAGCTTCAGGGAGTAGAGGGAAACCAAAATCTACTGACAAACAAGTCCTTGAAATCCATGTGTCTACACGAGGTGCCATGTTAGGCACGTTGTGCTAGATTGTATGCTGCAGGCCAGGGCACAGAAAGGAAAGATGGAGGTGGGGAAAGCCCTCTGGAAGGGTCTTAGAGGCCCTGGAAGGACCAAGACTGGGGGGGGACCAGAGGGCATTCCTGGCAGGCGGACCAGCATGAGCTCAGGTGAGGGCAGTTGCTGAGTGGGCCCTGAGGAGGCCTGGTGCATGTGGGCTCAGACCACCAGAGGCGCCAGCTGCAGCCTCCCTGCTCAGGGTGACTCAGTCCTGCAGCCCTGTCTCCCTGACAATCCGGGTAAATATGAGGCCTGTAAATCCATTTGCAAACATTCACTCTTCCAGTGCCTTCTCCCTTCCAAGTCCACAAGCCTAAAGCTATCCCGGAGAGCACGAGCACGCAGTGCCTCACAGAGAGGCTGTGGCCTTGAGACAGGCTTCCCAGGTGTGAGCCAACCCCTCCTCCCTCCAGAGAGCCCACACCCCCCCCACCCCGAGCCACATGGGCTGCAGGCAAGGAGCGGGCTGACACCCCAGCACCACAGAGGATACTGCTTCTTGGTCAGAATGGATCACCCCGTTAGGGGAAATGGGGGACCATCCATAAAGGGAGAGGCCTACTGAAGATGCTGACTCCCAGAGCCCCAGAAGAAGAGGGTGCCCAAGGGAGAATGCCCCCCGCCCCCCAGAAAGACTTGGTGAGTACAGGAAAGTACACTGAAAAGGCATTGCCAGGATTGGGCAAGCCCTGTGCCCTCTGAGCCCGTGGTTCTTCTAGAAAGGGGGAGACACCTTCCTTGCTCTGACCTCATCACAGAAGCTGATGGAACCAAAAGAGGTGTCTTGAATGATCCTGGATTGAGAAGGGCCTCCACTCCTCTCCCGAGCCAGAGTCAGTCTCCATGGACAGGTGGGCCCTTGGGGATGACCCAGCCCTGGTGCCCAGTGTGGTCCATGGACCCAAGGCATCAGCATCGCCTGGCAACTTGCCGGAAATGCCAACCCCTGGGCCCCCTCCCCACCCTTCTGAATTAGAACGTGCATTGGAACAAGGCTGCTAGGTGCTTCGTGGGCACAGTAAAGTTTGAAAAGCCTTTTTCTAGTCTATTGAGGCCAACAGTCATGTTCTGGGTGAAGAAACTGAGGCTCAGGGGGACCAAGTTACTTGCAGGCACACGGTTAGCAAGTGGTGGACATGGGCCATAGCAGCAGCGTGCTGCACAGGAAGGATTACGGGCAGGCTGGCTTCGAACCCTGGCTCTGCCACAGTCTGCTCTGTGACCTGGCTCTGGGACTCCTGGCTCTGAGCTTTAGTTTTGCCATCTGTCAAGGGGTACATCTGTCAAGGGGTACCTTTTATGAGTACGGTGAGGGTGAAAATGAGATGACGTAGCAGGTGCCTTGCACAGGGAGTGCCTCATGCCTGGAGGTCACGGTTGTGTCTTTCCTACACCCACTGCCTCTGAATTCCACACCCCATGACCACTGTGTGCGAGTCTGTGAAAACACTGCTTTTTCACTCCACTCCGACGATGCAGGCACTGACTGGACTGAGAAGACAGGAAAGATCAGGCAGCGGGCAGCAAGGCTCTTAAAGTTAAAGATCGCCTTAAATTTAAAGTCAAGATCACCTTTGCTCTGAAAACGTCCCCGTCAAATCCGCTAGCAAGAAGCCGATCTACAAACCGGTGGTGCCTCGCTCATGAACAGTGCCCGGCGCACGGCACACACTGTCGGTGTGATGCGTGTGTGACCGCACAGTCCCTCGGACCCTCACTCTGAGCTCGGGCATTCTCACTGTTCCCATTTTCAGGTGCCTGGACTCTACTCACCCTTCAGGGCCCAGCCCAAACATAGATCGACTCCAGAAAGTCCATACTGGCCACTCCACTCCCCTCCCCTGTTGGAATGATCTTCCCAATAAAACCCTAACTGCTCCAACAGAACTTAAAAGACTCTGCCTACCTCTCAGCCTCACATTTTGAACCTCCTTGGCTGGATCAGAAGACCTGTAGTTCTCTGACGGTGGGTGCCTCCAGCCGCAGAGCCTTGGCACATGCTGTTCCCTTTGCCAGGAATGCTCTTCCCACAAGTCCCCTCTTCATCTAATTCCTGCCCAACCTCTACACCTCCAGCTGTATGTTAGTTTGGACATGAACTTTTTTCCATAGCACCAGACTAGGATCAGGCAAGGGAGATATTGGGATTGCAAGGCTTACAGAGGCCCGGCTCTCAGCTGCTGACCTGAGAGGAAGGCTCTCCTTACACCGTGAGTCCTAGGTGTCTCCCTTACCGCACTCGGGTCCCCTCACTGTTTCCTTGAATCCCAGCTATTTCCAACCCCCTCACCCCACCCCATGCTAGCTCCTCATCGTACCCTTTCCTGAAGAGCACTGCTTTGCCTGGGCGCGTCTCAGGCTCCCCACTGAACTGTAACCTCAGAGCCAAGACCACTTCCCGCTGGCTCGGCACGTCAGCCCAAACCCTGGCCCAGAGCAGACCCTGCACCCATGCTGCTGAATGGACAAGAAGGTTCGGTCTCCCTCCCGTCCTCTCAAATCCCACTGGAGATGCTGGTGTCACCCTCTGCCTTCTGCTCCGTAAAGCTGCCCCGGTCTCACTGGGCTGCACTCCTCAGGGCCGGCCTTCAGCTCTGAATGCCCAGGACCTGGCCCGGGCCTGCCCCAGAGGGGTACTTGCAGAGGCCGGCTGGCCGGGGTTAGGCTCCTGCGGCGATGCTCTAATGGTGGCACTCTGGGCACTGTCCAGCCAGGGCTGGACCCCATCTGCATACCACCACCAGCCCCTCACCTGTCTCCTCCCCTCCAGGGTCTCCCTGTCCAGCCAGAGGGGCCGTGAGGTCTCCCTGTCCACACTCACCTCTGCCACTTCCTGCCAGCTGCCTTCACCACTGGCTTGCTAACCCTAAGCGGCATGCCCTTTCTGTCCTTGCCCCACTCCGCTCCCCATCCACCCACACCCACACCCACACACCCCCCCACACACACGTAACACACACCTGCACCCTTGCCCACTTTGATCCTGGCTGGGATGCCCTCTCCCCAGGCCTCCCTTTCAGACTCTGCTTGGGCACCTCCTTTTTTGGGAATCTTCCCTGACACTCCTTTTTGCCTCTGGGATTTTGCATATGCTGTTTCCTCTACCTGTATACTCTTCCTGCTGCTTCTCACCTGTACATGTGTTTCTCGTCCTTCAGCTTCCTTGGGCCAATAGCCCTCTCCCAGGGTCCCTTGTACTGACTCCAGTGTGAAAACAGCTGGTTATTGCATAGACTTCATCCCCCCTGCCCCCAGCTCCGTCCATCCACATATTCACGCACTTTTACGCTGCAGTGCTCACCCTCGTCCCCGGTTCCCTAGAGCCCGGTCAGGTAGGCGCTCAGGTGTGGAGTAGAGGCTGAACCAAAGACCCTTCCAGTTCCCTGCAAACCACACCGAGGCTTTCCCCTTCTCCCTCCCAGAAGGTGGCCCCTGAGCCACGGTCGGCTGAGGTTTAGCATTCAATTTTCTGAATGCCTTTTGGTATCTGGCAAAAGACACCAAAGAAGAGAAAGACCAGGAGGCTAGGTGATTTATGAGGGAAGTGTTGGTTCTGACAAAGTTTGAGCCCCAGAGATTAGGGCAGGCAGGAGCAAAGTGCGCGGCCCCTTCCTGAGGGGTGGTGGGATTTTTCTGGGTATCCGCACCTTGATCCCTTTGGATCAGGGCCTGGCTCCTAGCTGACTCCAGCAGCTCCCTGGCTCCACACCTGAGACAGAAAAGGAAGGGAAGGGAAGGGAAGGGAAGGGAAGGGAAGGGAAGGGAAGGGAAGGGAAGGGAAGGGAAGGAGGGAGGGAAAAGAAGGTCCCTGGCAGTTTGGGGGATGGAGGAGAGAAGAGAGCCATGGGTAACCAGGCCTGCCTTGTCCACTCCTCGTCCCCACGCTCCTCAGGGGTTGCTGGTGGAGGAGACTCGAAACCAGCCATGTGACAGAAGACACACACAAATCTCTGCCCATGGGCTGGGAGCACACATATGGAGACTAACGTCACTTCGTCGTCTGGTGCCCCTCCCAGAATCACCTATCCCCCAAAAAACACCTTCAAGCTTCCAGTTCCACAAGTCTTGTCTCTCCCCCACTTAGGGACCTGTGTCATTAGGGCCCTAAGGGGTCAGAACACCAAGTCTTTCACTTTAGAGATAGGAAAAGTGAGGCCCAGAGAGGGAAAGGGACTGACCCAGGGTCCCACAGCAGCTTGTAAACAGAGCTGGGACCAGATCCCACATCTGTGGACTCCAGTGCTCCCCAAGACTAAACCCTGAGGGTCTTGTCAGCACACCTGTCCAAGTGGAGGAAACATAAGGTAGGTGTGGCTGGGAAGCAGGTGTGGAGGAAGAGAAAGGTCTGGCCACAGGGCTGTTCTCCCCGCTCTAGGACACTCTGAGACTCCACACAAAAAAGCCAAGAAAGAAAAATCATCTAGGTATTTTCAAATAATGAACCAAAACCTGCACAAGGTAAGTGGCTTCCTCTACACATAACCACGCACTCATTCTATAGTCATTCCTCGGTGGGTCTGATCCCTCCTCCATGCCAGACACTGTTTTAAGGGCGAGGGATAAAGCAGAAAGTAAAAGAGAAGTCTCAGCCCTCATGAAGCCTGTGCTCTGATGAATCCCGTGGGACACAGGAGAGCAAACAGATGCAGCAAACTGAGGGGGGCCACGAAATCTTCGCCATTCCTCCCCACAAGCAGGTGAGGTCTACAGCCCCTCCCCTGGAACCCTGGCGGGTTGCGGGGCTACTCGGCTACACTGAGACTCAGCTCAGAAGCACGGCTCTGCCAGTTTTCTGGCCCCAGGGCTCAAGAACACTGGCAGTTTGCAAGTCCTGTCCCCTGGAGTGCTCACTCCTGGAGTCCGGAGCCAGCATGCCAGAAGTACAGCTCTGCCTCCGGAGACACCACGTGGACGGCCCCTGAGACCACGTGGGGCGGGTGAGTGCCCCAGCTGAGCCCCGTCTGCCATCGTACCTGCCTTCTAGAGTGGGCCTTCATGAATCCTCACACCAGCCCCGCTGCCAGCTGAACACCCCTGGGTGACCTCGAGGGATGGTACTCGGAGTAGAATGGCCCAGTTGCTTCTTGCCCCAATCCCTGCCCTACAGATTATGAGCATAATAAAAGGGCTGTTGAGCCACTAAATCTATAATGGTTTGTTAGGGCAACAGAGAACCCAATGGTCAAGTAGTGACAAGCATCGGGAGAGAAAAGAAAGCAGAATAAAGGGATAGAGAGGGAAAGGGGTATTACTTTCCAAGGGTGTGCCTCTCTGGAAATGTGATATTTGATTAGAGGCCTTAACAAAGGAGGGAGCCAGCCATGGAATGATCCAGGGAAAGAAAATGCCAGGCAGGGAACAGTAAGCTCAAGGGCCCTGACTGGGAAGGAGATCAGCTGGCTCTTTCTTTCCAGGAACAGCAAAGCAGCCATAGAGGCTGGAGCAGGTGAACAGAGGTGGGAAATGCGGTGAGATTCAGCAGGGTCAGATCACAGGAGGCCTTACAGACCATGGAGAAGGCTCTGCACTTTATTCTAAGTGTGACCAGAAGATGCCACGGAAGGCTTAGAAAGCAGGGGAGCAATACGATGGGGATGAATGAGGATCCCCATGATGTCCACAGGAGGAGAAACTGCAGGGAAACCAGCACCAAAGCAAGGACACCCATTAGGCTACTACGACTAACGTGGGTGGCCTGGGTGGGGGTGGTGGCAATGGAGAAGGTGGCAAGAGACAGGATTCAGAATTTAGGGAGAAGCAGTGCTGCCAGGACTTGCCAGGATGGTTTGGATCTGGGGGTGGGGAGGAAAAGAGAGGGATCAAAGGTGGCTCCTGGATTTTCAGCCTGAGCCATGCACCTAGGTGAAGTCCTGGAGGACACTGGAAGGTGCAGGAGGAGTACTTGTCGTCAAGAATTCTTTTACTAACATGTGAAATTTCAGATGCCTGATAGGCACCCAGGAAGAGCTGTTGAGTTAACAGGTGAACATACTAGTCTAAAGCTTAGAGCTTTAAGACAGTAACTCTGGAGTAATCTGCATGGTGCTAGCTAGTTCCACATTTTCTGAGACCTTACCCATCCTGGCCCCTATTCTAAGACCTCTACGTGTGTCCGTGATAGAAAGAGACAGCATATGTGGAGTGCAAACACGGGGTTCAGGACTGTGGAGTTGGAGAAGATTCCCTGGAAGGTAGGTAGACAAAGAACGGCCACCAAGGACAGGACTAAGATGATGGGTGCTCTTATTTGACAAAACGGAGGTCATACAGTGACTTTAAAGGAAGTGTTGTCAGAGCAGCTGTGAGGATGGCTGGGAAGGGAGTGGGGAGTGGAAAGCAAGCTGGGGCAGTGAGGCAGGTGAAGCCCCAGAGGAGCTCAGCTATAGAGGGAAGCTGAGAAATGGGCCAGGGCTTGGTGGGGGGTTGATGAAGAGAGTTGTTTCTAGATGGGAGATACTGCAACTTACACGCATGCTGAATGATCCTTAGAGACGAGAGATGATTCTGGGGAGAGAAGGCATATGCACAGGAGGAAAGCCCATGCGGTCGGGGAAGGGGTGTGTGGACAAGGAACCAAGGGACCAAGCAGCTGTGGTTAGCGCACTGCAACAGCCGTAACGTGGCAGGGTTCTGGTGTTCGGAGAGGACAGATGCCAGGGCGCCGGCCCCAGGCCAGCCCCTAGGCCGGATGGCAGGCTGACTCTCGGAGACTCACTGCTTCCTCACCTTCACGTGGGGATTGATTACCCCTGTCCTACGGTGTTGTTGGAAGGATAACACAAGCTATTGGCTGCCAAGTGACCTGCTGAGAGAATGGATGGTTCTAGCTGTTCAGGCCTGGGTCATACGACAAACCTCTTTGCGTCTGAGCTTTGTGGTTCAGCACCAGCAGGGGTGGGGGGAGTGGGGCAGTTAGACCGGGAGTGTTGAGCCCTGTCTACAACCTCCGCTGCAGGCAGGACCCTCCTTGAGGTGGCCCGTCCCCTGTCAGTCCCCACCCGGCACTCCATGCTTTGTGAATAATGAGGTACCGGAGGTCTTGCACGCGCGCGCACACACACACACACGCTAGCTGTTCAGCTTTCTATCTGGAAATGCCGTCCCCTGGCCACTCTACCTGGAATGTCATTCTCCACCTCACCTCCTTTACATATCAGCTCGGGTACTCTCCCTCCAGAGAACATTCTCCCAACTCCCTCTAGGCTTTCCTCAGTACCCTTCTGCTGGGCCCAGCCTCCTGGCATTGCTCACGCTGTTTGCCCGTCTCTGTTGGTAGACGGAGTGCTCCTGGAGGGAGAGCACGGTTTCAGTAATCTTTGTGACCCCAGGGTCTGCCCCAATGACTCTAAATGCCCAAACTTTTCCCAAGGAGCAGATGGACCTGGGGGCAGCACGGCCCAACAGAACGTTCCGCAGTGATGCGACTGTTCTGTACCTGTGCCGTCCAATACGGCGACCGCTCAGAACGTGTGTGTGGTGCTGGTGCGACAGAGAAGCGGATGTAGCCGAGTTAAATGTAAATGGTCACCGATGGCACAGCACAGACAGAGGGCAGAAGGAAGGGGCTGGGCAGGACTGCCGCTACGAAGCGCTTGGTATGTGCCCGGCCTTGCCCTCTGTGTGACAGGCTCATCTTCACAGTGATCCCGGAAGATGGGAAAACTATTACTCCCACTTTACAGACAAGGAAACCAAGTCTTGGAGAGAGGCAGTGACCTGCCCTCGGCTTGAACACTGCACGGCAGGTCTGATTCCCACGTCTCCGGTTCTCCCCAGCACACCAGGCTGACCGCACACCCCTCCAGGGCCTGGCCCTGAAGAAGCTTCAGTGGAAGACCCCTCCCCACTCCTCTGCCCCCCTCCCGCCGTCCCCGCAGCGCACACGGGCCGGCGGGCCTGCTGCAGCCCGCTGGCAGCGGACGTCTGGGGACACGGCCTGAGCGCGGTGGGGCGGGCGGGCCCCCGGCTGCCTGCTAGCCTCCTGCTCCTTGGATTCCCACTCGCGTGAGCAGCTTTGGGGAGTTCTCTGGTGCTGTTGTAATTTATTGTTTCTGCTCTAATGATTGCTCCATGTCTGATTATAAATGCCTTCTGGCCGGGGGCCCAGATTCAGAAAATTCCCATGATCTGCTTCCAAAGTTGATGGAGCCACAAACGGGACTGATGTCTCCGTCTCGTCATCGGCCACATTTCCAAGGTGGGTGGGGGTGGGAGAAGTTCAGAGCCAGACACAGGACTCAGAGTAGGGTTGCCAGAGGAGGATTCTGGTGGCCTGACGTTCCAGGAAGAATCCCCAACAGGCATCTCCTGCCTGCTGGAGAGCCTTCAAGGTGGCACTCGCTGAGCCTGCCCCCCTCCTCTCAGAACAGAAGGCCGAGTCTGACTCAGAAGCAGCAGGACGTAGAGCTCCTAGTGAAACAGGCTCCTGGAGAATGCAGCCCAAGCCTGCCAATGCCCTTCTCCTTCTTCCTGGCAAACTCCCCCACCCCCTTCAGGAGGCCGCTTTGCTGTCACCTCCTGCCACAGGCCTCCCTGGACCCCCCAGCAGGTAGGTATGCCTCTCTGCACCCTGTAAGCCCTCTCCAGCACAGCACACCATAGCGATGATCACACCGGCTCTTGATCGAGGCTCTGCTCTTTGCCACGGCCCTGCGGAGTGCACTCTGTACCTTATCTGGTCGAGGCCTCACCCTGTCCCTGTGGGGGAGAGACTGTCCTTACCCACATTTGATAGAGGAGGGAACAAAACCTCAGTGAGGTCAAGTGACTCGCCTACGGTCAAACAACCGCCACACAATGGAGTTAGACGGGAATTCGGAAGATTCCCGCACGAAACGTTAAGCTCACGGCACGTGCTGGCACAGCTCACACCACACTGCGCTTTGCTGGAAGAGAGCTTCTGCAGGCGGGCGGGGGGCAGGGGCAGGTCCGGCCCCACACAAGGTGGGGGCTCGGGAATTGACCGCTGAGTGCACTGCATGTGAAGAAAGGCGTGCTGTACAGGGTAGGCAGTACAATGAGGGCAGTCACCTATTACTGGCAGGATATTTAAGTACACTCAAAAAAGCAGGGGGCACGTGCTTAATAAGCAAGCAAGACGTGACTGCAGAGAAAAATGCCACATCTCTGCAGGGACTGAAAGACCGGAGTTTTCTGGGTTAGTCCTAATTTCAAATACCCTCTCCCACTAGCCACTTATGTCACTGGGATGGCCTAGAAATCCCAATATTTAGGTATCTAAACCGTTATGTCCTAGATGATTTCTCATGCCCAGAAGAGGCATCCCAAAGGTCCCACCATGTCTTGTAATTTTGGATTTGGGAAAGAAAGCCACAGAGGAAAAGGACATCGATGTTAGAAGCAGGTAGAGCCATGTTCGAATTCCACTCCTGACGCTCTGTAGCTCTGTAATCTCGGACAAATAACTTCCCTTCGCAGAGCCTCCAATGCAAACATGGGGCTAAGAGCTGCTGCTTTGCAGGGCTGCTAGGAGGAGTAAACAGGAGAACATATGGGAAAGCACCAAGGATGATGCCTGGCACCCCGGAGGGGCTCAGGAATTACAAGCTCTTTCCCTCTCCCTCAGGTGACATCAGGGGAGAGAGAGCCATTCCCAGCCACAGACTCAGCTGCACGCGGAGGGCGTGATGTCCCTGCGGACCAAGATCAGAGAGAGACCGGCCCCCGGGGCTGAGATCATGAATTCGATGCTTCATCACTCACAGACTCACAAAGAGTGTGGATCAAACAACAGTCTACCCTAAGGCCAGCCCTATACTAGGGCAGAGGGAGCCAGAGAGATGGCCAAGATCCTGCCCCCTTCCCAGCTATGAGCTCACAGTGTGCTGGAGTGAAAACAAGTGCAAAGGAGAACGGACAACCTGGCAGGTGTAAGGGGAAGGACAGACAGACATGTGGGGACCCAGATGCCAACGAGGACCTTCACTAGGACTGGAGAGGTCAGTGGAGGCCCATGGAAGAGGTGGGTTTTAAAGATCAGGTATTAGCTGCGTGAAAGTGTGTCTCCAATTACTGCGGGACAGCACATGGGGAAGGGAAGGCAGGAGAAAAGTAAGAACATTGAAAAATTAGATCGTCATTATGCTTGAGACTCGGAAGGGAGCTTAAAAAAATCCACCACACTCCCTCATTATCAAAGGTATTCTGCTTCTCCCATTTATGAGCTGCGCGATCTTGCCAAGTTAAGGACTCAGTGCCTCGGTGTGTCTCCTCTGTAGAATGGGGATGATACCGGTACGTGCTGGAGTGCTGTAAGGGATAAGTGCGCGGAGACCATTTATATCCTACTGATCAGTACACAGGGATCAGCAGCAGCAGCACAGACCAGGACACAGGCCCAGAAGAGGGAAGGGATTTAGAGGGAGAGGCAGGCCCCAACACTTTTATTTTTCTAACAAGAACAGGATTTTTAAAAGCAAGCTTCCTGTGGCATGTGGAAGCACAGAGATCTCTGATGAGGGAGCAGGGTTCATGGAGACTAGGCCAGTGTTTACCCAGAGGCATCTCCTTCCGAGGCCGACCTTCCTGCCTCTGGCCTTGCCGGTGCCAACTGTCCTTGAGCTCTCAGCATCTGCAGTCGACGACAGAGGGCAACATCCCAAACCTAGACACCAGAGAGGGGAAACGAACAGCCCGGACGTGGTGAAGCGTTGTTGGGGGGGCGCACATCTGTCAAGACTGCCCTTTCCAAGAGGAAACGGGAACCCCCCAGCTCCCACCCCAATCCCACAGCGGTCTCCAACAAGATTACCATTCTCTGGCTCTACCACTCATTATATCTTTTGCCAGCCGCAAACGGGACCTAAATTACATATCGTAGCCACTAAGCCCCGGGCACGGGCCCACAGAGCGGAGCTTGAGGGAAATTAGGTGAGGCGAAAGGGAACTCAGGACTGGAAAAGACCAGAAGCCAAACAAAAAGGGACACACGGCCCACTCACAGGCTTTTTCTTTCTTCGAGGTGCTATGCCTACGATGGGGGTTCAGGCTACAGGTGTAGAGAGGACAGGGAAGGTGGAGGTCAGAGCTGAGGGACAAGGGAGAAAGAAGAGAGAGCTCAGAATTAAAGAGTCACAAAACCTCTGGGCTATTCTAGCCCCAGTGCCATCCCTCTCTGGAACAGTCCATAAGCCTTTTCTCTTCCCATCTGTTTGTCTGAAAACTGTGGTCCCTTCTGTCTTGAATCCTGGGCTAAGTGTAAATGGCAGGTGGGGGGTGGCGCGCACAGGAAGACACATGCTTCGGTCCGTCTTCTTTCTGGAACCATTGGGAAAAGTTAGTTTTCTCTCCTGCCTCAAGAAATAATGTTTCCTGTGACTTTACCTTACTAAGAGCCTGGGGGAATCCCACACGAATCCTGCTCTCTCGGAGTGGGTTTGCGGAAGGGAGCAGAGGGTCTCCCACCTTCCTTTCAGTGGGACCCAGTGTCCCTATCTGTAAAATAATGGAGTTAGGCTGGATTCAAGTCAACCCAAGCATGAAGCAAATGGCACTTGGGAAGTGTGGGGTGGGGGCTGTGCACACAGCAGGAGAGAATACTTCTTGGAAGAGGTGGGATGAGGGGTTGACTTTGACAGGTTCTGAATCCCACAGATAGAAAAGTAAGAGCGTGTCCATTTGTACGTGTGTGTGCATGCGTTGTGTGAGAGAGAAAGAGAGAGACAGATCAACACTGCATGTCAGGAGGAAGAAACAGCTTAGGGAAAGATATCACACTGTAAGAGCCTCGAATTCCTAATGCCCCCCAAGATTCTCTCATTACTGTTAATTAATCAGTTCCACTTTAGACAGGATTTGGAGTGGGAAGATGGGATTGATGGCAGAGAGTTTTAAAAAATTGAGGGAGTCAGGGGCGCCTGGGTAGCGCTGTCGTTAAAGTGTCTGCCTTCGGCTCAGGGCGTGATCCCGGCGTGCCGGGATCGAGTCCCACATCGGGCTCCTCCGCTACGAGCCTGCTTCTTCCTCTCCCACTCCCCCTGCTTGTGTTCCCTCTCTCGCTGACTGTCTCTCTGTCACATAAATAAATAAAATCTTTAAAAAAAAAAAAAATTGAGGGAGTCAAAATCCAATAAAAGCCAATAAGACAACAAAGAGAAGGCACTGAGGGGGCAGCCTAGGGCACAGGAGCCAAGGAGGGAAGGACGGACAGGGCAAACTCCCAGGGGAGTGCTCCATAAACACTGTGTTACTGTGGGATGGTAAGAGAAGATTTTATTTTAATTTTTTCAAAGATTTTATTTATTTTTTTTGCAAGAGAGAGAGAACACACGTGGGGGAGAGGGGCAGAGGAAAGGGAGAAACAGACTCCCTGCTGAGCAAGGAGCCGGATGTGAGGCTCCGTCACAGGACCCTGAGATCATGACCTGAGTCAAAGGCAGATGCTTAACCAGCTGAGCCACCCAGGCACCCCATAAGAGAAGATTTTAAATGACAGTAATAATAATAATAATAATAATAAAAATAATAAATAAGTTTGCAATCAACAACCACAATGAAAGAGAACAGTCGTGTCGGCTGGCTACGGGCCAGGCACTGCACTCTGTCCGGACCTCTTTTTCGTTGCCTTAACAAGCCTTTCAGACAGGGACTACTGTCAACCCCTTTTAACGATAAAAATCACGTGGCACTGAGAGGTTAAGTAACTCACCCAGAATCACCAGCTAGTGAGAAGTGGGCCAGGAGTCTAGCGCTGGTGTTAATCACAAGACTATTTCAATGCCAGTCACAGATGGAAACACCGAAGTCCCCAGAGAACAACCGACGGACTCAGGGCCACATGGTTAAGTCTGTCTCCTCCTTCCCATGTCTTTCTCTCCAACTTGTATTCAGAGTATCTTATGGACCCGGGCCTGCTCCAGCCCAGAACTTCAGGACCTCTCTTCTGGACTTTTCCACAGCCCCCTCCCTGACTTTCCTGCCCCCTGCTTCTCCTCTCTAGTCCGCCTTCCACACTGCACCCAGAGTGGTCCTTCTGAGATCCAAACACAGTTCAAAACCCTGCAGGGCCTCAGTGCCCTGGGGAAAGCACCTGAAGGCCTATCATTGCCTGGGCCCGACCTCATTTTCCAGCCCGAGGTCCCACACCATCCCTGATGCCCCTTCACCCCAAAAGCCTCAGGCTTCTCCCTGGCCCTGGGCACCATGAGCTTTCCAGGGGGGACTCATCTCATGCTCTCTGCTTCTCTGTTTACAACACCCTGAGGCATCCTCTTTGTCCTGGCAGCTCTGACTCTTCAAGGAGCAAGCCTGGAAATTCTCTCCTGGCCCCCAGGCAGAATGAAAGATGCTGGCCGGCACCCAGCCCCCTACAAGACTTCAATGCAGCAAGATCCCACTGTCTGACGGTGGGGACGGGTAACCACCTGCTACCCGGGAGACTGTGAGCACCTCAAAACCAATAAAAGGATGATGGCATATGTTGGGGGCTACTATGGACTATTATTTTTTTTTTAAAGATTTTATTTATTTATTTGACAGAGATAGAGACAGCCAGCGAGAGAGGGAACACAAGCAGGGGGAGTGGGAGAGGAAGAAGCAGGCTCATAGCAGAGGAGCCTGATGTGGGGCTCGATCCCATAACGCCGGGATCACGCCCTGAGCCGAAGGCAGACGCTTATCCGCTGTGCCACCCAGGCGCCCCTACTACGGACTATTATTATCTCAGTTTTCTTTCATTGGGAAACTGAGGCACACAACGATAGAGGAGGCTGCCCAGGTCTGCACACCTTGGAAAGCACTGAGCTACAGCATATCTCTCTGAGGCAGAGGTCACATGTCAACCACCATGTCCCTGCTCTCAGCCACAGTGACGGTCACGACACATCCCTCTAGTGAACTGAAGAGCAGCAGCGTCAGCTCCGGAAGCCTCCGACACCACCGCCCCCCCACCCCCGTGTCTGTGCCCTGCCCCCATCAGCCAGCCTGGCCTCCTGGGCAGGACCTTGCTGCCCAGCCATGAGCCGAGTCACACGTTCCTGACACAGACGGCAATGAGACCCGAGCTGGCTCTTCTGTGTGCAATGAAGGGACAGAGGCGGCAAGCGAGAATAAAAATAGACAGGCTTCAGTCAGAGAGAAAAGAAAGTGAGCAGTGTGGGAGGGGAGCTTGGGGGGCATGGCAGTCCAGGAATCTGGAGGGGGAAAAATGCCCATAATGGCATATTTTCCAGCAGTGAAAAACATTAAGACCCACTTTAAAAATGTAGTTCTCACCACAGCTATTCCTGGACGCCAGCCCAGAAGAGCAGTCGGGGCGTATGAATGACACTCCCTGCCCACACTTACCCACTGCCGGCTGTCTGATTCAGTCCCAAACATCTTGTTCTTGGGGCACCTCCCCGGGCCCACCCCCTCCCTGCTCCCCACAGCCCCTCAGCAGCGGAGAGTGCCAGAGACCCTCCTTCCTGATCCGTCATCCTAACTCAGAGACTGGGGAGAGTAGAAGGGACCTGGTCAAGGTCCCAGGACCTCGGTGGTAGAGCCAGGATGCTTGCTTAGATTTTCAGGTTAGAATCTCTGAGCTTCTGCCACCTTCTGTCATGTCTCATTACCCTCTCCCATCTCACCCAACTCCCTCCTCACACACACACACACCTGCATGCACACTCAGACACGCATGTGCTTGTGAGCGCACACACACACACACACACACACACACGCAGCTGGATGCAGGAAAAACTAAACTAAGAGCCAGGAAACCTGAGTTCCAGTTTAATCTGGCTACAGACTAGCTGTGTGAACCTGGCCGTGTCATTTCCCAGCTCTGCTCCTCTCCTTTATACACCCGGCTAATAGTTCTCACCTACCTGTTGGGGCTGCCTGGACGAGGAAAGCAAGCCTGAGAAGGGCCAATGGACCTGCCTTCACCCCTCGAGAGCCTGAACGGTGGGCGCAGCGGCTCTGAAGCCCGGCCACTTGGATTGGAGTCCCGTCTCTGCTGCACACCACCTGTGTGCCCCTGGGCAAGTTACGCCACCTCTCTGTGCTCCAGTTTCCTCGTCTACAAACTGGGGACCATCACAGCGCTTACCTCCTGGGTTTTAGTGTGAGGATTAAAGGAATGTGCAGCTGCTAAGTTCTCAGAACAATGCCTAACATACATCAGCTCAGCAGGGGCTCAGTGAATGTCCGCATGAACACTCTTGCTGGGGGGGAGGTAAGGCAGCCAGACTCACTCACACCCGGTATTGGAGAATGGGTTTGAAATGACCTCTTCTAGCCCTTACTGCCCTCGGACTCCCTGACTCCCTGGGGATGCCAAGAGTCCCAGGTATGCCATTTCCTGGTCCTGTTTTCTGCCGTCTTGCTCCCCTGGAGAAGAAGCAGGGCGGTTCCTGGGCTCATCAGCCCAGAGCACTTGAGCGCTTAAGACAGAGCGAGGCCGGGGCTGGGAAGGGTAGGGCGGGGTGCAGGGCCGGAGCAGAGGAGGCAGCGTCTCCACAGCTGGGGTGTTTATATATTTTCAGGGTCCTGCTCCAGCGCTCATCAAGCATTATTCCAGGAAGCTCTGGTCTCCCCGGCCAAGCGGGGCTCAGGCGCCGAGCTGTCCCTCTCCATGAGTCAAATGCGCTGGACTGCGGCCTGACAGCTGCAGTGACAGCCCCCGGAAGAACCTCCCTCGCCACCCACCTAGCGCCCTCCAGAACGGAAGAGCCAGCAGAAATCGGCCAAGTCCCAGGCTTCGATCAAAATAACGATGGGCACGACAACAATAATAATAACGTTACTGATGATAATTGCCAACACTTCTGGCAAACGTACCAGGTACCGGGCAGGCACTGCTACAAGCTCTCTATGCATACTAAATTGGTTAGGACTTATAACAACCTAGGAAGTGGTTACTAGCATTGTACCCATTTCACAGACGAAGAGATGGAAGCAGAGGAGGTTGAGGAACTTGCCCAAGATCAGAAGGCTGGTAAGGGCGACAGCTGGGATTGGAACTAAGCTGGCTGCTTGAGGGCACAGGCTGCTCACTTTCTGTGCGCGACCACTCCCTGCGTGGTCATTTCTAAGCAGTTTAGAGTTACCTGTTGGGTTTTTGTTTTCTTTCTTTGAAAGCCTGAAGGCAAAAGCCCTTGACCTCAAAAGAAGAGCACAGGCTTTGGAGCCAGGGAGCAGCCGGCTCAAAATTCAATCATTTGGTCGTTCCGAGCCATTAGGAAAGTTCCTTCCCCTCTCTGAGTCTTGGTTTCCCCGTCAAAAACATGAGGATAACACTGGCTTCCCTAAAATGGGGTTCTGAAGGTTCAGTGAGAGCATGCACATAAAATCTCTGCACGAGGACACTGGCACACAGCTAACATTTAATCAGCATTGATTTGCTTCCCCCACTTTTGGCAAGAAATCTCAAATGCAGGTGAGAGACAGCCTCTGTTCCCCCCACAGGTTAATTATAAAATGTAACTAATATCAAATTATAAAATGTTTATTGAGATGAATTCTCAGCCTTCATGGAGAAATCAGGTGGGACTGGAAAAGCACAAATAAACGCAAAGCGAAAAGCAAATCCAAGTTCATTTCTATTGGTTCTGGGCTTTATTGCGGAACCCGAGTTCCACAAGTGCTGTGAAATCTCTGTAGGATGGAATCAGTCTGATTCTCTCTTAGCAGTGGTGAGAGACACTGAGACCCAAAGAAGGACAAGCTACTGGCAGGGCCAGCACTGTGGACTGCCGCGTTGGGGCTGAGGCATGCCCATTTGTGTCCTGTCTCTCAGGAAAGAACGAACAGAGACGCTTTCACCAACCCGCTCTTTCCCAACTATACACAATGTATCAAGGAAAAAACAAAGCACAGAATACAATAGAAGGAAACACCAGCCCAATTTGTGAGATATGACATCAAGCGGAATTTACTAGAAATCGACCATTAGTATTTACCGTGAACCCGCTGCCTGCCAGGCTGCATGCTTGTTGCTTTACACGCATTACCTCTTCCGATCAATCCAGGCAACAGTCATATGAGAGTCACTCAGACACCCAACTAGTACTTTCTGCACCCTAACATAGGCTGTCATGAGCAGTCACTGGGGCTGGCAGTCACCCACCACCTGGAACTCATTCATAGAAGGCCCAGAAGGAGGAAGCTACTGAGGGAGTAAGAGATGGCATTTCAAGACCCAGGGATATATGAGTCCAGGAATGGAGAGGCCACCGGACATGATTTCCCATGTGTGTTTGTGCTGGGGGAGGCAAAGGCAGTTGAGTTGGAACCAGGTGAGTGCTATGGGAAGAGAGCGACCTTGGCCCTGAGCTGGGGATGGGGGGCACTGTGAAATGGCAGGCCTTGAGAAGTAATTGTTGAATGAATGCATGAATTAAGAGCCAATGGCAGAAGAAGTAAAGACCAACAAGAGAAGGAATAACCAATGAGAAGTCTTTCAGGAAGCAGAAGCCAAGACAGAGGTAGACTTACTGGGAGTGATGTTGGCAAAAGGCCAAGGGAGAGGGGGCAGAGCGGCCGCAGAAAGCCTTCAGCGCAGGTTGTCCATGGTGAAGAGAGAGGGTGGAGGAGGCAAGGAGGACTGAGAGAAAGAGCAACAGACCAAAGGCCCTTGGGGAAGTCTCAGCTGGCCCAACAAAGATGGCACGCAGAGTGGGTTGGGCAGGCACAGTGAGGTCCCAGCACAGATGCTGTGCTCCATGGGCCGGGGCTGCCGGGAGGAGCACAGACTCGACTCCTCGGGGTAGATCCCCAAGGTGTGGCAGCTGGAGGCCTAGAGGCCAAGTAGGTCTCCACACTCCCTGGCGGCAGGCTTTCCCCCGAAGGCCGATGTGAGTAGCGCATGGCTGTGGCCACCTGTCAGAGTCGTGACAAGTAGATGGATTTGGGAACAGCAAGGAGGAAGGATGCAGCTCTGTCCCAAGAGGACTCCCCAGGAGGGAGCATCTCAGGGAGACCTGGAGGTTGAAAAGATAGAAGAAAGAGGGCTAGAATTCTCAGAATAGGGAACAGCCCCCAAAGGCAGCAATGTGGGACTGAGTCTGACCTGCACAGAAGAGACTAAGTACTTCAGTATCCCTGGAGCTTAGGCGGGGCTGGGAAGTCAGGTGGGCAGAGGGCCTAGTAAACCATGGGACGGATTCAGATCTCACAGCACAGGCAGTGGGGAGCCTTTGAAAGGAGGGGCTTCGTGTGCATTTCTGTTTTAGCTCTCTGGGGGTAAAGGGGGGAAGGCACGGCAGGCAACAAGGAGGCTGTTGCCATGTTCCAGGGAGAGGAAGGAACCTCGGGAGTAAACCATTTGCTTACTCTAAAGACCTTAAAGCTTTACTAACCTGCTCTTGCAGCTTTTTTTTTTTTCTTTTCCTTATTAAGACGTATTTGACATGCAGTAAATGCACCCTTTTTAGTGTATAGTTCTCTGAGTTTTGATATATACAGTCATATAACCACCCAAACTGAGATCTAAACAGTCCCAACACCCCAGAGAATTCGCCTGTGTCCCTCTGCAGTAAGCCCATCGCCACCCCTCAACAGCTGTTACTGTTTTCTGTCTCTCTAGCTGTTCCTTTCCCCCAGGATGTCATAGAAATGAATCATACAGCGCACAGCCTTCTGCATCTGACTTCTCTCTCTTTGCATAATGCATCTGAGATTCATCTGCGGTGCCGTCCGTCTCAGTGGCTTTTCCCTTCTCATCGCTGAGCAGTATCCCATCGTACGGGTGCGCCACAGTGTGCGTATCAACTGCCCAGTTGAGGGACATCTGCGTTGTTTCCAATTTAGGGTTATTACAGATAAAGCCCCTACAAACATTTGCGTACAGTTTCTGTGTGAATGCAGCTTTTGGTTTTCCTTGGGTAAACACCTAGAAGTGGGACTTCCGGGTGTGGCAAGTGTATGTTTAACTTTATAAAAAACTGCAAAACTGTTTTGACAGTGGTTGGATCCCTTTGCGTTCCCAGCAGCAACGTCTGAGAATTGTAGTTGCTCCATAAACTCGCCGACACTTGGTATTGTCAGTTGTAATTACAGCCATTCTAGTAAGTACGTAGTGGGATCTGGCTGCAGTTTTAATTTGCATTTGCCTACTCACTGAAGATGCTAAGCATTGTTGCAGGTGTTTTTCTGCCATTCTTATATCTTCTTTTGAGAAGTGTTAGAATATTTTGCTTATTTTTTAAATCGGCTTTATTTTTTTATCATGCAGTTTTAAGAGTTCTTTATATATTCTGGATATAAGTCCCTTATCAGATATGTGATCTGCCTTGCTCCTGATCGTAGGGAAAATATTCCATTTCACCATGACGTTTGATGTTAGCTATAGGTTTTTCGTAGACATCCTTTATGGAATCAAGAAAGTTCCTTCTTATCCTGGTTTACTGAGAGTTTTTATCATGAATAGTGTTGAGTTTTGTCAAAGGCTTTTTCTGAATCTACTGAGATCATCATACAGGTTTTCTTCTTTAGTCTGTCAAGATGGTAAATTAACACTGGTTGACTTTTGAACATTATACCAGCCTTGCATTCCCAGGATAACCCCCTTTTCGTTCTGATATGTTAACCTTTTATGTATCACTGGATCTGATTGGCTAATATTTGGATGAGAATTTTTGATCCACCCACATTCATGACATGAGGAATACTGGTCTATGGTTTTACTTTCTTGCAATGTCTTTGTCTGGTTTTGGTACCAGGGTGATGCTGGTCTCATAAAGTCAGGAAGCAAGCTGGGACGAGTTCCCTCCTCTGTTTTCTCGAAGACTTAGATTGCCCCTTTCTTCCCTCTTTGTGGTCTCTTGCATCTGAGTTATTGGTTTTGCTAATTCGGTTAATTTCAGAGACTACATGGTGCTATAGGCAACAGCCCAACGGGCGGCACAAAGACAAATAAAACTAGGTTTCTTCCTTAAGGAGGTGAAGGAAGGCAATGACAGGTACCATTTACTAAGTGCCTGCTCTTTTCCTCGCATTTGACTCACGCTGGCACTAAACTTTGCTGCAGTCCAGTTACGCCAGTTTGAAGGATTTTAAGGATGAGAAAGCTGAGGCCCAGAAGAGCTAAGTAACCTGCCCAATGCCATACAACTCTCATGGGGCACAGCTGCGGCTTGAACCCAGCTTCAGAGCTTATGTGCTTCCCACTTGGTTTTGTCATTTCTGCTAATATTTCTGAGTGCCTACTAAGTGCCGCCAGCCTCCTTAAATGCTGTCAGGCTAGTATTCTGTTCATCACTAATTGCTGCAACTGTATGAAGTATGTGTTGCTTTCCCCAGGTTCACAGACAGGAAATTGAGATTCAGAAAGACCGGGGACCTGGCCCAAGGTCAGTCAAGGCTGTTAGACACCAAAGACCCACAAGTGATGAAGGCAGGAGGTAATCAGCGTAATAACATAATTAACACATACATATATACCTGTATACAAAGCAGCTTTGTAGCGTGCTGTAACAGAGGCATGAATACAGTAGGCGAAAGCAGAGGAGGGATTGATCGTGACTTGGGCACCCCTGGAACGTGCACAGGAAAGCCGGGAAACAGTGAAACCAGACGAGAGGGCTGGAGGAGCTGAGAAGTGGATTGAGTTAAAAATCTGGGTAAACAGCAAAGGGTGGACACGGCCCATGGAGCAAATGAAAGCCAAGACAAGCAGGGCACGTAGCTGGATTTTCCAGTGTCACGATGTTGACGCTGAGCAGGGCTGACAGGCACTAGAACAGGAACAGCTCACATCTGCAAAGCACTTTCCTCCCCAGCACTTTATCTTCCCGGTCCTCCCCAAGCGCCCTCTGAGGTCCTGCTGTCCCGTATTATATAGGTGAGGACACCGAGGCTTAGCCAGGTGAACGGTTTGGTAGAGATTCATCTCAACTCACCAGAAGGAAGCCCCAGGGCCAGGCTTGATTCCTAGTCCCAGGGCTCCTCAGGCAGAAAGGCAAGGGACAGAGTAAAGCAGATAGCATGGGTTAGAGGTCAGGAAAGTACCTCGGAAGGCTCTGGGGCTTCGGTGACACGAGCTCTACAAATTGTGGCAACCAAACTTCTTAATTTGAGAACCATGGGCTCTGCAATCTTGAGGCTGAAAGTCCTGAAATGCTGATGACACAGGGTCTGAAATTTTGGGGTCAAACACTACGAAAAGGTGGGGATGGGCTCTTGGATATTGGGGACAAGCACTCCTGGCATCTTGGGGCAGAGATGCTGTTATCCTCAGGGCATTCTCTGGATGATGGCGTGCTAGGGATGTTCTTGACGGAGCAGATAGGAGCTAAAGATCCCTAAGCAAAACGGTACCCTAAAAGGTAAAAGGGGTTGAGTCCAAAATTAAACTTCTAAATCTGTCGCCCCAGCCAACCTGCAGTACGTAGAGTACCTGGGGTAAACACGCCTCTCAGGCCATTAATATTTCACTTCCCGATGCCCTTGACCAAAGGGCAAGGAGAGAGGGTGGATAGGACGGTCTTCAGATTTAGACCCCAAGTGCGTAGACCTCCCTGCTTCTCTCCACTCCTTGGATTTAAAAACCAGGACCATATTTGGATGTTCAGGAGGGTGACAGAGAGGAAGCCCAGCTCGAAGACCTCACCCCCAATCCTTTGCTTGGCATTTGGCTTGTTGGGAAGGGAAATACAAGCTCCTCACCCCTCCATGAGGTTCCAAAACCCTCCCAAGTGGCAGAATAAGATGCTCTTTCTCCCTTTCCTCCTTTGTGGTACCTTAATCTCTGTATTCCTCCCTCGAACTTCTAAGATGTCTCCCTTTCTCTTGGTTATATACACACTCCGCACTTCCCTGGCCGCAAATCCCCTCCTCTCGCTGGCCCCAGTCCACCCCCAGAGTCTCCCTCCTTCTGTCCATCAGGCTTCAGCTCCCACCACCTCACCGAGCACATGATGTGTATTTTTTC
This sequence comes from Ursus arctos, assembly GCF_023065955.2. Classification (NCBI taxonomy): domain Eukaryota; kingdom Metazoa; phylum Chordata; class Mammalia; order Carnivora; family Ursidae; genus Ursus; species Ursus arctos. The sequence goes on along the minus strand of NW_026622786.1, from coordinate 67,631,147 downwards.
CATACATCCTCATGACTAACATAAGGGTACATGGGCTGTAAATGTCAGAGCTGACTCGGAATAATAATCGTACTGCTACTACCGCTGCTAATAAAATTAACTAATAAGTGATAATACTAATAACGGTAATTATAGATAATACTAATATTATCATGGGCCAAGCCGTATTGTATGTACTTTGTAACTATAAAGTCATTTACTCCTCAAAACAATCTTTGAGGGCAGGACCATTATCATTCCCATTTTACAGGTGAGAAAACGGAAGCACGGAGAGTTAAGTAAATTGCTCAAGGTCCCACAGTCAGTTTGTTTGACCTGAAGCCTGGTCACATAACTTCTCTGCACAGCTCTGCTGGTCTCTCCCGGTGGGTCTAATCTATCACTATACCTGTCCAGACCAAGGCTCTTCAGATCTACGTCCTCAAGATCCCAGAAACTTACCAGAGGAAACAGCAAATATTCTGAGAAAAAGTCCCTGAAAATGAAGACATAACATTTCAGATTTCATTCATTCATTCTAAAAACATATATATTACCAAGCTCCTAGAATGGACTGGGCGAGGAGCTTACATCCTAGTGGTGGAGAAAGAACTACAAGTATATAAGTACTGAGATTTCAGAAAGTGACAAATGATCTAAAGAAAGGCAAAGAAAGGTAGGGAGTTAGGGAGTATGGGTGAGAGCAGACCATTTGAACTGAGTGACCCCCCACGCCTATCTGTCAAGGACCAGCCACGCCAACATTGGAGAAGAAAGTTCCAGGAAGATGAGCTACAAGTGCAAAGGCCCTGAGACAGAAATGAGCTTGGGGAGCTGAAAAAGAAACAGCAGAACGGGAATGAGACCAGAGAGGGGAGAGCAAAGCAGAAGTATTTGCGAAGCTGACGGGGCCCACAGGGAGCACGCAGAGGCCAGGCTACGCTTCGGTTCTCTTCTGTGTGAGGCGAGTGGCTCTGGCCAGGTTGCAAAGTGGGTGGGAAGAGAGACTGCAGACAAGCACACAGGGCATGCTGAGGTCACCAGTGGAGGCTGCCTTGCTCACACTCAGCTTCTGCTGACCCACTGATCCTTGCTTCTTCCCAAAGTCGTGAAAAGACACAGCCCCACATCTCAGCCACGGACACCCCCACTGTGTGAGCTTGGCAAGTCACCCAGACCCTTAGCTTCTCCATGTCTGCATCTGCAAGATGGCCACAAGAGCTCAGCTGGCCGTGATGGGAGGCGGCCGGGGGCTCATCTGAGGCCCGCACGTCAGCCTCGCTGCAGGAGGGGGAGGGCTGCACCTCTGTGGGCACGGTGCCTGGCACAGGGTGTGCGCTCAACACAAGGCTATGGACTAGGGCTCCACACAGAGTGGCCTGGGGGTCACGGGGTTGCGGCAGCCCCAGAAGGCCTTCAGGGCCTGGTAGGCCAGGCTGAATTGGCCTGATCAGTCAGGGCCTCGGGCGTCTCCTTCCCAGCAGCCAACTCAAGCGGGCAGCGGCAGGCCCACTGGACCAAGGGCAGACAGGCGGGCGGGCAGGCGGGGGCGAGCCGTCGGGCACAGGGAGAAAGGAGGGCATTGTCTGCCGAAACCCAACCAAGGGGCCACGGCCACAATGCAGGGGATTCTTTCAGGAGAAACAGACATGCCTTTCTTTTCACCAACTGCTGCTAAAACAGCCCATTGGATTTGATTCTCTCCCATTTCACCCCAAACAAATGATAAATAAACAAACCTCGGTGAGCTCAGAGCACTGGAGCCAGGACCCCGGGCCCAGAGCAGACTGGACGCCATCCTCCCAGAGCGAGCGGTCCCGCGTGCCAGGTGGGCCTGCCTGCCGTGCTGCTGCCAGGCGCGTGGGTGCGTCTGCAAAGGGCAGCAGGCCCCGGCCCAGCGGCCTGAGGAAGTCCCTCCAGATGTGGGGTGGAGCTGGCCGGGCTGTGCTGTCCTCAAACTCAAGGGGACAAACAGCGGGAAGGGTGGAGAAGCGCATCAGAGCAAGAGCCGGGGCCTGGCTGCAGAAAGCAGGCGGGCAGTTCCTGGTGGGCACCACGTCAGAATAGGTCCCAGCGTCTCCTGAGCCCTGGCGTTTGTCTGGAGGTTCGCTCTGGAGTGACCTCGCTGGCACCCCCGTCCTCCTAAATGCTCAGCGAGCTGACAGGTGTCTCATTCTCCCCACGTTACTAACTAGGCAGCCGAGTGCCAGAAGGGATGTGCCTCGCTCAAGGTTACGAGGCATGGTAATCACAGAATGCCAGAGGTCCCCCCAGTATTCTTGTTTTCCAGCTAGTCGAATTGAGGCACAGAGTGGGAAGGGACACTGCCTGATACCATAGGAGCCAGGTCTTCTGACACCTTGACTCAAACACTCAACGTCCTCGGTGACCTGCCCAGAGAGCAGCCACTTCTACTGCAGGAGCTTTCTCCTGACCCAGGGAGGAATCCCCGGCATTTATGGCCCCACTAAGAAGCAGGCTGGAGCCTCATGGAAGGTGCCAGACATCTTGCCATGTGCCACCGCAAAGCACCCCTCAGTTGCCACCCCCCAAGTCACATTCTTATCTGGCCCCTGGTTCTACACTCTTACGCGGCTCCTGCCTTGCTTTCCTTCCTACTTGTCCAAACCATCTCCTTCACTGAAGCTCCAGAGAGATGTACCTCCTCCTCCGGGAAGCCTCCCAGCTCACCCCTGCCTCCACTTATCTAGCCCTTCTTATAGCCTCTGCTGCCCATCCTGACACCTGGGCTCCACTGAGACCCCGGGCGAAGACATCTGACAGCCATTAGGTGGGGTGCAGAAGGCAGCCAAGCCTGCACTCAGCCCACAGCAGGAGCACAGCAGGCTGCTTCCCACTGATCCCACCCGCTGGCTGTCACGCCCTGTATCTAAGATGCTCTCTCTCCTCCTCTCCATAAGTCAAACTCCTCCTCCTCTAGACTCTGACCCAACACTAAAGGCCCGCGATCACAGCCGCCACCCACTCCCAGACTCACATGTGCAAGCCTGTCTCTCCCACTACAGGGTGAGCCCCTCAAGGGCAGGATGCACGGTGCAGAGAGCAGAGCCCTCCCCAGGGCTTCTGGACCCGTGCCCTCATCCACTCTCAGTGAGCTCCTAATGAGTAAGACCAATTAGCTCTACGCTTATATAATCGCTCTCCCACATGACTTGTCTCCTGTCTGGGGACACAATGACCTCCCCACGGGCAGGTCCCGTCTTTCTCTTCTGTCCCTTTCCTGCTATTCGTTCCCATGAGGAAAGCCAGGGTCTCCTCTGGTGGCCTCATTCTGCTGTGACGGAAGAGACTCTGTCTGGTCCACACGCACCCCACCCCCACCCCCTGCCCAGGTTCCAGCTCCATCTGCAGGCACCTCGCAACCCCCTGCTATCGCTCAGGGTTGGGGAATGTTTGCTGTGTTTTAATATTCTTAGCTCCTAATAATGCGTGATCGAAAAATGCCATAGAGGCTGGCGCCAAGAGCCCAGAAAAATGGGACGAGAGGAGCCAGGCATGCAGGCCTGTCCCAGTGCAGATGAAGCACAGAGGGGCCTGGACCAACTCTGACGAATAACCAGCGGCTTTTTCAGAGAAATCAGGACAGCTGAAAATTGAACACATACGTACGTGCAAAAGCCTAATTCCTTCCTTGGAGCTTTGGAGAGACACTTTCATAGCTTTTCATGACATCATGTCAAATATTTCCAGGCATCCAAGACAGAGTTTGGCCCAAACGCTGTGTATTCAAGTCACATGGTTCTTTGCTCCTAGAATCAGAGGGCTCAACAGGACACAGGACGCCCTCCCACTCCGTACCTCCCCGAAGGCTCACTCTTGCCTCTTCTTGGACACAAGAAAACCTCTTCTACTTCCAGTGGCTCGCAGGGCTATGGGATGGCCAGGCATCAGATATCAACGTAGCTCTGCACTTAGGTGAGAATCAATTTTGGTGGCAAATTAGAAACCCATAATCAGCCAACCTCTAACCTGCCAGCTCTGTGACCATGACTGAGTCACTTCACCTCTTGGAACTTCAGCCAATGCTCTTCAGTAAGATGAAGATAGTGAATCAGCGTATGAATCAAGTCGCTCTGTGGATTAACGAAATACAATGCTGTTTGTCGAAGTGGCAAGCTTCATGCTTGACTTCAGAAGTTACTCAATGTGAGTCTCTTCTCCTCTTACCTAACCTGGGGTTGGTGGCTGAGTAGGGGCTAAACCCCGACCCAGGGCTCCTGCTTCTCACTTCTGTGTGCTTTCCAGCCAATGGCTCCCCTCCCTTGTGCATCTTCCAATGACTCCAGAGAACCAGACACCCTGAGCTCCATTCTTCCTCAGTTTCCCCTTCGTCCACACCTCTCACTTTACAGGAGGCCACAAGGCATTCAAAGAAGCGTTTTCTGAGGGCCTACCATGTGCCCCCAGCTACAGGACTTTGGGTAACAGCTTCAAAAGACTGAAGAAACAAGAGACACAAGAAAAAGTTGGGCGAGGGGACAGGTGGACAGTTGGTGTGGGGCAGCTGGAGATGAGTGAGTGGTCCTGGCAGCCAGAACCACGGGGTATGTCCCCCCCATTCCACAAAGGTTGCAGTCTCAAAGACCACGGCTGAGCACCCCACAAGAGCTTTTCCAGGCCTGTATGGGCCCCAGCTCTCTGCTCGGGGCCACTCTCTGAAACGAGCTGAGTGCCTTGCAGTGTGCCTGCCTGCCCCGCGGGCTCTGCGGCACGGCACGCGTGTGCATGCATGTGTCGGGAACAGCGATTTCAGCAGAGGGGCCGGCCTGGGCAAAGCTGCGGAAGCTCTCCAGGCAGGGCACGGTGGCAGCTGCACGGCCACTATACCCCGGCCTCCCCGGGGCTGCAGCCCCTCCTCTCCCTCCGCTTGGTCCTGAGGATGGCCACTGTCCCTACTTCTGTCATTGTCTCCTCTCCTTCTCTCGTGCAGCTTCTCCTCCCAGCCCGTGGCTTCACAGCTCTGCCCTGGGGTCTCCTGAATCTTCGTCTCCAGCCCAGACCCCACTCCCAGGAGCCGCTCTGCTGGGCAGCCTGTCTGCTGGGGCCCTCCACATTGGCCTCGAGTCCTACAGGAGGGAAAGGGAATTCATTTCTACCCACAGGGGCCTTGTCTCCTAAACATCCGCCCCCCCCCCCCCATACCATGTGTCTTCAGTATCTCATCAGCCCCTGGCCGGAGGGCTTCTTCCCTCGTGATCTCTCTCTCATCTCTCCTTTCCTCACTGTTCCTCTGCATCCACCTCGGCCTTGGCACTTTGCAGGTATTGGTTACAATGACGAAGCTACAAAACTGCTCCAACTGCCTCTAGTCATCTCCCAGCTCTTGCTCCTTCCACCACCCTTCCAGAACCCTGCCTCTCCTTCCCGATCCAAGTGTCTCCAGTACAGACGCAGAGAACAGTAGAGACTCTGGGCCACCATCTGACTCATTAGAAGTCTGCTTGCCAGTGGCTCTTATCACTAGCTTGGCTTCCAAGGCTCCCTTGCCCCCAGCTCCTCAGTCGAATCCCGCGCTTCTTCCCCGGGACTTATATATTCATGTTTCTGGATCTCATTGCATTACCCCACTTCCGTCTTCACCAGACTGGCTACCTCTGCCTGGAATGCCTTGGCTCTAGTCATCCAAGTCCTGACCGTCCCCGGAGCCATACCAACTGACAGCCTTCATGAAGCCCCTTCCACCTTAGCTCATTAGCCTCCGATGTCTCCAGGCCTCCTCTGCACCTGCCTCCTATTCGGAGGTGGGTCCCTATGGACTCTGCTCTCATGATCCTCGGGCCAGGCCTGGGGTCCACTAATCAGCAATGTTAGCAGCAGGGCGTGTGCCTGCCAGAAACACTGCACAACCTGTACCAGGCTTCTGCCTCTGTTTCCCTAGTGGGCACTCAGACAAATCACTGGATCCTGGCCTAACCCGGTTGGCTCCAGACTGCCCTGGCTGATCTTGCCAGTTTCCTGGATGCCGTGTTTTACACTCCCTGCAATTCAGTGAGTAGTGAGTGAGTGTGAGTGTGTGTGTGTATGTGTGTGTTGAGAGGAAGGTATTTCCTGCTTAGAAGCAGAACTAGGAGGAGGCTGCTGGCCACCTGATTTCACCTATGACCTCCTGCCTCTACCACTGTAGAAACCCCCCCAGCAGACAAGACTCGAGGGTTATAGAGAGCTACAGGCTTAGAATCTCAACTCACAAACTGACCACAGTCCACTGAACAATCTCTCTCTACCTGCAGCTCCCCCTCCTCCCACCCCGTCACCCCTCCAGAAACTGAGCTGTCCAACAGCTTCCCTGGACCCTCAGATCCCGACACCCGTTCTTCTCCCCATAATAATAGCATGAAAAAGAGCTAATAGTTAATTAGTGCTTACTAGGTACCAGGCACTATTCTGAACACTTTACACATATTGATTCATTTAGGCAACACAGCAACTCTTTGAAGTAGGTATTAATATGACTCCATTTTATAGATGGGGAGACAGAAACGCCGGTACCACATGGTGACGTTAGCACACGAACCTAAGCCCCGCAGCGACAGCGTGCGCTCTTGACCTCTCGGTTTCTCCCCACACGCCATCCCACCCAGCAGGGCCACTGCACACACTGATGCCGTCTGACTCCTGCTCAAGGGCTCCCACCAGGAGGGCTGCCGGCTCTCAGAGGACTGGGTATCTATTTGGGGAGCACAAAGACACACGGTGCAGGTGGGCCTGCTGTCCAGCTGTGTAGCAAGCTAAGCCTGGCTGCTGCTTTCCCTCTGAGCTGGAACTGAATTTCTATAATTCCAGTATTCTTTCATTCAATAAATACTGATTATATGCCTGCCACTGCTAGGTACTGGCTGTGTCCATCCCGGGACAGTGAGCGTGAACGGACTGAAACATGCGTCTGCATTTATCTGATGGACCCTCTCCCAGGGGGTCCAGACAGGGATTAACAGGTTCCCCAGAGCAGGCCCCACCTTACAGACAGGTGCCTGGCAAGGTGCATCCACCAAGTGTTCAAAACATGCTGGTGAAGCTAGTGACAGCAGGCAACAATTGGACAAGGCTTGGACGTCTTTTACTGCCCCCGCCCCAGGTGACAAGTGATGAATAGACCGGAATGCTGGGGGCCAGAACCCATCACTCCGGCCTCCCCACTGCCTGGAGCTGCCTCCTGGGGGAAAGGAAAGTGATCTCCCCACCAAAGCACTTCAGAGAAAAAGAGCCTGCCGTTCCTTTAAGCAAGGGCGCGAAGCACCGGAGCCGCTTCAATTAGTCCCGAATGTGGGAAGAATTCTGAAGGTCAGAGGAAGGGAAAAGGTAAGTGGAGAAAAAAAGTTGGCATTTAGCAGTGGAGATAAACCGAGCTGATAAACGGCCTTTGAACACTTGGGTTATTTATTTATTTGCTTCCAGTCCTTGCGCGGTTGTTAATTCCAGCTAAAATTCCCCAGCGCCCGGCACCCATCTGGCGGCAAGACGGACACCTCCCGTGGCAACTGCGCTCCGAGGTTTCAAACACACGTTCACGTTTGTGTCCCAACAGCAACTATGCAGAAGAGAACACCCGGGAGGTGCCGCCGCGGGCTCTCTCTGGCGGGGCTGCTAGTTACAACGGGTTGTCTGCAATCTGTAATAGGAGTTTAACGACCATGTGAGGAAGTGAACTTGGGATGGGCCCAAAGCTGGGCGGACCGAGACCCCGTGTGCAGCCAAAGGGACAAGGGAGACCCGAGAGACACGCGGGCCGGGGTAACGGTGAGGTTGCCCTCCGAGGTTCCCTTTGCAAGATGAAGATGGTTGGTTCTAGAGATTTTTTTTCTTCACATTCCCTCTGCTTAAACAGATCCTGCTGAAAAGAACTCCCGCTTTGAGTGTCCGTGGAAAGGTTCCCTGGAATGTTGGCCCAAGTGTCTGGAATGTATAGATTTAACAAGCCAATTTGGAAATTAACAGAGATGAAAAAGGAGTGTTCTGGTCACATGACACAGAGAGTCACTACCCGAGCACGTGCAGGGGGCGCCCAAGGCACCTTGGACCTTGGGGGGGGGGTGCCTTAGCACTTTCCAGACCTGAAGCCTGGAACAATCTGCAATTTTAGGGTTGGAAGAGTTGGCAGAGATCACCCAGAGTGTTGTTGAGGGAAAGACACAACCTTCGTTAAGAATTCCAAAATGCTGGGGTGCCTGGGTGGCACAGTGGTTAAGCGTCTGCCTTCGGCTCAGGGCGTGATCCCAGCGTTATGGGATCGAGCCCCACATCAGGCTCCTCCGCTATGAGCCTGCTTCTTCCTCTCCCACTCCCCCTACTTGTGTTCCCTCTTTCGCTGGCTGTCTCTATCTCTGTCAAATAAATAAATAAAATCTTTAAAAAAAAAAAAAAGAATTCCAAAATGCTAGAAACATGGTTTCTAAACTTTATTACTGAGCAAAGACTTTCCCCCACCCATGGCTTGTTAGAGTGTCATGTTTTGAAATACCTCCCCTGCCAAACAGACTGCATCCCTGTCCCCGATGATTTTGTCAAAACGCCAGTCCAGGCTTCTGCTCAAGAAAGAGATAACAGTTGGAGCCATGGATGTGAACACATCTGAGGGCGGAAGCTTGCCATCTGCATTAGCTTTGCAGTTTCGCTTCCGGTAAATACACTATTCCTTTAGTTGTTCATTTCGTACTGAATAGCCTTGGGATTTCAACTAGAATCCTCTACACAGCTGGGGAAGGTGGGGCCCAGGCCGGGGCTGCTCACTTCCCGCAGCCTCTCTCCTGGGGCAGCGCAGGGGAGGACCACAGCACCCCGCCGGGTACTTACTGCCCAGGCCAGGGGCCCCGGGAGGCCCTGCCCCTTCCACAAGCAGACACCACTTCCCCTCATCCTGGGGTTCTACCTGACTCTTTAGCACCTTTCCCGCTGTGCAGGGCACTGAGCCAGCTGACCTGGTCTTCAAAGAAAGAGTCTTTTTTGTTTAGAAATGTATTCAGGGACTTGACGCCCTGCACATGATTCTTCCGCAACAGCCTTTGATTCTTCTTCCAGGACTCGATCAAACAGGTTCAACTCAAGCATCAAGTCCATGTTGTGGTTTCAAGTCCCTGGGTGGGGGGGATGCCCCTGTCGGATGGGAGGGTGTAAGGGTGCCAACGAGGGCACAAGTCTGACTTTCCTGGGAACTTGGGGGCTGCATCTCCACATTACAAAGTGATGGGAATGTCTGGCAGGGTCCAGGACCAGATTACAGAGCCAGACTTTCAATTAAGCATCTCCCTCCTCACCCAAAAAAAAATCCCCTTTGGGGCCAGACATTCTAGTAAACTCCTGTGGAGGATATCACGGCAGAGGGAAGGCCAGCCAGTTGCCGCCTGGTTCGCTTTGATGACATCTGACTGTCCCCTCCCTCCCATGTCCTGAGGGTGGCTGTCCTGGCCTTGCCCCCCCAACACAGGAAAGAAACTGACCTCAGCGGGGGTCTGTTTCTGCAGGGCCTCTGACAAAGGCACCCAATCTGTAAATGTGACTTCATACCCTCCTCCTACTTCAGTACCTGGGGAAATGGGGTTTCACCGGCCTTCTCGACACAATGGGATCTGGGGCTGGCTAGAATCAGCCGGAGCCCCTCCCACCCCTAACTGCCAAGCCCGGGCCTTCGAGAGCTGCGGTACTCCAAAAGGGTTTTGGAAACTTGGGGGAGTCCCTGAGCCATGAAGAACAGAGCAGGGAAGGAAGAATTCCCTTCTCTCTACCCTCCCCAAGCCACCAAGAAGACGATTCTCCAGGCAGACACTCCTCACTGTTTACAAAGGGGGGAATGAACACAAACAAAAAGCCCGAGCCACACTCAGCATCACAGCCACATGAAGCAATACATGTCACTTGAACAACTGTTTGGCATGGTTTACAAAGAGGCCTATTAAATCCTTTGGAACATCAGCACAGGGTCTGAGGGTTTGAGTCAGCCACAAACAGCAGGGAGGTGGCAGGGCTGTGCCTTGTGACATCTGGAAGCTCTGGCCAGGCCATGAGAACCCAGGCAGCTTCTCCCCAACACCGACACATACAGTCCAGAGCCTTCTGGAAGGCAGCGGCCCACACTTGTCAGCCGCTATGGCCTTACAGCGGGGCACCTGACTTGCCCAGCTGTCATCTGACAGCAAATGAAATGTCATCCGTTTTTTGTTGTTTAAGAGGAAGGTCTCCCCTTAGGAGCCAGGGAGAAGCACACCTACCCTCAGCTTTCCATGAGAATGATAAAGGAGGAGCCTCCCAGACCGCCTGGTGGACACAAGACCAAAAGCTCAGTAACTGGGCCCCACCTGGGAAGAGGGTCACTGTCTTAGCTCCGGCTGCCAAAACAAAAGATCACAGACAGGTGGCCAAAACGACAGAAGTATGTTTTCTCATGGTTCTAGAGGCTGGAGGTCAGAGGTCAGTGTGCAGGCCTGGCTGGGTTCTGGTGAGGCCTCTCTTCCTGGCTTGCAGATGGCCACCTTCTGGCTATGGTCTCACATCTGGTGGGGGGTGGGGGGGAGGTGGAGAGGGAGGGAGAGAGAGAGAGAGAAGAAAGAGAGAGAAGAGAGAGAGAGAGAGAAGAGAGAGAGAGAGAGAAGAGAGAGAGAGAGAGAAGAGAGAGAGAGAAGAGAGAGAGAGAGAGCTCTCTGTTGTCCCTACTTATAAGGGCACTAATCCTATTGTAAGGGCTCTACCTTCATGACCTCATCTAAACCTCATTATTGCCCAAAGCCTGCTTCTCCAAATACCATCACACTGGGGATGAAGAATCAACAAACAAAATTTGGGAGGACACAACAATCAGTCCACCGCGGTCGCTGCCCTGAACTGCAGGATGCAGTGGATACGCAGACTTACATTCGGATGACATAGCCGTGACCAATCTTAAGAACAGATTTTCTTTTTTCTTTCTTTATTTTTTTAAAGGGGGGGGCGAGCAGAGGGAGAGGGAGAGAGAGAATCTTAAGCAGACTCCGTGCCCAGCGTGGTGACCGACGCAGGGCTCAGTCTCACAACCCCAAGATTATGATCTGAACCAAAATCAAGAGGTAAGACGCTCAACCGCCTGAGCCACCCAGGCACCCCATAAGGACAGATTTTAAAACCAATCAGGCCAACCCTTCAGATATATACAGTTTAGTGCACATCAATTATACTTTAACAATGCTGACAAAATGTTCAAAATTTAAGAACCAGGTCAATCACTGGACAGACGTTTAAATCCCCTCAACCACGTGCCTGGATGAGCAACCTGGCCTTTGTTAGAACAGAGCTGGTGATAGGAGCTCCTGGCCCTCCAAGGCAGCTATTCTACAACCAGACTTCTCTCTTAGCAAATTCTTCCTTTACTGAGCTGAAATCAGCCTCCTGGAAGCTTTGACCCACTAATCAGGGCCATGAAGAACACATTGGATCCTTGCGCCAAGAGAAACCAAATTAACTAATGACCAACACCCCCCCCCCAAACACACACACACACACACACACACACACACACACACACACGGTGATACGTTGTGTATCCAGAAGTCCCATATCTAGTAACTGCCCATGTCCGGAACGCACGTTCAAACAACAAGATTGATAGCACACCACATTCATGCCCTTGACTCCTAGGAGAACGCTTCAGCAGTCTCATCCGAAATGAGTTAGTTTAGCTTTGAACTCACTTTTAATAAATCTGATTCTCCAGCTTCCTAATTCACAAAAGATTAAATGCAGCCAATAAGTCGAAAGGATGCTGAATCCAGTAAGAAGTCAAAACATTCAGCCGGGGGTAGATGAAGAAACGGTAAGCAAGACTTGGAGAATCCAGGGATGACAGGAGCCCAGGGCCGCTGGAGCTGACCCTCCATCCCTGGCTGAAGAACGCGGTACGTGAAAACACACTTGGGAAAGCCTCCCACCCAAAGTGAGCGTGTCAGCTCACGCCGTGACACCTAAGGGCTAGGATTCTATGGTCTAGATAACTCATTTTGGGTGGGAGAGCTCACTCTAAACTGATGTTGCCCAAGTGAGGTGTCACTGGGTGTTATCTCGGTGTGCCACGGGGTTTTCAAGGACCAGCAATCCCGATGACTAGTTGCGGAGTCACCGCCCTGGTTGGCTGATTCCCATGCTAACTGGAACTAGGCAGGAAAGTACTGCCTAGTCCAGACACTTCCAGTACCTGCTCCCCGAGAGATAAGAACTGTTGAAATTAGCATGTTAATATTTGATTCAAAACAAATAACATCCCTGCCTTGTGATAACGCCACGTTCGCGACCCAGATGCACACGTCCTCATGAATATTTATTTTAAATTCTAATTTGCGCAGTAAACCCTTTTCCTAGAGAGCCCAAGGAGGTAAACTGCAGGCCGCTCCTAGGACAATAATTGCGTTTGAATCCCTCCATCCCTGGAGTCCCCAAACCCCCAAGCCAGCTGCCAGAAGGCCAGGACTTGGGCATGAGTGGCCAGGAAGGGGCAATAACTTAGTCATCTGGGCAGCTAGGGAAGTACACAACTAATGCCAAACAATGTTTAGTCCAAAGTCATCCATCTCGGGTTCAGGAACACAGAATCACACCCTGGTGCGTGCACGCGCGCGCGCACACACACACACACACACACTCCATGACAACAACATCCCTCGGCATCACCTCAGTGGCTCAGCAGGTGTGAGCCCCAAGGGCAGAAGCACCCGCAACAGTTAGGGGGCAGATGCTGCTCTGAGTACATTAGACGAGACTATCTCTGGGGGTCACAACAGGGCTGCTTCAGGGCACTTCCATTGTCACAGCACACATTACTTTCCCGCCCACGATTTCATTCCCTTACTGGGTTTACTATTGGCTGCCTGTCTGTTCGCACTAGAATGTAAGATGCACAAGGCCCCTGAACACCGCTGTTTTGCAGTGGCCATTTCGGCACCCAGGGCACTCCCCAGTACAGAGCAGAGGCATCAGTAAAAACGTGCTGAGTGAATGATAAATGAATGGGTGGCTGATCCCCCTGGAGTGGCCAAAGGAAAGATACCGGCCCTGGCAAGCACCTGGGACGGGCGCCACCCGCAGTCTCCTGAGTCCTTCATGAACACATCAGAGCCCCGTGTCCCAGTGCAATGGAGCCTCAGAATCATTCTCAGCCCAAGATTTCAGGCAGCCTCTACCATTAACTCCTCATTAACATAGGAAATGGGCTCTGCTTACCATTCCTGGCCTAGGCTATTATCACTGAAGCCTGGAGGTTTTGTTTACTTGTTTGTTTTTCTTTCCCCATCAGATCCACAGGTGGGGGTTCACATCTCCTGACCTGGGGCAGGTGCAAATCAAGGGTCACTGGGTGAGTGGGCTCTCACAAGCAGGATGCAGCCCATAGCAGAATGGGCTTATCTTCCCCTCAACCCACCTTGGGCACTTTCTAACATGCTGGCACTCACGCTCAGCCTCTGTCACACATACCATGTGGGAGATCTTCACACCTTACAAAAAAGGAACCACACCACCTTTCAGAGACTCAGTCAAACACTGACTTGCTCAAGATCCCACAGCCAGCCAGGCACAGGCCTGGGATATGAACCCAGGCCTCCCAGAAGCCATTTCACAGATAAGGAAATAGGCCGGGAGAGGGCCACGGTTTGCTAAAGTCACACTCCAGGGATTTGTGAATGTTTGACCTATGCACTCCACTACGCAAGGGACTGCCTCTCAGTCATCTGGTCTCGCCCGAACCTCCACACCCAGCCTGGGGCCTGGCCCAGGCAGATGAATGAATGAAGGCGTGGTCATAAAGCCTGAAAAGATCAGACTGACTCTCTGAAAGGAAAGATTGAATATAATCAGAATTCACAAACCTGGTCTCTGCAGAATCAGCCGTGGGTTTCAGCAGGACAAGGAGCAAACATCGTCAGGTCCCAGGGGAAGCCAGCAGCGATGTCGCCCACCCCACTGTATCCTCACAACCAAGAGAGGAATGCATGCCCACCCTTGAGGCTACCCCTTCCCTATATCTGACTCCACTTCCCCCACTGTTCCTCACTCCAGAGCCCTTTTGCAAAACGTACAGGGAAGGCTTCTATAGGCCTCTCCTCAGCTTCGATCCAGTCTTGACCCAGGTTCAACTACTTATCCTCTTGAAGACCTCAACAAATACTGGTGAACAAATGACTGGATCAATGGTTGAATTATCAGAGGCTTTTACTGTCTTAAGTTCTCATTATCCAGCCCCTGGGCAATTTTGTCACACATCTCTTCAGTCAACTAATATGAAGTACTTTATATATGTAGGAGGCACCGTGCTAGGCTCTGGCATACCGCAGGCAGCAAAGAACGGCAGCTTTCCGACAGGCCCGTTGCCCTTGGTTTCTTTTGCTCTCCATTTTAACTCTTTCGCACTTGTTTTCCAATTGCCCTTCTACAGCTGGTCTGGGTCTCATCCCTCCGTATTCAACAACTTTTAGTGCCTCCTACTGCCCACTGAGAAATGCTTAAATTCCATACACTGCTGACATTGAAGACCTTCTGAGACGGAGCCGACACCTGTACCTCTAGCTTTCTCCCCGGTCCGGTCCTCCACTCCCTCCTTCCCTGCATGACCAATGGGCCAGCCCCTGCCTGAGATGCCCTTCTCATTGGTACCAACCAGCTACTGCTGTGTAACAAACCACCCCACGACTTTGCAGCTTAAGGCAATAAGCACTTACTTTCCCTGTGGGTCAGCTGGGAGCTGGCTGATCAGGACTGAGAGCGGCTGGGCTCAAGCTGTGTATCCTTCCCGGCTTGGCTCTCCGTCCCAGGTTGGGCTCAGGGCTGCTGTGTTCATTCTGGGACCCAGGCCAGAGGGGCAGCAGCTACATGGGGACTTGACTTCTCATGGTGGTGGCAGAGGCATGAGAAGGAGCTCACTTCACGTCTACTAACATCTCCCTGGCCCGCGCGAGTCCGCCACGACAAAGCCCAAAGTCCAGGAGCCAGTAAGTGCACTTTCCCCGATGTGAAGCCAGAGCAAGTCACGTAGCCAAACCCTACATCACTGGAGCCTGGGGAGTGAATATTTTTTAAGAGTCATCTAATTTAACACCCCATTTCTGCCTAATGAAACTGGGCAGGCGGTAAAAGAAATCAGGCTTTGGAAATGGAAGGCCTAAGTTTGTGTCATGGCTACATATCCTACTTTCTGAGGACCTCCAATACAGTTTCCTCTCCAAATAATTCACTCATTCAGTACGTAGGCAAGAGAACCTACTAGGTGTAGGAATGCCATGCCAGCCCCGGGGCCAGACTGGCGAATCAGTGAATTACATCCCTGCTCTCCTAGTGGACAGATGAAGCTCTTCACTTTCTGAAGGCCAGCTCTCTCATCCACAAGGTGGGGAGAAGCAAGTTGGCAACACACAAGAAAACAGCGGGATGCAGGTGGCCTTGGGGACAGTTGTAAGTGGAGCAAAGCCTATATGGAACGCCATTTCTCCCACGCTGCCCCGGCTAGTGAATCCTGTAGGAAGTGATCACTCACCAGTCCGAATCCCTAAAACAATTAATTACCATGTGGTCATCCAATCAACGAGAATTTATTGAGGTTCACCTTGTGCCTGGTGGCCTCCCTGGCCCCAACACCCTGCCCTCATAGACACCACCTCCTGGCGGGGAGACAGGTGGCTTCTTCCCGCATTCCTACAGCACCCAGCCCACACTGCATCTGCCACAGGTGATCGGTGCCGCCTCCCGGTGCCCAAGACTCTGGAGCCTCCTCCGTCACTCTCCCGTGATTTCCTGGAAACAGCCTCGAAGACCGAGATTTCCACCAAAGCCACTGCCCCCACCCCGGAAAGAAAAATGCAGTTAATGAAAGCAATCTGGACTTTTCTTTCCATCCCCACCACCCCTCCACCCCAACCCCAGAGTGAGACCTCCCTAAGTGATTGTCAGAGTGAGGATTTGGCATATCGACCTTATCCGTGTGCTTTTGGGGTGTCTCGTGGGACAGAGTCGTGGAACAGACTATCAGCAGAGACCAGGAGGAAAGAAAACAATGAGACCTCAAGATAAAAAAGCCCCTCGTAGTCTCAGTCAACAACCTCTCATCACACACAGACGGGGCCAAGCGTGGAACCCACTGTGACTTCCCGGCAAAAATACTGCTGAGTAAATAGTTATAAAAATTATTGTTATTATGAGCAGTATCATTATTTATAATACATTAAATACTGGCTAGAAGAAACTCAAAAGTCCGTCTTCAGGATGTGATTCCTTCCACTTTTCTTCGACACTGGTTACAGCCGGCAGTCGTTCCCCATGGCCCACAGGGGACAGCTCCTCTACCTGCACCGGACGCCCTCCAGGCAGCACCACAACCCGCCTGCCAACCACTCCCTCGTCCAGCTGTTTGTGAGCTCCTCTTCTGCCCCCGGTTCTGGTAGGTGGGCCATACTTGGACTTTTCCAACCCTTTTCCCTCCAATTCCCTAACAGAAACCTTGACCGCATGGCCCAGCAGGCCCCTCGGGGCACTTCAAATTCACAGCTCTGTTTCCACCTCTTCCAGGGAGTCCTCCCAGATGGCTCCAGGTGTCCTGGGGACATGTGCGTTCTCTCTGGTGACCAACTGTACACGTCTGGTTGTGTCCTTTTCACCACATTCTGTCCCCTTACTACATTTATGTCTTACTTCTCACCTACACAGGGACCACGGCCCACGCTGAAGACAGCATCCCACAGTAGCTGCTGTTGAACAAATACTCACTGACTGGCTTTCCTGCAGATGTAAGTCAACGTCATCCAATCCAGGCTTTACTCAGCGGCAACTGGGACAGGAAAAGATAGACTCCTCGGGGCTGGGTGCTGGGAGAGGCATGAGGACATCCCACACAGGGCCTGGTAGCCAGGCCCCTCAGTAACTGGTCCACGTTCCCTACCCAGACTGCCTGCCATGGCCATCTGCCATCGGCATCTCCTACTTCAACAGTGTGAATGCTGCAGAGAAGGGGAACATCTGAATCCACGGAGCACTATTCCGGTCCCTGCAGGCATGGGATACAGCCCGAAGGTGCGGCTAGCGCCGGTCCTCACAAATCACCTTCCAGCGGAGCTTCTCTGATGAACTTGCAGGATCTGCACTTTTACCACCAAAACTTGCTCCTTCCCCAGCCTCCCCTACTTGCAGTTACTAGCACTACCACGGACTCAAACGTGCAAGCGTGCCCCAGTGTTTTTCTCTCTCCACCGGCAGCTCATCAGACGCCTTATCAGTTCTACCTCCAAAACCGAGCCCAACCCACCTTGCCCTGCTCCCGGCAGCTCCAAGCCACCATCATCCTTCAGCTACACCCACACGGTCCCCCAGCTGCCTCTGCTCTTGCCCTCAGGAGAGCCCATTCTGCACACCATAGCCGAAGCTGCCTTTTATGTATGAAAGCAAAAAGGACCGCCCCTGCTTCAAACCAATGGCTTCAACTGTTGGAAGAAAATCCAACACCTTCCTCGAATCGGAAGGTCTCGCCCCACCTCCTCTCTGCTCCACCTCCTGACACTGTCCTGTGCACACAGGGCTCTGTTCACAACATTTTTCTGTGCCTTCAGTGAACCCCAGGGCCTTGGCACCTGCTGTTCCTTCTGCTCGGAATGGGCTTTCCCCAGGTGTTCATGGCTAGCTCTTCCTTATCCCTCGAGATTCAGCTAGAAAGGCACCTTCTCCCCAGAGCCTAAGAAAACAAAGCTGCTGTCCCTCTGAAGCGTCCTCCCTCTGCCCCGGCGCTGTGCTCTCTCCCTAACTTATTGCCTTTTTTCCCTTCATACCCCTTATCACACTCTGAAATTACTTCCTTATTTATTCATTATTAAATCCTCATGAAAATAGAAGTTCCATGTAGGACAAGAATCTTTTCTCTCGTCTGTCGCTCTATTTTCAGCCTCTGTGACAGTGCCCAGCACACAGCAACCATTCAAAACACAACAGTTGAAGGGGAGCAAAACTTGCCCTCTTAGGCACGGGATGCTCCTGGTGACGGCTTTCCAGCGTGTACAGCACAAAACGATAGGGACTGGGGGACAGTAACTTCATGGTGGAGAAATCGCACAAACACCGCCTCGGCCAGGTGGTCAAGAGCAATGCCCACAGTGACGAGCCTGGTTGATAGTATGTGCCCTTGATATGACAGGATGAAAATGGCGCTTTACTTATCTCTGGTCTTTCTCCCTTGAATGCATAACATCCAATAATAAGAAAACACCCAAACAAGTCCCAACTGAGGGACGCTTATCTGGTTAATACCCAATCTCAAGGTTATCAAAAACAAGGGACGTCTGAGAAATTGTCATAGCCGAGAGAAGCCAAAGGCAAGATGACAGTAAACAATATGGTATCCTGGATGGGATGTTAGGGGAACACTGAGGAAATCTGAATGAAGTACGGACTCTAGTTCGTAATAAAGCACCAGTATTGGTGCACTCATCATGAGAAAGGTACCATTTTTTTTTCTTTTTTTTGAGAAATGTACCCTATTAATGTTAGATCTCAATAATACGGCAAACTGGGTACTACTTCTCAATAATTCCGCAAATCAAAACTGCTCTAAAATTGAAAAATTGTATTTAAGAAAACATGTTAGGTGACTGCAGGTAAGATACTTGCATGGAAAACTATTTCATGTCTTTTTGTAAGAATTCACTGAGTCCAGACTCCAGCCATGACGTCAGCAAAGAGAGGGACTCCTGAGGCCTGTTACGCGGTCTGGGGCTACAGCCTCTGTGCGTTGTTTTGTCAACCACACACTCTGAGACGTCACGAAGGCAGACGTCAGCCCTCCCCTCACAGAACTTCCAGTGGTTCGAAAGGAGGAAAGTTGGGGTCAATGAAAAAAATAACAAATCCTGCCCTCTCTGAGGATGAATCAAATTTTTCCACTGCTCTTAAGTCAATCCAGCCGCAAGCACTGCTCCGGCTTAGCAGTGAGCTCCTACCCTAGATGGGGGTTCAAGTGCCACCCACGGTGAGGCCGGTCCAACACAACACTCTCTCCCAAAGGGTCAAATGGTGTGGCACACACTACAAATGGCACAAATGTTCAGAGAGGAAGAAGTGTGGGAGCTGGGGCAATCAAGGAAGCCTTCCTGCAGGAAGGGCCAGGCTAGATCTGGAAGAAGAAACAGGACTGAGAGAGACAGGATGAAGGAGAGAGGGCACCCTGGGCCGAGGTCATAGCATAAGCAGAGCCAGGGTGTCCGGGCCCACCTGCAGGGAGCGGTCTGATGAGGGCTGCGGCATCTCCCAGGAGAGCCATTGAAGAGGAAGTTGGTAAGCCGAGCCCCAGCTGGACCAGAAAAAACTCTGAAATCCTCCCAGACTTTGAAGGCCGGGAATCAACACCTCCTCCTTCCTGAAATGCCTGGGCTACATTCAGCCCTCCCTTGGTGGCCCTCCCCTAGCTCTCACACTTGGCGCCCTTCTTCCTTTTCACGGGCTGTTTGCATTCCTGTCCCATCTCTCCCACCTACCTGCAAGCCTCCCAGGGCAAGGTCCTTTTCCACCCGCTCTAGAGGGTCCTGCACACAGAAAAGGCCCAAAGCAAGATGTGCTGAATGACTAAAAGGAAGAGCGCTTTAATGATGGGTCACAATCTAAGACACCAGGACCCTACCCCTCCCACAACAGGGAGGCCTGCCAGGCCTGCAGAAAGTCCACGCTAGATAGAACCAATGATGCTTCCTCCACCATCTCACCGACCCCTCCCCCGGCTTTGCTTTCCTTCAGCATTCACCCACCCTGCCCCCCTGCCCCTGTTTCTTGTCAGTCACTCTCATTCAACAAACATTACTTGACCGCCTATCACGTGCCAGACATGTTCTAGGGGCTAAGGATACAAGTCATACAGGCAGAGATTTCCACGCTCACAGGGTTGACATTCCAATGATCGGGTGAAGGGCAAAAAAAGAAATAAGTAAGTAAAATATACGGATGCCAACTGGTGACAGGTGCCATTGGAGGAAAAAGGCAAGGAGGAAGGACAGGGAGTTTGAGGGAGTGATTTGAAATTTTGAATAGGGCGGTCATGGGGAGACCTCATTTGAGCAAAGGCCTGAGGGAGGCGGGGGCAGGGATTTTTTTCCTTCTGTGTTCACTGACCCATGCCTGGCACCTAGAGCAGTACCGCGCATGCAGCGTGCGGGGAAGAATGAGCGAGGGAATGAGGGTGTGGGGAAGGTTAATTAATTTTTTAATTAAACTTCTTATTTTTATTTTGAGATAATTATAGATTCGCATGCAGTTGTTCAGAAATAATACCCGTCGCCCAATCTCCCCCATGGTGACCTCTTACGTGACCGTAGTACAATATCAAAGCCAGGAAAGTGACATGGAGACAATGCACCGACGTGAGTCAGATTTCCCCAGTTTGACACGTATGAGTTGTATATGTGTGCGTGGCGTATTTAGTTTCATGCAATTTTAAGGATTAATCCATTTTTAATGCACAATGAGGAGGCCACTTGGAAGTGTCCAGAGTTGAAGGAAAGTGGGGTGAAGTGAAGCACCATCACTGAGAAGGCCGGGAATCCTCACGGCCATCCTAAGAAGGCAAGTCTTCTTGTCCCCATTTTACATATGTGAAAACTGAGGGGCTCAGAGAACGTACTTATTGGAAGCCTCACAGTTGACAGGCAGAGACCAGAACCCTAAACCCATGACTGTCTGGTCCCCTCCCTGGGCCCTTTCCTGAACACAAGAAGGGCCTGAATAGAAAAGCAGAGGAAGCAGGGACTCAGCAGAAGGCCAGGCTCCAGCAGACACTGGAAAAGAGAGGAAATGAGGGAGGGGTTAACGAAGAGGTCTCTGGATTTGAAGTTAGAGAGAACAGAAGCATCATTCGTGGAAAGAGGACTGGAGCGCTAGAGGGCTCTAAAGGAGGAAAGAAGGGGGTGTCCTGGCTCTGTGTGGATCTGCTGTGTGGTCTTGGGCAAGTCGATTTGTATCTCTGGGCTCACGTCCTCGCTGGTACAGGAGTGAGAATGGCCATCCATCCTATTTGCTCTAAGGCCAAAGAGAGATGAAAAGGTGGCCCTTTGCAAAGCAAAAGTGCTACCAACTGCCAAAACCAGAAAGAAGAACTCAACCCGACGGCCCAGACTGCCTGTGGTCTCCCAACGAGAATGACTGGCTCGCTTTCCCAAAGATAAAAATGCCGAATTTAGGTCAGCACACACAGAGAATCTCACTTTGTTTATAAGAGACAGAGAGTGTGTGTTCCTATTAAATGCCTTCAAATCTCCGCGATGATGAGAAACCCAAGGCTGTTTACCACTTTGGATATTTACTTTCCTCATATACAAATCAGCTCGGGTGCCGTCAGAGCTGACGGCACCTCACACGGCAGGCCCCCGACACCCCCGCTCTTCCCCAGTGCCCACACATGGTTTGAATTTATTGGTTTTAGCAGCTTTCATTTATATTGTGTGAG
The DNA here is from genome assembly GCF_023065955.2 of Ursus arctos. Taxonomy (NCBI): domain Eukaryota; kingdom Metazoa; phylum Chordata; class Mammalia; order Carnivora; family Ursidae; genus Ursus; species Ursus arctos. Next base: position 67,609,732 of record NW_026622786.1, on the reverse strand, counting down.
GATCACGGAATGACCAGCAAACAGAAGCTCAGAATGTTCTGTGCCCTGCAAAAAGACCCGGAAGTATGGGGGGGGGGGGGCTGGGAAGATCCCTCCGACCCCAGGAGAAGCAGCTCCCACCCATGGGGTGGCCCAGTGGAAGCCCCGAGGGCCCCTGTGGGAACGAGGGGTCGGCGGGAAACCACAGCGCCACCAGAGACGGCCGGAACACGAGGGCGAGAAGGCGCCCGGGAGCCACGGCCACTCACGGCCAAACGCCTGGGTGCCACAGTGGGAAACGCAGGCCACTGCCTCGACGTTGAACCTCCTGGAACCAAACATCTGGAAATCTGGGAACAATGTGGGGTGCGGTTAGGGACTTTCTGCTTCCCACCCGGATACTCAGGCGATGATGTGTGGAGACAGCTGGTAATTCTAGAGCTACACACAGCATCCCTATGCGCACTCGGGGAGCCAGCCCCTCGGCAACCCCAGATTCATTAGAGGAGGCTCCTGCCCTCAAAGAACTTCAGTCTGTGGGGGAGACAGACATATAAACATATAAAAGACAATAAAATAAAAAATGCCCTTTCCCGGTGAGGTCAGAGCAGTTTAGAAAGTGGCTTTGCAGCAGCAGGGGTGTGGTTTATGGTCTACCAAGCACTCTCACATCCGCTAAGGGCTGTCTGTGAGGGGAGGGAGCTGCCCGGGTCACGCGGCTGGACTCCCAATCCAGTGCTCTCACTATTTAAGGACGATTTACGGACCGCAGATCCCTTCAACCCCCACTTCCAACCCTAGATTCCTCAGATTTACAGACCGCAGGTTCCTCCAACCCCAACTCCCCCTGAATGGGGAGCATTCAGGAATCACCTGCCTCATGCCACCCCCCTTTTGAACAGGTGGAATCCCCCAAGTCAGCCATCAAAAGGGTCACATGAAACGCAGGGCCATGTTGTCCTACAGTAACTACTTTAGAAATGGGGGTCAGGGACTCAGACTCCCCCACAAAAGGCCCTGTAATATATAACTACAGCTGGTCTCATTCAGCTGCCAGATACTTTCAGGATCTAGTTCTGAGAGAAAACACCCCCAAGCGTCTTCCTATTCCAGAAGCTGGGAGTCTTCCTCTGGCCCAGCAGTGAGAACATCCTGGATCTGATGAGAGAAAAGACCCTCATACGGCAGCTCCTTCCTCAAGCCAAGGGGCTTGAGAATTTCCGGGCAAGCCTGCGGGAGATGCTTCAGTCTGATGAAAGAATGAATTGCAACATATGGGAGTGGGGGACAGTGGCCTCCCCAACACACCCTGGGTCAAGCTCAAACTTCTTAACTGGTTTGTGAAGCCTCCATGATGTGGCCAGTGAGCCTCTCTGGTCAATTCCCTAGTGTCCCGTGCCCCCTGCAAACATTATCCACATGTAAGGACAGTCCCTCAGTTGGGATCAACCCCACCCGCAGCGTCAGCCCCACACATGCTGCTCTTCCTGAACCCAGGAATACCATTTGTCCTTCAACCCTGAGCTCAGGTGGCGTTATACATTATACTAAAGCCAAGCCAGGTACTGATTAGGAGGGGGTCGTCTACCATCTACAAACGGAACATCTTCACCAACAAAGACAGTTCCTGGACAGCAAGGATGAAGTCCCCTCCACCTTGGTAGCATCTGTGGGGCTTCCAGAACACCTGAGCCCCAGCAAAGGCCCAGCTGCCATGGGGGTGGAGGCTCAGGGTCAGTGCTCAACAATGACACACAGGTAGGAGCTGATATTCTGTTCAGCTCCTGTAGCACATTGAACAGGGACTCCGCAGGGCCGGGGGCTGGGGGCGGCCCTCTGTCCCATGTACTGCTCCCGCACCCACCCTAGAGAGCTGTGCAGCGCGGCGATGGTACACACGTAGACCTTCCACTTCTGTTGGGCCCACAGCCTGCCCTGCCATCCCCCCACTGGCCAAGGCCAGCTTCTGCCCTCGGTCGTCAGCAGAGCCTCGCTCCTCCCCCAGGTCCTGGCCAACAGACCTGCTCCCCCTCTTCTTCCCAGAGCAACAGCCTTCCTCAGGAGGGAACCTCAGAAGTCTGAACTCCCTGTCCCTCCCAACCTTTTATACCCCTGGTCTGGAAGAAGCGCGGCCCCCACCCCCACTCTCAGACTCTAGTTCCTTTTCTGTAGACGCAGAGAAGTTGAGAGGACAGGCTCCACTGCCAGATTTCCGGTTTAAATTCTAGAACTTCCATCCATTGGCTGTGTCACCTCGGGTAAATGAATTAACCCCTCTGTGTCTCAGTCTTCTCGCCTGCAAAATGGGGCGGAGAAACAGGAGCTGCCTGTGAGACGGCTGCTGCTGCGAGGATGAGACAGGTGCTGGTGAAGGCCTCAGGCCCATCCCAGGCCCCCTGCAGCCAGCCCCCTCTCTCCTCCCGACTTCTCAACAGAGACTTCCCCACCAGCCCCACAGTCATCGCTGAGCCCCAGAGCCTCAACCTGAGCCTGGCACAGCGTCGTTCCCAGGAGTGCTTGCCCAGCAAACAGACGAAGGCATGGATGAATGGACAAACCGCTGCATAATAACTAAACCAATTGGCTACGCATTTACAGGGTACAGGTATCCCTTGCTATCTGAAAATTCGCTATACGCCACTTCTCTTTTACAGAAGACCTACATTAGTACCTGTTTCCACCAACCAAAAGAAATCTGAAGAGGATTTCTTTATGAAAATGGGCAAGAAGTGAAAATAGCATGCAGTGTTTTTGTTTTGCAGCAAGCGAGCCTTCGAGAGGGCCAGTGAGCACTGGGCAGCCTCCGAGCGGCCCCGCCCCGCTCCTTTCCCTCCCTGGAGCCAGGCTCAGCACCTCAGCACCAAGCCACCATGGCTTCGGACTGTGCCTGTGAGCATCTGTGCTTCATCTCGCTTGATTTTGTGCACCCATTAGCAAGATGTGTCCCAAGGCATCAGAAAAGCTTGAGAGGTTATTCTCTGCGTCTGGGAATGCTCACAAGTTTTTCCTTATAAATTAACCATGATTGCTTCTTTGCTTTACACCGTAGGAACTCTCCAGCGCTGGATCTCAGGAGAGACCTGTATTTCTCTCTGGGAAAAAGAGAAGAGGAAAAACACCTGCACACCGAGTACTACTGAGAGCACAGAGCACTTGGGGGCTAATAAAGTCCTTCCCAGGCTTTCTCCCTTGATTCTCCCCAGGATTCGGAGTTGCTGCTATTAACATTGAACTGATCTTCACAGCACAGGGAAAGGACCCTTAGATAGGGAATCTCCCCAGATCATGATCGAACCCGTGATGGAGCTGGGCCCGGAGCCTGGGTCTCCAGCCTACATTTTTCAATCCCTCCTTTTGATGTGTCCTCACTCCAGGGAGCAGTGGGAGATCACAAGGAAGCCAAACCAGAAAGGATACAGTCAGACATTATACACCACAGATGGTCAGCAAAAACGATCACACTCTAGGTGGTCAGGCCACACGGTTCCAATCAGGTCAGCCAAGCACACCCATCCCTGCTCTGGATGGCGCTCGGTGGCTCAGTGCACCAGAGCCTAAGGGATCAAGGACCATCTTCCCTGGGGGCTGGGTTTCACCTCAAGACAGTGTGAACAGGAGCCAATCACAATAATTAAAGGGACCACGACTTCAAACAGCACGGTTAACATTCAGCACCTCGAACCGCGTGCCAGGCGCTCAGCGAGGTGGTTTATATGCATTACCTCATTTACTCTTCACAACACACCAGGGGGGAAATACTATGTGAACCCCATTTTTTCAGATGTGAAAACATACCCCAGTCCTCTAGCCAAAGTGGTGGAGTGGGAATTCCAGCTCCAGTCCAGTCTCTCTCTTAATGTATCAGAAGATCTAAGTACAAATCCTGGCTCCACCATTCTGCGCAAAGCACTTAGCCTCAATTTCCTCAAAATGCTGAAAATAATACCTGCCTTTCAGGACTGTTTTAGGAATTTACTGTGATACACCAGAGGCCCAGCACATAACAGGCAATAAATAACAATGGCTCTCTTGGGAGCTGCATAGGAAAAGGAAGAATCAAGTCTACGGAGGGAGGGGTAGAAACACTTATTTGCATACCCTCTGCATGTTCCCATCCTGGCACTTCTGCTCAACAGTCCTCCTGCTTTCCCCCATGGCTTTTGCCACTCCCATCTCCAGGGCCCTGACCCTCTTCAACCTGCAAGATCTCCATCAAGAATCCTGCATTCCTTTCTCACCACCCTCCCTGCAAAACTACAGTGATGGGAGCAGAATAATATAAAATCACCTGCAAGACTACCAACAGGCCTAGGCATGGGGGTTATGTCGGTGCTAGGTCAACTAAACAGCCCAGTCAAGGTCAAGCACAAGGACCAAGTATTATCACCACTGAGCCCCGGCAGTGTCTCAGTTTACCCTTCCCATGACCAAGCCACAGCTCTTCAAGATGCGTCTCAGCCCCAGTAGCGGGTCTGGTGCTCGAAAATGTCTCATAACCCAGTGGATGCTTACAGCCACTCAGCCGGAGACTCAAGGGGAGGGGAGCACTGGGAGTCCAAAATCGGAAGGAGGGGCAGGAAACTGAAGCAGGTCCCTCCTAGGTGTCCTCGTGGGGGAAGGGAGGAAGAGGGGGTAATGCCGGTCAAAGACTGGAAATTGCAAAGCGGGATGCAAATGGCTGGAATTACCTTTCCATTTCCGCTTTTGTCTCCTCTCAAGCTCAAGGCTGAGCAGTTCAAGACATGGAAACCCTGTGGACCAAGGCTAAAGGCCGAGCCAGAGAGATTTCCAAAAAGCTTTCTCTGCCCGCATCTTCCTTTTCAAAAAGGGCTTTAAAATGGGACCGAGACTTGAATGACGAGCGGCTTAGAAGGTGCATTAAGTCCCCAGGGTATAATATTGGCCGTGAAACTTTAATAACCTTAATAGGGTAGAAACAGGTAGGTCCTTTAAACAGAAGAAGCAGAAGGGAAAAGGCCTTGTCTTTTATCTTTGCCCTGCGGCTTCCCGGGCAGGGCTGGCCCCTGGTGGGCGCGGCTCACCCCCAGGTGCCGCTGGTGTCACCGGAGGCGGTGGCCTGGCAGGCCAGGGGCGCGCGGGGTGGCGCCCGGACCGCCCACTGCGGCGCTCTCCGCTCGTTGCATTTTTAAAGAAACATGCACTTGCGCTCTTGGGGTCCCGAGAGCCCGCCGTGCGGCCTGGGCAAAGCCCACCCAGCTCCCAGATCTCCTGGCTCCATCCTGCGCTCGGCCCCGAGGGGCTGCGGCCGTGGAGGGCAGACCCCAGGCAGGCGGTTTCTTTCGGCCTCTTCTGGCCGCAGCCCACGCAGAAGGAAGGGCCAAGCTGCACTGCAGAGGGTCCCAGACACATCGCTGACCCCTGCCCGCAGTGTAGGCACCGCCAGTCTCCCGGGCCTGGCACCCCGCAGCACTGGCCTGCTAACTTTTACTCCTTAAGATCTCGACTTCACCTAGGCTTCCTCTGGGAAGCCTTCCCAGATCTTCCAAGGACTGAGAAGTGTGCGTCTTCTGTGCTCCCCCAACACACCACCTCAGGGCTGGCGACCTGCCTCAACCTCCGCCCCCACCCCCTCCTCCCCACTCCAAAAGGAAGCAGCCCCCGGAAAAAAGCATCATCGTTTTTGATCACATTTCGATCTCCAGCACTTATCGCAATGTGTGGCACAAAGGGGGAGCTACAAAGCATTTCTCATGCTAATTTAAAAATCCGATAGAGGGTATAAGCCAGTGTTTCCAGAGTGCGAGTTTTGTATCTGGCACTGTACTAGAGAGTGTCACACTAGTCAAGAAACCCTCACAGCGGTGGGAGGAAGCTGACTGAGGAGGAGACGAGGCACAGAAAGGCCACGTAACTAGTCCAAGGTTACTGACACTCCCCTGAAGGAGCCCTGGGCAGTCCTGAGCCAATGCCTGCAGGCTCTGCAGTGGTGGGGTTTCTGTGCCATTGCTGAGTAAATAAAGACTAAGCCTTATTTATAAAGGTAGGATCACACCAGGATGTTCCTCCGAATGCGGGAGGAAGCTTTATACAAAAACCACAGGCTCACGATTTAAGAGCAAGGAAGAAGTAAAGTTTAACACTTCCCCCTGCCCTTCCTGACCCGATGGGAAGAAAAGAGTGAGCCCCAAGAATAAAAGGTGACAGGGTCTCCGCACTCAGGGCAGGGGTGTATTTGCCCTGCCTGCAGGGGAGGGAGGAGGTGGTCAGGTACTGATCTGAAAGTGGGAAGGTTCCCCCACTTTGCCGAGTCAGGGGAGGGACAGACTCCAGCAGCAGGTGACACTGCAGACCCTGCACCTGTCCTGCGGTCCCAAGTTGCCACCCAGAGATAGCGCAGGGCTCTGACTTGCACGGGCCTGGCCTGTGACCTGGCTCTTTTCAAGGGTACTCAGGCATTCAGGGGGCCCCAGGTGCAACTCACCCACTGATACAGACCGAATGTGTCTCCCTCACCCCAATTCATATGTTGAAGCCCTAACCCCCACAATGATGGTATTCGGAGATGGAGATTTTATAAGATAATTCAATTTAGAAGAGGTCGTGTAGGTGGGGTCCTTGTGAGGGGCTGAGTGCCCTTATAAGAGGAGACATCAGAATGCTAGCTCTTTCCCACTTTCAACTCATCTCTCTCACTCTCCCTCTCTCTTGCTCTCTCTGCCTCTCCCACCCCAATCTCAGACTTCAGCCTCCAGAACTGTTAGAAAGTAAACTTCTGTTGTTTGAGCCACTCAGTCTATGGGATTTTGTTATTCCGACAGTCAGCAGACTAAGACACCCATCGATCCTTTTAAGATGCAATGCTATTTTGCAATTTATACAAATATTGAATCAGTGTGTTGTATACTTGAATGTTACGTTAATTATACCTTAATAAAAAATGCATAAATAAATAAATGAAAAAGACCCACAATGCTGAAAGCCAATCACATCATTGCACCTAAACTCTAACTGCTGAGTTAGGATCGGTTGGCATCTGCCCACAGGATACAATCTGGTGACCATGAGGAAAGTCTGGCAATGAAGGGGCATTTGAAGAGTCCAGGCTTTAAAATGACTGCCCTGAGGAATCCTTACCACTTTAGAGGAGGCAGAGCTGGCTGAACAATAAAAACTGGGAAGGGCTCTCAGGTAGAGGGCACAGCAGGAGCTTGGGCGTGGAGGTGTGACCAAGGATTGTGTGTGAGGGAGGGAGGGAGGGAGCGAGGGAGCGAGAGCTAGAAGAGGTCCACATCACTGGGGCCCAAAACCAAAGTAGCCAGTAAGGGGCAAAATTAAACATTCTAAAATGAAAATAAAGTGGGAGGGTGGGGAGCCTGGAGAGGCTCAAGTGTGCTCTAGGTAGTAAAGAGGAGGGAAAAAGAGGCCCTTTGTTGGCAAGGAACAGATGAGGAAGAGAAAACAAAGTGTTCCAAGATGGAGAGAGAGAAATCCAACAGGGTCCGTGGATGTCACGAAGTCCTGACCAGGTGGGCCAGCAACAGGACTGAACTCGTCTGCTGTCTCAGGTAGGAAGTGAACACAGAGGCCAAGAGGCAGCCCCTTCTTTGCATCCAGAGCTGCCAACACCCCAACCACAGCATCACCACAAAGCCCCAACTTTAGAACTGGAGCACATTCCGTCTAATTTTGTAATCAACTGTGAGCGTAGCTGGCGCGAGACTTTGAATCGGGGTCTATTAGGAAAGAAAAGACTGTCTTGGTGATATTTATAATATAAAGCAAAATAAGGAAGTGTTGAGAGAATATCATAAAATGTCATTTAAAAAAGTTCCACAGAGGGAAAGAACATACATGGCTGGGGCATTGGGGAAAGCTTTGGACTGAGTCTTCCCAAGCAGATGAGATTTAGGAGCATTCTGGGAAGCCTTCCTGGAGGAGGCAGAGCTTTGAGCAGAGCCTTGGAAATCTCACAGGATTCAGAATTAGAAGAGAAAGGGAGGAAATTCCTGGAGAGGGAGGGGGCTCAGCAAAGCAACAGCGTTTCCAAGCTTGGGGCAACAGTTTTGTGTTCCAGCGGACACACTGCACACATTTAAAAGCCTGTGATCCTGGAGGAGCTGCTCAGCGAGACGGCTTGGCAGCCGCTGAGCAAAACTGAAGGCTGGGCCACCAGCTGCCTGTGGATTAAGTAGGCGGACAGAGAGCCAGTGATGGGGGATAAAAGGGAGTGAAGTGGATACTACTCAGAAGCAAACTCGAGGGGGGACGAACGTCGGCAGCCCCCCGCTGGCAGGCCATGGCTATCCTCGCATTCTTCAGTTCCCTCCCTCGGAAAGCTGCACTACCAGGCGACCTCTTCCTGGCTTTGAGAGATGTCCAAATGGGAACTATTACCAAAGGCACACTCCCATCTCTATCTCCGTCACAGAGTGCTTCCCCGCTCAGGCTTTCTCCCTGCGGCCTGGGATGGGGCTGGCGGGTTGTGGGAAGGAAATCAATGTGTTTGCCGATGGGGCTTCTTGGAATTCTTGAGGACTGGTTCCTTCCAACTCTAAGATTTTAGAAGTCTGTGTCTATGAGCTGAAAATTCTTCAAAGCTCAGAGGCTAGGATTTCATGATGTGAAGATTCTTCGAGTCAAAAATGCCTCTGAGCCTAACGTTCTAAGATTTCACCATTCTTAGATTCCCTGAGCCGCCGAGGCCTGGCGTATGACTCAGAGAGCGTGTGCAAGTGTGGAAGACTTCACGCTGTGAGCTTCTGATTCCGACACTAGAATATTTCATGACATCTTGGTCACCTCGGGCTTTATGGCCTCACTCTCCCTTTGATGGTGGTACCTAAGCCATCCTGTGTGTCTGCTTCTGAGTTTGTTTTCCTCCCGCCATATGTGGGGAAAATATATTCCATGTTCAAGTGTGAGTTCCCCAGGTCAGAGAGAGCGGACAGAGCCTGCCCAGCCGGCAGACAGCTCTCCGTGCACACACAGACTCTGGGATACACATGCCTAGCGGTCAAGGCTAGGGGGTCCCCAGAGGGACTTCCAGACCATGCGACAGACACTGGCTGAACGGCTCCCAACCTCAGGGCTCCAGTGGGAGACACAGCGGGTATGGCGGGCTGCAGACGCACAGGGTGGAGGCGAGGCCGGAGGAGTCCTGTCTCTGGGACTAGGATCTGGAGTCATCCTAGGCAGACTAGGTCGACTTGTTCTGATCCAACACTGACTGAGGGGCTCGCGCTCCCTGGGTGACTTCTGGGGAGAAGAGGGCTCAGCATGGCCGGGGAGCCTTGGGGAGATGTCTGGTCCCTCCACTCTGCGGAGGGCATAGAGATCTGACAGAAGGCCATGAGTGGGGACCAGTGCTGCGGGCTCGAGGGACCATAGTTGGTGCTGCTGTGGCTGCCATGGAGGCCCAGGGAGGGTGGGAGAATTGAGAATGGCCATTCCCGGAGGATGGGAAATAAGAGACAGGTTCTGAAAGATGGGCACATCTTTCAGGAAGAGAAAGGAAGAACAGAGTCTCCACACGAGGTGTGGAGAACCAGGACATGGGGAGAGACTAACGCCTCAGTCGCTATGGCTGTAAAATGGGACTAATCATCCCCGTTCTCCCTGGCTGGGAAGTGAACTCTCTGCCGCTAAAAACTAGGCCATTTCCAGGTCTGCTGCCAGCATTGCATTGGACCGGGACAGGAAGCCTCTCCGGCTGAGTGAGTGAGAAACACCTGAGGGAGAGGAGCCCCAGTGAAGGAGAGGCTCCGAGGCTGGGCAGGAGTCCAGGGGCTGTGCCACGGCAAGCTGGGCTCTCTGCTCCGCAGACTGGCAGCGGGAGGCAGCAGGATCACCCACCAGAACCAACAGGCTTCCAGATAATTAGGTATCAGCAGCGGCCTGTCGAAGATTAGACTGTCAGCCCCGCGCAGGCTCAAAACCTCGGGGTGGCCCGGGCCTTCAAGATATGGGGGCCAGAGACGAGCACTAGAGGAGTCAGAACTGGGCCGACCCTGGAAATTATCCAGCCAACAGTCAAGGGACAGAGGGAGCAACTGAGGCCCAGAGAGAGAAAGGACTAGCCCAAAGTCACAGGCAAGGCAGCGGTGAGGTCAGGGCTAGAGCCTGCTTTGTAGGTGAACTACCCACCTGATGATTTGAACATTCTGTGTCCCTGTAGGAATGCACGGAGTTATTAAAGTTCAAGGAGGACGTTCTTCACTGTGGCTTATACAGTCTCCATTCATTCATTCATTCATTCATTCCATAGGGCAGGTGGCAGAAGGGAAGCAGGGGTAGTCATATCATGGCTTCTGACCATTCAGTCATTCCCCAAATATTTGTTAAGCACCTAATAGTATGTGCTGGCCCCTCAGGGTATAAATACAGGCCCTCTGACTATAAGGAGACTCTTCTTTATTCGACTATGCTGGCTTAGCCAGTGTTAGGGGCACATCTTCACAACGGTCCCTTGGAAAGCTAGGGACTCCTTCCAAGGAAGCAACTCATGCCCAGAATATCTTTGGGAACTCCTATTTTAGAATCACCTTCAGATCCAATTTATAAGCCAAGCAGAAAATCAATTTTGGCATTTTCCAATGATCTTTATTGTATTTTATTTCATTTTTTGGCAAAAAATCATGATCTCCGCTAACTCTAACACACACACACACACACACACACACACACACACACACCAGTCACCAAATAATGCCACCTGACTGCTAAAAACAAAAATGAACTCATCTTTCAGATGCCTGAAAAGCCTGGGCGTTAGCATCAGACACACGGAGCGGAGTCCGCCGGCCTGGCTGTGTAGGCACAGCCCCATTGATTGTCTGTAAAAGAGACATGATGATATGACTTGGCACAGCTCTGTGAAGATTAGAAAGGATGTGCTTACAAGGGTTAACACAGTGCCCTGTGTGGAGACAGAGCTCCATCAGTGATGGTTTTGTGGTTTCTAACTCCCTACTGAGGAGGCCGAAGAAGCTTACAAACATTTTGGGTGCCCTTGGCCAACGTGCCCGAGTGCTCGGGCTTTACACGCATCGGGTGGGTAGCGTCGGCATGTCTGTTACAACACGGCAAAATGCAGAATGGCAGGTCCTTGCTACATTACGCCCGCAGAAGTACGGGACTTAGAGGCGTTCTCACCCAGTGCGTCCACTGTTCCGGGCGGGGGAGGACTGAGGCCCCCTAGAGGGAGAAGGACATCTCCTGATCGGCCCCGCTAGCTCGTGGCAGCCCGTGCCAGGCTCAGGAGGCAGCCGACTGACCGACTGAAATCTGCAGGTCCCAAGACTGTCACGAGATCTGGGCTCAAGGCTCAGGCATCCCCAGGTCCCCGAGGGCAGGGGCCGCCACCACCCTACTCCAGCGTTGCTTTGCTCTACAAAGGATGACAGTGGATACGGCCGACGGAGAAGGTGCCAACAGGGCAGAGATGAGGCTTCCCGTGCGGCCTGCCTCTTCCCCTGTCCTGGAGCCGGCCCGAACTGTTTTCCAAGCACAGGACATACATCGAGGTTGTCCTTTTACACACTCCACCACCTCCCACAAGCAGTGTCTTCTCATAGCCTCGCAAAACCAGCTCGATTGTGAAAGGCTGTTCACTACTGCCCCATTTTACAGAGGGCAACACGAAGTTATATATGAGTCATTAGTCTTAGAGCCAGAGCAGGGACTGAAACCTAGAAGCAAGTCTTCTATGTCTCAGCCACTACGTGAGCTGTCTGATACATCAGGGCCTTCACCGTGTTCACACCAGCCCCATAGCCAAACAAAATATTTTCTCTGTAAGTAGAAATGTTCCAAGAAGTAAAATTTTAAGCCCTCGTGCCGTAAAGGGGAGAAAGAAACAACAGAAAGGACTGAGGACATGAAATACGTAGTCGGCGTGAGGCGGCCGGAAACGGGAAGGCTTCATTGAGGGCCAAGTAGGCTGGCTCTGTTCCTCATTAGCCACATGACCTTGGGCAAGTCATCCAGCCTGAGTGCTCACCTGAGAGAGCATCCAACAAAATGGAAAAACATGCCTCCTGCGTGCAGGGTGCCTGGCAGGTGGAATTGATTATAACTGTCCCGTGGAACGTCAGGACTTTCGGAGGGGCCTTGAATAATGCCCTAATCCTGGCATCTCATCTCACAGACAGGAAAAACCAGGCCGAGAGAGGGGAACTGACTTGCCCAAGGTCACACTGCAAACCCGTGTTGATGTTGGGTCCAGCCCTCGGTTTTTACTGAAATCAGAGACCAGAGACTTTTTCAGTGGCTCCTCCCATCCATGGAATCCTAAAATGTACGCTTTCTTTCTCCACTTAGCAAGGAAAAATGTGGTACGTCTGCCTAAAAGAAAATATAAAAATTTGAGAAATACTAAAATTCAAACTAAAACCCCAGCTCCTAACAAAAAGGCTCTCTCTTTTAAAGTTTCTTTTTCCCGCCTTCCCCTCTCATTGTTTCCCTGCACCAAATATTTTGCAATAACAGTAATGCTGAGAGGAAAGAAAAAATAAAAATCTGATGCACTTAACAGATATTTCGGTACAATAATGCATCACAGATGTTCGTATCAAACTGTGCGCTCGCACATACAATTTTACTGAGAAGGCTGTTCATTTCTAACTTTGGGGTTGAGGACCCTTAACACCCCCATCCACCCAAGCTCTGGAATCCCTCCCTTCCCAGTTAGCCCACAGCTGCCCACGGGGATGGAGGAGAGATTTCAGCACCTCACTCCAAAATGATAACAGGACAAATTGGCGGGGTCGGACACCCTGGCAGGTGGTGAAGGGTGTGCAGATTAGGGAACCAAGAGGAGTCCTTTTTTCTTTTGTTCGGGACTTGCTTCCTACAGCCCTCTTGAGGAGCTAGACCCAAGAACAATTTTAAGAGCGGGCCCAGGCTGGTGACGGGGTGGGCGCATTTTTGAAACCAGAGATTTGAGTCCGTTTGATCTTCAAACATGGGCTTTGGAGACTGTCAGCGGGCTCCTTGCTGGCCGATAAATGGCTCTCAGGAACTTTTCCTAAAACATAACTTCACACACTTTCCAGCAAATGTTTTCAACCTACCAAAGCCGTCATTTGGTTGAACAGCAGTGTTTCCAGACACCGAAGAAAGATAGTTTTGTTGTTTTAAGAGAGACAGATTAAAGCCAGGGGCTCTTTGACCAGAGGGCTCCTGTGCTCCCTCCAGCTCTCCTCGGATTCCTCTGTGGTTGGTACAAAGAGGGTGCGGACAGTGATGTTGGATGCCCCACCTCCCCGGCCTAAAAAAGATATCGAGGCCAGACGTGAGGTCTCTGAACAGAGAGGCCTCCCACAAACCTGCCTCCAAAATGAGATGGGCGGTGAGCGCTGGGGAGCCCGACACAGATAATATCAGCTCCCAAGGCTGGCAAGGGAAAAGTCACTTCAGAGGGAGAAAGCCGGTACGTTCAGAGGATTCAGCGCCCGGGCCAGAGAATGCACAGGATTTTCCCCCGTGGAGAAGGAGTCAGGCGTAGTCAGAACCCTGCGGGGCGTGACTAACTGCCCCAATATTCCTGCCACTGGGGCCCTCTGGGTAAGGACTCCACAATTATGGGAGAGCCAGCAGGAGAACCGACAAACCCGCCTTTCATTTGGCCGGCAAATCAATCTGGCTTCTTACCTCCCCGGGGACAATATTGCATTTCCCCTGGAAAAACAAAGGCCAGAAGATCTCCAAAGGGGGATCGGTTTCTGCCGCTGTTTCCCTGGGGAAGAGCCGGCAACATCCTGGGAGAGGCAAGCAGGTCTGGTCCCAGTGGCGGAGTTTCTAGCCTGGCCAACTTACGAGGCAGTCTCCTGAACAGAGAAGCACATCTTGGGGGCCACACCTCACCCAGGGCATCGGCCCAAGCCCTGTTTTGGCGCCTCCTTGCAGGAGCCACCAGCCCTGACTTGAAGCCCCCCATCTCCAGATTGACAGCCTGTTCTCGAGGCACAGATGTGAACTCATTGTTCCCAGGGTCTCCGAGTTGAGTTTGGGGCCAGTGAGTTGCAAGTGACCTCTGCCCGTGGAGATGGGGCTTTTCATGACATTTTGCTGGATCAGGTCTCTGGCAGCCAGAGACTTTAAACCTCTGAAGCGCTTCCCTTCTCCCTGCCCCCACTCTTGAGGTCCAGAAATCAGAACTGTCAACCTTCAAGTGAACACATTTCTCTGAAATTATTAACCCCAAAACTATCCATGTTGACTTTCTCCAGGCCTAGGGAGGCAGTCCGAGGGTCACCTAGAGCCATGCAAGGCCCGGGCAATTCAGCAGTCCTTAACCTTCCACAGCCAGCCAGAACCACATCGACACCAGGACCGCGGCACCTCCCCTGCCCCCAAAGCCACGGGAACCATGCCTCCCTCTATGCATCCTCTGAACATACACACCACCGCCCAGGTGTGCCCACCTAACAGCCTCGGGGCGCCTCCCGCTCTTGAGACCCCAGGGCCTCCGGGAAGCTGGACACCAACTCGCAACTCACTCTTTCGGTTTTCCTCACTCTGATGCTCCCAGGAGAATTCTTTCCACTTGGGCAAGCACAGCAAGTGGGGAGCGCCTATCCCCAAAAGGCAGCATCACTGAGATAGAAGTAAACACCCCGACTCTTACCCCGAATTCTAGCCCATACCAGTTTGCCCTCGACCCACCACTAAAGCAGCCAGAGAGCTGCCTCCCAGCTGGAAAGAGCCTCTCCCATTGGAGGAAGGCCAGGACGCCGGCTACGGAAGGAGGAAGGCCACCGGAGAAGAGGACAAAGGGGCTGCCTGGTTCAGCCGAGTGCCTACCTGGGAGAAGTTGAGCCCATTGAGCGGGTGGCACTGCTCCTCCACTCGCTCCACGGCGCCGGTGCTCTTCTTCAACTTCTCGGCCTGCTGGGCCAGGTAGAGATCCAGCACAGGCACGCCGCGGGAGCGCACGTCGGTCTCCGTGAGCGAGTTCACCATAAGCATCACCCACACGGGCCTCTTGCGCTCCCAGTTGCCCGCGATGGCGTTGAACAGGTAGTCAGCGTAGAGCCCCTTGCCCCGCTGGGCCGGCGTCATCCACGACGGCATCATGAGCTTCACGTAGTCCAGGTGGCGCTTCAGGCGCCAGTAGAGCTCCCGCGGCAGCACGTCCTGCAGGTTCTCGCCGTGCGGGAGCAGCTGGCAGCTGGCCAGCGCCGAGATGGTGTAGGGGTCCGTCAGGTCCAGCTCAAAGTAGACGCGCGCGCTGGCCTGGAAGGCTGCCTTGGAGTTGTCCGGGATGAAGTCCCAGACGCGGGTGTAGGGAACGTGGATGGTGCCGAACAGGTACGCCGGGGGGTCGCGCCGAATGGTCCACAGGAAGGAGTTCAGCTCCCTCTGCTGCAGTGGGAGAGAAGGCAGGCAGTGAGGCCGAGGGCAGCAGAGATCGGGGCTAGCGCAGGGAGAGGCGGGGGTGGGAGGCAGAGGCCTACATGGGGTCGTGGGGTCAGGGAAAGAGCAAGGACTTTGGAAGCCAAAAGACCCAGATTCAAATCCTGCCTTTGCCCTGTCTTGGCTGAATGATCTTAATCACACTGCTCCACTTCCCACCGACTCAGTTTCCCCATCTGTGAAATGGGGCTGAGGGCAGGCACCTCAGGGGAGGATGAAAAGACACAGTATACGCAAGTAAGCCCTAAGAGCAGCGCCAGGCACAGAGGAGGTAGGCAAGGGAGGAAGCTCTCGTTATGATTAGCTTTCCCGGGGAGTGCCAAGGACTGCCACAGCACCTGAGAATATTCACGCTCGGCCAAGCCAAACCTTCACCGGTGGTGTTTCATGCGGAGGGTGGGGGAGTGGGGGACCAAGAGTCCTGCTCTGGCAAGAAGGGAGGAAGTCATATAACTTTTTAAATCCAGCCATTAGAAGATACATGCCAAGAGCACTTTGAAAGCAGAACACCTATTAAAAATAGCACACCTATTTAAACAGCTACTTCCCATTCACCGGGGTGGATGCGGGGTTCTTTTTTTTTTTTTTTTTTTAAAGATTTTATTTATTTATTCGACAGAGATAGAGACAGACAGCGAGAGAGGGAACACAAGCAGGGGGAGTGGGAGAGGAAGAAGCAGGCTCATAGCAGAAGAGCCTGATGTGGGGCTCGATCCCAGATCGCCGGGATCACGCCCTGAGCCGAAGGCAGACGCTCAACCACTGTGCCACCCAGGCGCCCCTGGATGCGGGGTTCTTGTTGGAGGGCAGGTCTGGGGGCTGTGGGCTACTCCGCTCCACCATAGATGAAAAAGTGCTTTAAAAGCTGCAGGCTAAATATGGCTAAATACTGCCTCAAGGCCTGGTTTGGGAAGGGAAGATTCCCCGGAATGAGTCCCAAGAAATGTACAGACTCTGGGGCTTCAGGCTCCTCCCCTAAAATGCTGTACCTGGCCTCCAACACCAACTCTGTCATCTTCCATGACCGAAGCTCTGAGGAGGAGTGTTTGGAGGGGTGAGGAGGGACATGGACACAGGGGTCCTTTCTCCAGATCTAGCATAGGACCAGGGCTTAAGGGGCATGAGAAAGAGACAATCGTTTCTCTCAGGCTCAGTCATTTTCCAACCAGAAAAGCCCCTGGACGGGCCACTGACCACCTGCAAGCTCCAGGTCAGCTCATAAAATTTTTCTGCCGGATTCCAGCACAAATGAAAAGTGTGTGACAGGGTGGATGGGGGAAGAGTACCTTATTTTACCAACACCCCAAAATCGTGAATCCCGGCATGTTGGAGCTGAACTGGCTCTGAGCTCCCAGCTGGCCACCGACCTCCCTGTTCCCACATAAATCAGGACCTGGAGGTGCACCTTGCCCAAGGTCAACTAACTCCCTGCTAACCCGGCAGTGAATGAGGACCCTACAAAACCTTCTCCTGTTCCCTGGCCTCCAAATAAGTGTTATTTTCAATGCATTAATTCACACTTTGAGGGAGGGAGACTGAGAGAAATCAAGGGATTCTGTAGTTGAGAAGGAAAATTAAGAGAACCAGTAATTATTCAACCCCCAAGGAGATATTAGGCCAGCATGCCCTGGCACTTCCTTTTCCTCTCCTCTGGAATCTGCCCCCTTTTTGTGAAATGGGGGCAGTTGGGAGATTGGGTGCTGGGTCCTGGGCTGGAGAGGGAGAGAGAGGTGGGAACCAGCACCAGGGAGAAAGTTTGCCTTAGGTTAGAATGGGAGGACAGGGGAGAGGGAAGCCTGCGAGGGGGACAGAGTGGGTATGGGAGAGAGGAAAGGTCTGATGGAAGTCAGAACAGAGAAGGGCAAGGAATGGTAGAAACAGAGTCAGAAGTGGGCAGAGAGCAAGCAGAAGGATAAAGACAGGATAAAGTAAGAAAGAAGCTAGTCCAAGGGGCACAGGGAGGAAACGGCCAAGCAGGACCAGGACCGAAAGTCGAGGAGAGCCCGAGAGCGTCAGCTTGTGGAGAAGGAGCTGGAGAGGGAGCGCCCCATCTCGGCTCCCGGCGCGGAGCTGAAGCCCGGGCGGCAGGAGCCGGGGAAGGGCGCCCGAGGCAGCGCCCGGCGAGCGGAGATGGAGCGGGTGGGCTGAGGTGGGTGCGGAAGGCAGGAGCCCCAGCCCTCGTCCCCACGGGCTGGAGTGGCCGGGCGGCCGGGAGAGTGGTCGGGCAGGCGCTCGCTCACCGATCCGGGCGGCCGGCACTGTCCTCCGTCCGGGGGCTGCGGGCGGGCGCGGGCGGTGGCGAGGAGGGCGGCGAGCAGCGGCCCCGCCAGGGCGGCGTGCATCCTGCCGGGGCCCGCGGGGCGCGGGGACCCTCCTGGGCGGCGCCCCTCGGTGGGGCGGGGAGCCCCCAGCTGGGCACTGAGGTTCCTCTGGGGCGCGGGGCTCCAGCGGCGGGATGCTGGGAGCCCTCTGGGGCGGGGCTGGGTGTCCCTGCCGGACCTGGGGGGTCCCTCTGGGGCGGGGCTCCGTCTGCTGGAAGAGGGGGACCCTCTGGGGCGGGGCGGGGCCCCTTCCCAGGCGCGCAGCCCCGTTGGCCGAGCCCGGGGTTCTGAGAGCGCGCGGGTCCCGGGGCGCGCCGACGTCCCAGAGCTGCGTCGCGGTCCAGGGGCGCGCGGGGTCCCGGGGCGGTACCGGGCTCCCAGGGAGCGCGGGGTCCCGGGTTACGCGGGGAGCCGGGCGAGCAAGGGTCCCAGGGGTGCGCGGCGCTCCAGGGGGCGCGCGGTGGGACAAGTGCGGCGGCGGGCGCGGCGGGGCGGGGGTCGGGTCTGGGGCGCCCGGCTGCCGCAGAGCCGGGCTCAGAGGGGCGGCGGGCGGCCGCGCGGCCGCTGCCCGGGCTCCGCCATGCTGCTCCGCGGCCGGGAGGGAGGGAGGGAGGAGGGCGGGAGAGCGGCGCGGAGCCGGGCCGGGCGGGGGGCTGGGGCCGCCGGGGCGGGGGGAGGGGAGGACCCGGCGCGGGGGGCGGGGGGCCGGGGCCGCGCCGGGCCGCGCCGGGCCGGGCCGTAGGGAGTCGGGGCGAGCTCCGCGCCCGGGCGCGGCGAGGCGGGGTCTGATGGGCATGGCAGGCGCTCGCTCCTCTCTCGCTCCCTCGCTCGCTCCCTCACACACGCGCGGAGGGAGGCGAAGCCCGCAGCAGCCACTTCCCCACTTTCCAAACTTCCCAGCGCAACTTTTTCCTCTCCTCCCCTGCCCGTGCCTCCTCCTCCCCCATCGCTCCCCCTTCCCCGGGCCCGCTCCTCGCCGGCCGTAGCTTCCGAGCGCGGCCACCAGGGGGCGCCCGGGCCGAGGCCCCTCTCGGCCAACTTCTGTGGTGTCTTCCGTGGACAAGGCTGGGCGCCGAATTCGGGGACACGGACTGACATCGCCTAAAGCATCTGATGCGCAGATCCTGGCGGGAGTTAACAGCGAAAGAGGCAGGAGTGGGCAGGCACTCCCAGACTGGCTGGGAAGGCAGAACTCAAAGGAAATCCAGGGAAGCTGGTAATTACAACTTTGTATCACACAGTTCCTGGCTAACACTGGCACGCGCTTAGTAGGTGCTCTGCAAACTCTAGTTGAATTAAAACAAAACAAAACAACAAAGTAATCTGACTCACACCTCCTTGGCACCTTCCATTTAAACAGTCTTCTTCCATTAACTTCCTTGGACCTACACAGGATCCCTGTAAATGGCCAGGGAACAGGGAAGAGTCATATCCCCAAGTCCTTACACCATAGGAATCAAGAGAGCCCTTAAAACCAACCTTCTGTTCCTGAGAGGCAAATGAAGCTTACAGGAAACCAAAGGGCAGGGCACACCCTTCTGGGCCATTTTCAGCAAGTGGGGAAACTGAGTCACAGGCACCATTGCTTAGTTCTGTTAAATGAAAATTCACTGATTCCTCCTATGCTGACAACAGACACTGAAATACGAATTTGGTATAATTGTCAGGAGTCCATTACCTATAAAGAAAGACAGGGACAGTCATGCAAAGAGGCAATTAAAATAAAAAAATGAGTACCAGGACAGACAGAA
This sequence comes from Ursus arctos, assembly GCF_023065955.2. Lineage (NCBI taxonomy): Eukaryota > Metazoa > Chordata > Mammalia > Carnivora > Ursidae > Ursus > Ursus arctos. The sequence continues at coordinate 67,590,306 of NW_026622786.1, read as the reverse complement.
GCACTGTGAAATGGGAACAGAGAGGAAGGTCTCCTAACACAGCTCAGAGGCTCAGGGAAGACTGGGAGTGGTCTTAAATGGTAAGTCATAAGCAACTGAGTGGAGGAACTGCACAGTCTTCTAGGTGAAGGAAGAGCAGGTGCCAAGGTGCAGAGGGGAGAGGACATAGGTGCCCGCAGGGGACTGCAAGCAGTTGGGCACAGCGGAAACAGAAGGCCAGTGGCAGGAGCTGAAGGTGTGTCTTGCGGCCACGCTGGGGAGTTTGTACTTTACATTTGCTAGGGGATAGGGAGGGATCATGGCAAGATTTGAAGTAGAGGGTGGCTGGAGCTGAACTGTTCTTTGAGAAGGCATGACTGTAGACCGTGATTTGGGAGCAGAGAGGTCAGTGAGGAGACAGGCAGTCAGTGCAGCGGTGACCTGACTCCCAGCCCAGTGCTTTCCCAGCGCTCTGGAGCAGTCTTGTCTTCAGGCACCAGATTGAACAGCTGGAGAAGGGCCACTCTAGAAGGTTGGGCAAGGAAGGCGGGGCTGGCCTGGAAGGGCAGAAAGGCTTCCAGAGCACAAGATCTGGGCCTTGGGGCAGAACACGGAAAGGAAGGAGGGGGCACCAGACCCTTGCAGGTTGACCCACATGAGATTGCCATTTTTGTAGGTCAAAAATCACTAATGTTGGCAATTTCATATGGTTCGACCAACTAGGTACCCGGAGCAACTCCGTCTCGGCCAAGCGCACGTCTGGCGACCGTGGCAGAACAGGCCAGAGTGCCCGGATGGTGGGAGAAATCAGTGTGTCTCCACGTTCCCCACACACAGAGCTCTGAGAACTGCAGCTGCAACCAAAGAGAAGTCCTTTAAAGAGCCCCTGGTCCCTGAGGCTCCAAAGCTCCCACTGCACTGGGTAAGGATGAGGTGAGACAGCTGGGAAGTGGGAGGAGGTGTTCATTCCACTGAGAGGGAGTCCGATGGTCCTCATGGGCATTAGAAGACATAAGGCAGATAGAAGATAAGAAAGGACCTGATCAAGTTAAAAATGGATCCATATAATTAAAGTGATGGTGCATGTGTGTGATTTTAAAAGTGTTCCAAGGCTTTTTTTCCCCTAAAATTATAAAAGTGTCATTAGCTAATTGTCATGAATAGCAGCTATGACTTCTTTTTTCATGGCCCTATCTTATGACTGTGTGACCAGGGTCAAAACAGGTAACCTCTCTGTGCCTCTCTTTCTCCATCCAGCTTCCTGTCCTTTATTTATTTATTTATATTGAGAGAGAGCAAGCTGAGGAGGGGCAGAGAGAGAGAATCTTAAGCAGGCTCCGCACTGAGTGTGAAGCCTGATGTGGGGCTCGATCTCACAACCCTGAGATGGTGACTGGAGCCAAAATCAAGAGACAGATGCTTAACCAACTGAGCCACACAGGTGCCCCTCCTGTCTTACTTTTCTCAGTCAACGTGTGCAATAATACTTTGGATCTCCATCAGCGGTGTTACCGATATTGTTAATAAGATGCAAGAACAAATATGTTTTTCCACTCCTAGGTGGAAAGAGAGTTGAAAACATTCATCCATACAAAGTAGTAGTATTGTTCAAGATAACGAAAAGGGGGGCACCTGGGTGGCACAACAGTTAAGCGTCTGCCTTCAGCTCAGGGCGTGATCCTGGCGTTCTGGGATCGAGCCCCATATCAGGCTCCTCCGCTATGAGCCTGCTTCTTCCTCTCCCACTCCCCCCGCTTGTGTTCCCTCTCTCGCTGGCTGTCTCTCTCTCTGTCGAATAAATAAATAAAATTTTTTTAAAAATAATGAAAAGGGACAGACAACCCAGATGGCCATCTATAGATGAATGGACATACAAAATGTGATAAATTCTTATGCTGGAATATTATTTGTCCAGAAAAATGAATGAAGTACTGATACATGCTACAGTGTGGATCAGTCTTGAAAACATTACACTGAATAAAGGAAGCCAGGGCAAAATGGACAAAAATGATAGGGTTTATTCATATGAAAGGCCCAGTGGCAGCAAGTAATAGAGGCAGCAAGTAGATTAGTAATCGCTCAGGGTTAGGAGGAACAGGGAGCTTGAGGGACCTCGGCTGAATGGTACCGGGTTGCTTTGTCGAGTAATGAAAATCATCCAGAAATAATTGTGGTGAAGTTTGCACAATACTGTGAACATACTACAAACCATTGAATTATATACTTTTAATCGGTGAATTGTATGGTGTGTGAATTATATTTCTATAAAGCTGTTACCAAAAAACAAAGAACAAACAAGTCTGGGGCCCCGGAAGACAGTGCTCCTCAAGGGCAAGGGTCTTAGTGTTTTCCAGCAGTTTTCTCTCCCACCCGGTGGAGTGAGAGAAGCCCTGGATGAACAGTCCTAAAATCCTAGAGATGCACTGTGCTGCTGCCAACGCCTCAATGAGCAGCTTCCGGGAGTTCTGTTGGCCTCACTGGACCTCAGTTTCCCTGCCATCGGTATGAACAAGCTCATGGAGCAGATAACCCTGAAGAGTCTTCTGTGTCCAACACCAGAGTTCAGAATTCCACGGCCGCTGCCCACCCCGGGGCCTGTAGGCAGGATGGGAAAGGCACAGGGCTCAGGAAGCAGGCGGTGGGCTCAGCCACCTGCCTCCTCTCCCAGTGCACATCCGGCCCACTTTCCTTTTATTGCAATTTAATGAAGTTGTTCGATCAGATGGGTACCAGGAATCTGGAGGCTGTAACAGCCCAGGCAGACACAGAAGCCTTGTAGCGTAACTAAACCAACAAAATCTGCCTCTTGAGCAGATCCAGGAGCCCCGGGTCATGCCAAAGGGCGTCTCTCAGGGAAGGAGATGGGGGGCTCCCCTGCTCCACTGACTCCAAGGACGCGCTTTGCTCTGGGCCCGAGGGCTGCCCTCTGGGCCGGCCGTGGCCTGGGTCGCTGGCCCCACCGGACCTGACTTCTGCGTCAGCTCCTATCCCAGTTGTGCCCATCTCTCACCCACCCAGAGCTCTGCCTTCTCCACCGCAGCCTTCCTTGTCTGGAAGTTAATCCTTGATGACTGAAAGACGGGACTGTGTTGGGCGGGGGTGGGGAGGGGTGGGGGGGGGTGGGGAAGCAGACTCCAGGACCCTGCAGCGTCAGCAGTGCTAGAGTGAGGGAAAGAACTAGAAAATATCAGACACTGAATGCTTCAGAAAGGGGCATTCCCTCATGGAAGTGGGGAAATAGACACAGGATCATAGGGTGCAGATCAGAGTTGCTAGGCAAGATGGCATTCGTAAAACGGAAACAACAAGGAGGGGAAGAAGAACAACAACACACAAAAAACAACTTTGAAAGAATAATTTTTTTTAAATAGCCCACCTGTGGTCCAGCTCAGTGGAGGTGTGGAGAACAGGGAGGGATCAGCCCAGATGCTGTCCTCACAGAGCTTGCAATCCAGTGAGAAAGACAAGAGAGGGGGCGCCTGGGTGGCACAGCGGTTAAGCGTCTGCCTTCGGCTCAGGGCGTGATCCCGGCGTTCTGGGATCAAGCCCCACATCCGCTATGAGCCTGCTTCTTCCTCTCCCACTCCCCCTGCTTGTGTTCCCTCTCTCGCTGGCTGTCTCTCTCTCTGTCGAATAAATAAATAAAATCGTTAAAAAAAAAAAAAGAAAGAAAGACAAGAGAGGCAAATTGTGTGATTTGGGAGACATGAGGGGTGTGTGGGGGGGGGGGTGGGTGTGTGTGGGGGGTGGGTGTGTGGGCAGGTGGGTGTGTGTTGGGGGAGCAACTTTAGGAGAGAAAGCCAACCTCAGGAGAGAGGAGCTCAGCAAAGGTCTTTACAGGAAGGTGATATTTGAGTTGACCTTGAAGGATAAGCAGGATCTGGACGGGGCAGATGAAGAGAGAAAGGTCATTTCAGACAGTGGGAACAGCGTGTGCCCAGGCATGGGCATGTAAGTGTCTGACGTATTCGGGGAACTGTGAATGAGGATGAGGGAGAACTAGCATTCCAGAAACACTGGGAAGGGTTGGAAATAAAACTACAGCAGGAAGGGCCGTGCATGATTGTGGAAAGCCCTTCATCTTGCCATTTAGAGGGCATAATCTTCGCTCTCTCTGCATAAATTGCAGAGGCTGGTTGAGAATGACTACGTGTCAGGCTCGAGATGAGATGTGTGCAGGCATCAGTGACACAACAACAGTGCTATGCATTGACTGTTAATTCACAAATGCTTACTGGGTCCCCACGTGTACTATATAGTGTGTTAGGCATGAAGGAATATAATCCTGACCTCTGGCTACTTGCAGTTTTGGAACAAGATGGAAATACTCAGGTGTCTAGTTACAATGCACTTAAGTGCCAGGTGAGTGGTACAGTATTGTGGGGGTCCAGGAGAAGTGAGGGAGAATTGGAGTGTCAAGGACATCTTCCAGGAGCAGTGGGGATTTGAATTAGGTGGTGAAGGAAAGGTAGCATTTAAATAGACGGAAAGAGAAAGCAAAGGGACGGTGGTGGGGCTGAGAATAGAACGTCTGGGCTGGAGAAGAGGGCAAGCTGGAGTGGGGGCTTGGGTGGCACGGTCGGGGGGATTGGCAGGTGCAGAAGGAAGGGTTGTCGTAGACCAATTCTGTACAGGACCCTTTATCTAATGGGTCGCAGCAACACTGTGAGACAGATATTTTTACCCCCGTTTTAAAGATTAGGAAACAGTCTCAGAGGGGACACCTGGCATATGCAGGTCACACAGTTGATGATTAGAGTCCTGGACTGTCTACTTCTTTCTAAGAAACCACTTTCTTCCTTTCAGACACGGATGGGAAGCTAGCACAGGTAGCATGGGCTGACTGGGTGCGGCTTCTAAACACACACACACACACACACACACACTCACTGGGGGACACATTCACACCGCATTCAGCACCTCCTGGACTGTCTCTCCCAACCTCACTAGGACGTGGGACGATTGTCCTTTAGGAGATGTTTGCCTTTCACTCTAGCCCAAGCTGTGCCAGTCTCCATTCCTCCTTTTAGGATTCAATAGAAGTATGGAAAGGGGAAAAAGAAATGTGATGCCTGCAACAAAATACCCCATCAAGCTGACCACTAAGCAGCACTTAGACCCCAAGTATACACACAGCTGCTCTATGTAATGAAGGCTCTAGCCCATGTTCCTGGATATAAAATAACAAACCACATATAACGTTTTACATTGCTATGTAATTAGCACGGATCTGTGAGTGTGGGAGCCGACCGGGGGGGAGAGCAAAGGGGGGCTCGGTCTTCGAGCACAGTAAGCCATGGAGAAAAGAGCATGTGCTGTGGGGCCAGAAAGATAGGAGTTTGGATCCTTGCTCCCTCTCTTTGTATCCCTAAGGGCACTAGGGCACTGCTTGAGGTGAGGACGCGGGTGGCTCCATCCACGAGGTTATAGTATGATTTTGGCCACTTATTTAAATTCAGAGAACTTCCAATTTCATATCTATCAACAGCTTTGCCCTTTCTGCCCCCATCTGGCAATATCTAAAGACATTTTTGGTTATCACAACTGGGAAGGTGCTGCTGGCGTCTGGTGGGTAGAGGCCGGATGCTATTAGGCATCCTACCATGAGTAGGGCAGTTCCCACAACAAAGGATTATCCCACCCAAAATACCAATCATACCGAGATTGAGGAATCCCGTCTTACAGAGTTGCTGTTTTACGGTTATAATCTTTACGAACTTCTACTGAGAATTGACTTGGTGCCCACAGCACTGTTCTTATCACTTCATTTAAAGGCGTTGCCTCTTACTTGTTCATAGTAAATTGATGAGGGAGATACTATTATTGTCCTTATTTTACAGATGAGGAAACTGAGGCCCAAAACCTGCCCCAAGTCCCATAGCCAGTCATCAGGGGAGCCAGGGTTTGAAACAAGGCGGTGTGGCCCCAGAGCTGGCCACGTGCTAGACGGAGCCATGCTTAGCAGGTGCCTGGCGCGTGGTAGCGACGGTGACTCCTGAAAGAGCGTGAGAGGATTCATTCGTTCGTTTGTGGAACATGTGTGTGCTGCGAGTCTAATCAATGCTTGGTGCTAAAGAACTGGTGAGCAAGAGAGGGAGAGTCTTTGCTTGCACAGACCTTACTTTCGAGTTAATGAAGACAAATACTGTAGCAGTAACCATTACAGGTGGAGACAACGGAAGTGATGGAGTGTCTGGCGAACTAGGAGGAGTTTGCCAGGAAAAGATCTGGGGAAAGAGCATTCCCAGCACAGGGCAAAGCCCTGAAAGAGAAAGCCACCTTGGTGTGTTTGGGAAACAGACAGAAGTCCAGCAAAGCTGGATGTGTAGGGCACAAGGGAGAAAATTCTGAGATCGCCGAGAGATGGGAGGGGCCAGGTGAAGTAAGATGTTGTGGGTCAAAGGAAGGTGCTGGAATTCCATCTTGGTTGAGAAGCTAGAGAAGGGTTTTAAAGAAAAGTAGCATGCCCTGATTTACATTTTTAGAAGGTGGATCAGACGGTAGAGTGGAGGTTGGTGAGGTGGCAAGTGAAGCCTTCAGGAGCCGGGTAAGGGCGTCGGGCCATCCTTGGGGTGAGGCTGGTGCTGGCTCCAACCACGGGTGTTGTAGAAAAATGAGGAAAGGGAGCAGATTGGATCATACGGAGTTAGAGCCAGATGTGGTAGCTGTGCCATGGGGCTGAGGGGGCCAGAGGAATCAGGAAGAACACTGAGGGTTTTGTCCTGAGCAACCGGCTGCATTTACTGAGAGGGGAAGGCTGGGGGGAGGGGGGTAGCAAGAATCCGGTTTTAGGTAGTGTTAAGTATGAGCTGCCTACTGCGGTCCGTGTGGATGCTAGGGAACAGCTTACATGTGAGCGTGGGGCTCAGCAGAGCAGTCCAGGCTGCAAGGGTACCTTTGGGTTCTATTGCATAGAGATGCTATTTAAAGCTAAGGGCCCATCTGAAGGACAGAGATTGAGAAGTGAAGAAAGCCTGTGTCTAAGCCCAGAGGACCTCGTCATTTCCAGTTTGAGAGAGGAGCCTCCACCCCAAGAAACAAAAGTAGGAGAAAACCCAGGAGAGGGAAGGCAAGATATCTGGTGAAAGAAACCAGGGACGTGACCATTAGATTTGACCGCAGGGAGGTTGACAGGAGCCATTTCAGTTGACTGCTGGGGACAGAAATTGAATAGGTTGAGAACGGAAAGGGAGGAGAGGAAGCACAAAGAGCCAGGCCACCGCTTCTCAGGTTGTGGGGAAGGGTAAAGTGGTGGAGTGCCTAAGAACATAGGGGCAATGGAGAGACTTTTTCGAACGCGGGTCCTATAGCACGCGTGTATGCTGATATGAAGGATCTGGCAGAAGGAAGGAACTTAGGATCTCAGGGAGAGAGGGCTCCACGGAGACAGCCTTGAGGAGCATGAGAGAGAGCAAGACGCTCGAGATGCAAAGACAATGGACAGGTTACTCCGGGGTAGGACATCTCAGCTGCTGTTTACACGAGGGAAGGCAGCGAGTGGGTGAATGACGCGCATGGTGGATAAACAGGGACTCGTGCTTTCTCAGGAGAACGTCAGCAGCCTGACCTGGGCCACCGGTCAGCCCTGGCCCTGACCACCGATCCAGACTGAGCTCCGTGGACTGGCTCTCTGACCCCATCCACCATCTCTCTCTGTTCATAAGGGAGCCCCTGGCAGAGACCATGGATGACTCAACAGAACCCATGTGGACAGCTGACAAGCACGTTTGAGGCAGACGCTGGGCACTACGGCTCCACCGACAGATGAGGGCTGCCGTCAAGACAGTCTCAAAGAGCGGAGCTCCCAGGACCTGTCCGAGGGGCCGGTGGTTCAGAGTAGACCCGTTTGTGCCGCGTGTCTTCCTAGGAGGGAGGCAAGAACAGGAGGCGATCACAAGGGGCCAAAATTTGGGGTTCATCAGAATGAGAGGCCCAGGCGGAGGCAGGATAAAGTACAGAGATTGTCCGGAAGGACTGAAGCAGAGCTAAATGAAGTGTACATGGGTTAAGTGGGGTTACTGGTGGTTCAACTAAAGCTGGGGGTGCTACGTGCTTTTCAGCTTTTTCCTTTTATTTGGGCCCTTGCAGGACTAATGCGGTTTGGGCAGGTTAATGTATGCATTTCTATAGTGATTAAGAGTTTGTACCTGCAAAAAACACGCTGTATGAGAAAAAGCTTCACAACTTCCTAGCTGAATCCCTCCGATCTCCATGTCCTCGTCTCTGAAGAGAAAACAACAGCAATGCGGGGCTCCCAGATTTGTTGTGGGGATCAAGCTGATGGCTGTGAAAGCACTGTAAAGGCTGCGAATATTACCTTTATGATTATTATTAATAATACTAATAAGAAGAGGGCTCTAAAATACCTCCTCTCCTAGAGTAAACACTGTCACGCTCTTCTAAAAAGTTATAAGGGCGCCCGGGTGGCTCAGTCGGTTGAGCGTCTAACTCTTGATGTCGGCTCAGGTCATGAACTCAGGGTCATGAGATCGAGCCCTATGTCAGGCTCCGCACCGGGCATGGAACCTGCTTGAGATTCTCTCTCTCCCTTTCCCTCTGCTCCTCCTCCCCCACCCCTCTGCTCATGCTCTCTCTCTCTCAAGAAATAAATAAATAGTTATAAAAGAGCACGAGTCATCCGCAACATAGACACCTTATGAAGAAGTCTTGAGTGTCTGTGGCACGGTGGCCTCCAGGGCCCCTGCATCGAGCAGTTGGCCAGGTCGCACTGCACACAAGGACGCTCTGTGGAGGAGGCGCGTGGGCAGGGATATCCAGCCAGGGGCAAGGGGCTGCTTCTGTGATTGGTTCCACCAGGCACTGTACGAGCTGGCAGTGGCTCGGAGGGCACCCACTAGACACTTCGGTAAATATTTAGAATGGCTTCGCCTTTACTTACCAAAACCAGTAACGGGCAGTCTGTTGACTTTCTTTAGCTATTGACATTTTCACGATGACATTCCAAATGTACCCCCAGTTACAGATGGTGTCTCCTCTACTTGCATGCCCCACTTTCCTTTCAAACTTCTCATATCTAAATTCACAAACTCCATTTTTCTCAGAATTCAGAATTTGGGTTGGATTCTCTACTTTTCATCTTTATGTGTGATACACTTCATTAATCCTACCTGGAGGCTGCTTATGACAGTTAGTGACAAGAAGCTCACTTCCTTCTAAGGTGGCAACTCCACTTTTTTTTTTTTTAAAGATTTTATTTATTTGACAGAGAGAGACACACACACACAGCAAGAGAGGGAACACAAGCAGGGGGAGTGGGAGAGGGAAAAGCAGGCTTCCCGCTGAGCAGGGAGCCTGATGCGGGGCTTGATCCCAGGACCCTGGGATCATGACCTGAGCTGAAGGCACATGCTTAACGACTGAGCCACCCAGGTGCCCCCCAACTCCACTTTTTAAGCAGCTCTTAACATGTAGAAACTTCCGTAAATCCGAGTCTGCACCCGCCTGCCTGAGGGGTGCATCTGGGTGCCTTATACCCACAAGGTGCTCCTTCCCACCCTCGAGAAAGTCTTCTCCACTGTCTTCATCGAAGCTGTTCTTAGATTCACAGAGACCGGGTCACTCTGTGTCTCGTTGTTCTTTCTTCCCTGCCTTATACAAAAGGTTTTGCTTGTTTCTACTCTCTTGATCACCATTTTAAAGATTCCTTGTGTGGTGATGGGCATTAAAGAGGGCACGTGATGTGATGAGCACTGGGTATTATACTCAACGAATGAATCATTGAACATTATATCAAAAACTAAGGATGTACTATACCTTGGTTAATTGAATTTAAATTAAAAAAAATAAAAAGGATTCCTTGTGTCGAGAACCCACGTTAGTTCCAACATTCTACAGTTTTCTCATTCATTGATTTACTAAGTCGTTCATCTCTCATCTATGTGCCCAGGGACTGGAGGCAAAGAGAGATGAAATGATTGGTCCAGGGTCTTCCAGCTGCTAAGTTGTTCCAACTATGGACCTGCTCTTTCGCTATACCACAGCTGCCCGTCGAGAAGCAATGGCCCTTGGAATCCCATCAGCCTTCCAAGTGGCAGAAACGCCCCCCGCTTAGTTGAATTTTCTGCCTCAGAGATTTTCCTTAATCTGTCCAGAGTGTTTAGCAGGCCCACTTCTTTCTTCCCCTCTCAAGTCAGCAGCTCATGCCACAGGTCTAGCCGAATCAATGCCAACCCTTTCTTCACAGTTCTAGAGCCTTTTTCCTCCAGACTTCCAGACATGCCTCAGCGGGAGTAATCACTGTTTCCAGCCATAATCTAAAACATTAGCTCAGGACTAGGAAAACAGGAGTTCTTAAGACAGTGAACTCAAAGGATTATCACATCTAGAGGGAGAGAATAGGGCCAGACAGAAGCCTCATGAAGGTAGAGCCCGTGTCTGTGTTTTTCATTTAACCTTGTGCGTCGTTCATATTCCTAACGGCTGCTATGACTCATTGATAACAATTGGGGGCACTTCCCCTGCGTCGGGCATTTAACAAGATGGGAGATTTAGGGGAGCCTTGTTCTACCTTCTCACCAACACTTGACCTGGCCCATTTTTGTGATTACAGTCATCCTTGTGGGTGTGAAGTGGCGTCTCATTGTGGTTTTAATGTGCATTTCTCCAATGACTAATGATGTTAAGCATCTATTCATGCACTTAGTTGACATTCTTATTTAGTGAGTCCTTTGTTCAAGTTTTTGCTGACTTACTACGGGGCTGTTTGACATTTTACTGAGCTGTGAGAACTTCTTCAATATTCTGTTCACCAATCTCTTGTCAAACAGAGTTTTGCAAATCAATGTTTTTCTCCCAGGACATGGCTCGTATTTTCATTTTCTGAACAGTGTCATCTGAAGAGCAATTTTTTTTTAAAGATTTTATTTTTTTTTGGACAGAGAGAGACACGGCGAGAGAGGGAACACCAGCAAGGAGAATGAGAGAGGGAAAAGCAGGCTTCCCACTGAGCAGGGAGCCTGATGTGGGGCTCGATCCCGGGACCCTGGGATCATGACCTGAGCCGAAGGCAGACGCTTAACGACTGAGCCACCCAGGCACCCCATGAAGATCAATTTTTTTAAATTTTTTAAGAAATCCAATTTAGTAGATTATTTTTGTTTGTTTTCTAATTTGTGCTTTTTGTGTCTTATTTAAAAAACCTTGGCCTAACCCATGGTCACTAAGGATTTCTTTCCTTTGTTTTCTCCTAGAAGTTTTATAGTTTTAGGTTTCGCAATTAGGTCAGTGATCCATTTTTAGTTGAATTTTATATGAGGTATGAGTTAAGGATCAAGAGCTGCTTCTTCTTCTTTTTCTTTCTTTTTTTCGTAAATGAATTTATCTATTGTCCCAGCACCATATGTTAAAAAGATTATCCTTTCGGTATTGAATTGTTTTTGTACCTTTATAAAAAATCATTGGTTGTTTATGTGTGGGTCTGTATTTGGGCTGTCTATTCTGTTCCATTGATATATATATCTATATTTGCAGCAACACCACACCACCTTTATTATTACAGCTTTAAAATTAGTTACACGGCTAGGCAGTGTACGTCTTCAACTTTGTCCTTCATTTTCAAATTTCTTTGGCTACCTTAATTCATTTGCATTTTCATACACATTTTAGAATCAGTTTGTCACAAAATCCTTCTGACTTTCTGACTGAGATTGCAACGAATCCCCAGATCATTCAGGGGAGAATTTACATCTTTAACAATATTATCTTACGATTCATAAGCATCGCTTATCTTTTTTTTCGATTTTCTTTAACTTGCCCCAGCAATATTTAATGATTTTCAACGTATATGACCTGTATATCTTTCATAACAATTTTCCCTAAGTATTTCATAGTTTTTAATGCTCTTATAAATAGCATTTTAAAATTTTCAATTTATGTCTGTGCTTCACGAGTATATAAAATACAACTGAATTCTGTATATTGCTCTTGTATCCCACAACCTTGCTGCTTTTTTTTTTTGTATCTATTGAGATGATCATATGGTCCTGTAATGATATTCCCTCTTCATTCTTGTTATTAGTAATTTAAGTGTATTTTTCATTTGTATAGGTTCTTAAAAATAGACATTGCTTTTTGTATGCATGTACTTTTAGTGTATATAAATGGTATTGATTCATTTTTGCCTTTTTGCCCCGAAGAATGCACTCTACAACCAATTTCTGTCTCTTCTGACTGCTATATTATATGCAGTGGTCTCTCATGCATTTTACCTGTTCACTCTCTGAGTGGTGGTCTTCCAACGTGCCTCCAACTCCCTGACTCCACAAATAATGCCACGGCGAACATCCTGAGACATATTCTCTTATAAACCTGGATTCATTTGGGGGGCATACATACTCAGGAGCTCAATAGCTGAATTATAAAATGTGCATATACTTAATTTGACTATATGATAGGGAATGTTCTCCAAAATGGCTCCAACACTTCGTAATCCTGCCAACCTGAAGGAGTTAGGGAATCTTGTATCTCTGCAAATCTTGCCATTATCCGGCCTTCTTATTTTTATTGGTGTAAATTATAGAAAGTGATATCTCATTGTAGTTTAACTTGCATCTCTCTGATTATTAATGCTTGTAAGCAGCTCTCCCTATACTTTTTTTGTCTTTGGGGGGGGGGTCCCACTTCTGAAAATTGCACATATATCCTTTGGTTTGAGTTTTCTCTTTTTCTTGTTCATTTGCAGGAATTTCTTGTATCTTCTAAATGTTAATCTTTTTTTTTTAAGATTTTATTTCTTTATTTGATAGAAAAAGAGAGAGTGAAGGGGAAGAGGCAGAGGGAGAAGCAGACTGTCTGCTGAGCAGGGACCCCGACACAGGGCTTGATCCCAGGACCCATGAGATCATGACCTGAGCCAAAGGTAGCCACTTAACCACCTGAGCCACCCAGGTGCCCCAGAAATAGTCTTTTAATAATGAAATCCAATTCATCATTTTTCCTTATTGTTTAGTTCCTTGTTTTTTTTTTTTTTTAACATTTTGCGTGGGAAATTCCTCCCCATATCTAAGTCACGAAAATATTCTTGAACACATTCTATTAACTTTGTATTTTTGCATTTTTCTATTAACTTTATCATTATTCTATTAACTTTATTTTTTATCTTTCATATTTGTCCTTTTAATCCTCCTAACACCACCTCTGTATATAGTATTTAGTAAGGGATCTAGTTTTCCTCTTCTCATCTTGAAAAGAAGCTGCACAAAGCTTGGCAAGGAGAGACCTAGGACATAACTATCCTCTATCTCCTTTCCCCGCCAGGGTCCCTGCAGTGCCTCTCAATGGCCAAACTCAACTAGGAATCACGGGGCGAGGGAGTATGATTAATGCAATGCAGAGAGGCCAAATCCTTGGAACAAGAGTAGAGTAGAGCAGGTGGGGAAAAATCTAGAGGGTCAATCAGAGTATATCAAGCACGACACACATGTGAGTGTGAGTGTGTGTGTCTCTGAGTTCTCTGCTCTGTATCAGTGGTGCACGGGTCTCTCCGCTCTCTTGCCAGTACTACAATGTGTTAATTACTGTGCTTTTGTAGCATGTCAATATCTGGAAAGGTGAGTTCTTCTCTCTTCATTTTTCTTTTTTAATATTTCGAGTTTTTTAGGTTAAATGCATTTGTATTCCTCCACGTACATTTTGGAGTAAGTGTCTCGAGTTCTCAGAAGATCAACTAGAATTTTGATTGGCCTTGTATTAAATGTTTACACTGATTTCAGAGAAAGGACTTTTTTTTAAAGATTCATTTATTTATTTTAGAGAGAGAGCGCGCGCGCGTGAGAGCAAGCACAAGTGGGGGCAGGGGCAGAGGGAAAGCAGTCTCCCTACTGAACACGGAGCCCAACTCAGGGCTTGATGCCACAACCCTGAGATCATGACCTGAGCTGGTGTCAAGAGTCAGTCGCTAAACCGACTGAGCCACCCAGGCGCCCCAGGACATGTTTTTAATATTGTCAGCCTCTCCGTGAGCATGAATGTCTCTCAACTAATTCAGATCATCTTCTACGTTTTATATTAGTATTATATTCTTTTATATAGTAGTCTTCTCTATATTCTTTTGTATGTAGTATTTTCGGTGTAATTCCTAGACACTTTCTATGTTGCCGCTAGCATGAATGGTGCACGTATTTAGTGAGTGCCTTCTATGTGCAGGCCCTGTGTTGGGTGCTAGGGATGTAGAAATGGACACGACATGGTCTCTGGTCTCATGGAAAGACTGCAGAGACAGACATGACGCATGTAAATAGACAAAGATGACCACACATCGTGAAGAGCGTGCTAAAGAGAAGCCCCAGCTTTCCACCCTGGCCCTTTGCCTTCCCTGTGTCGTTTCTCAGAGCTCTGCCTCTCTGCTCTTACAAAGATCCTGACCAGATGTCAGGACACCAGGATTTCCAGGCCCAGATCTGATTCTATCTAGCCAGTTTGTTTATCTTTAGAACAAAGGGCTGAACTAGACAAACTTCTAGGTCTCTTCTAGCACCGTCCGTCTTCCTTTGTTTCCTCCCTCCCTCCCTCCCTTCCTTCCTCCCTTCCTTCCTTCCTTCCTTCCTTCCTTCCTTCCTTCCTTCCTTCCTTCCTTCCTTCCTTTCATGATTAAGTGTGAAAGAAAGAACAGTATTACCTGGGGAAGGGAAACTGCCATGTCTAGTTTTAAGCTGTCGGGATAGTCAGGCCAAATGCCCACAGTAAGAACACGTAGGTGTGAATCTTAGGAGAAGAATCCATGGTAGAGACGGACAGTTGAGAAGTACACTTAAAGCCACATGTGAATGAGATAACTTAGAAAGAGTGTATAAAATAACAAAAGAGGAGGACTAAGAATAGAACCTGGGGTCTGAGCCACTTAAAGTAAAATTAAAGATAGGAAAAATTTCAGAGGAAAACGACCATAGGCTTAGTTTTATAAAACAAAGGTTTTTAATCTCCTATGAAGACATTTTGGGAGGAAGTTTAATTAATGATTCAAAATCAATCTTTTAGAATTCTTTTTACATCATCTTTCCCCTGGAATAAAACTGGTTAAATTGATGACCTTGACAATCTCAAAAGCATCTGGCTTTTAAGGATTTTGTTAACAAGATATTGGAGCAAGTCACCTTATTGTGCATTGCCTCAGTTTCCCCATTTATAAAATGGGCATCATAAGGCTTATTTGATGAGGCTGCGGTTAATGTGAGATCTGGTCTAGGAAAGTAGGAGACGTTTATGGAATGAGGACGCCTTCATGTTTTAATTCTTTATAATACCAAGGGTTAAATTTATTTTCTGTCTTTGACCTTTTTCCCCCATCCAGTGACTAACTTTTTCGTAAACTAGTGTTCATTCCATTCTCACATACCTCCTCCTCTGCCTCAGCTCCTCTGGGCTCCCCACGCCCAGCAGTTGGGAGATCGGAAAGACACCATCTGCTGATTAATAAACAGACATGTATTCATTTAGAAGTTGATTGGTTGAGGGTGTCTCTTGATGTCCCTGTTCTGAATGTTCGTGCATTTCACCACATCCTCACTTATCAAAGTCACACCCAGAGGCTGTGCGGCTGGGATGAATCACAACTGAGCTGACCATCCTTCCTGGAATCCGCGGGCTTCAGAGTACGTGAGTTTAGCCCAAGTGGACACCTGCCCCCAATTCAGAACAGGAGTGGCTCTGCAGGGTCACAACTTTACAGAGTCTGCTTGGGCCCTGACCGCAAGGCCCGAGGATCGTGGATGGAGCTTCTATGGAGCACCTTCTGCATGCTCAGTCCTGGGGTGGGAGGAGCACGTGGTGAAACTGGGATAAATCGAGAGACCTGGGTCCTAGCGCCTCGGAAGGAAAAGGGATAGCAGGGGACGGTGGCAGGCTTGGGACAGAAACTTCAGGCATTTCATGGGCAGTCTTTTATTTACCTAGGCCAGATTGGGACCTAACGACCCATGACTTCCCCCTCAGATGGATTAATATTCTGCCTAAAGATCCACAAATGTCTCAAGTCCCTCTGAGCTCACCGACTTCCATTGGCTCCCCTCTCCGGAGCGTGATGATTTCTCTGGGAGTTGCAGGCGCTTGTGCTCGCAGGGCTTGGCTGGGGCCTTGGTCTGCCCTCCTCCAAGTGGAGATGAAGAGCTGCAGATGTATGTGGGCTCCTCAGCCATTTACCTGTATTCTTTATGCCCAGCTCTGTGTCCCGGAGACATTAATAGTTGAAAGGGAGATTGTTTGCTTTGTTTTTTAAAGAGATGTTGAAGAAATAGAACGAAGCACCGAATCAAGAGGAGTCAGCCCTTCCACTGCCCAAAAGTTTATAGGCGCAGAAAATCCTTTTGTGAGATGGGTACTCACACCGATCAGTTTGCGAGGCGTTTCCATTTTCCAGAAGGGATACCGAGGCCCCCACATTTAAAAGCACTTGCCCAAAGTCTTGTAGAAAGTCAGTGACAGAACTGAGATTAAAGTCCATGTATTTTTTATCCCAGTCTGAGCTTCCACCCGTACAGCAGCGTGGACTTAGGGCAGCCTTAGAATGGGAACGAGTGGCAGGCAGGGGTGACGGGGTGGGGGTCATGCACGCGGGCAGCCAGGATGGGGCCAGGGGCTAGGGCCATCTCTGCGGGGCCTGCACATCTCTCCCTGGGAGCTCACGCCAGTCTTCGCTGTCTTAGTCTTCTCTCCTCCAGCTTGGGCTGCCATCAACACAGCAGGGCTGATCTTGGGGGTGGGGGGCGTGTCTGTGGGTACACCTGATGGCTCTGGCCAGCTCTAAGCCGCACACCCACCCACCACTAAGTGCAGGGTCTGAAAGCCAGTGGGTGGCGAGTAGATCCTGGCACTGCAACTGGAACATGAACTTCAGGTCAGACAGACCTAAATTCAGAACCCCAGTCTATCTGTTCTTGGTTGTACCAGCTTACACAAGCTACTTTTGGAGGCTCCGTTTCTGAATTTGATTTTTACAGCAACCCAGGTGAAGGACACGTGTTAGAAAAGTGAGAGTCAGAGATGGAACGGCCGTGCAGGCTGAAGACTATTTATAGGAGGGGTAGGTCATGGCCGATGAGGCCCTCATTCCCTGGTGCTGTGTTCGAATCCTCCCACCAGCTAGCTCTGCGAGGCAGGTGGGAGGCTTGCCCCATTTTATGGATGAGAAAACCGAGTCTGCAAGGGTTGGGCACTAGTTTGGCTATCTCTGTCTGTTCCTCATGTGCTTCCTGGAGCAGGCAAGGAATTCCTTCCCACCGTACTGGGGAGAAGTTGAGGCACAGAGAGGAAGACAATGGTGTGCCCAGGGTCACCAAGAAGGAGTTGATAGAGGGGCTGGGTCTGAGTCCAGATTCCCTGGCTCCCATCTCTGGGTCCCCCGCCCCCGGCCTCTACTTGCTGGGCCCCGCCAAGCCCCAGGGAAGGCATCCTGCCCTGCAGTGGTGCTCTCCCAGGCCAGCCTCACCCCTCCTGCCAGGGAAGCACTGCCCTTATCCCCTGCCAGACAGCCTTGTTGCCCAACGCGTGGACGGGAGCCAAGCCTGGCAGCCTTTGGTGGGCATCCAAGTCGAACTGCTCTTTCCTGCGCCGAGTTTAGCACGCAGCATGGCTTCATCATCCCAGTATGTCCTGCCAGACAGGCCTCAGCTGCTGGCCGGCGGGGCACTTGGCGGCCCGCGCGAGCTTGGTGCTAATTGGGCCCAGCCAACATAAATCATAGCTCTCATTAAGAGGAAGTCCACCCGTTCTCTGGCAGGAAGGGGTGAGAGGTGGGGAAGGATGGCAGGGTAAGAACCTCTCACTGAAAGGGCTTGAGTCCCGCAGTGGGCCTGGGACCCTAGCAAGTGTCCGGATCGTGCTGGCCCTCCCCGCCCATCCACCCATCTGAAGGGTTAAGAGGCTGCACCCCATGATCTCTGATAGTTCATGCCAATCATAGAGCTGTCCTGTTGCTTTGTGTGTATGGGAGGGGGGAATGTTGTTTTTCCTCTCTGCTTGGAACACCATTAGGATAAATCCCGTTATAGCCTGTGGTGCGTTGGGCTGTGTCTGTCGCCTGACTTGCAGGACGTAAGAGAAAGTCCTCCCCGTGAACAAAAGATCTTCCCAGGGCTGCTTTGCTGTCTGGAACCTTGGTAGCAGGCTTGGATGGCGCCTGACACAGAGCAAGGCGTTCGAGCTGGGGCGGCTTCCCAGCGAAGCTGGGTCACTCACGGGTGGGCAGATAGGAGGTTCCCGGTCAGGGTCTGTCCTAAGAGCAGACTTGAGCTGGAAACAATGGTCACCTGGGCTGAGATGGGGCAGTTTGAAATCAGATTATACCAACCTTACAACTTCTGACCTTGCCAAGCATGCAAACACCTAACCACCCATGCATGCATGATGCCATTCACTCCCACCCTCGGCGTTTATGAAGCGCTAGCCGCACGCCAGGTGCCATGCGGGGTGCTGGGAGTATCAATGAATCCCATGGAATCGTCGCCTTATCCAGAGTCCTGGTCTACAGAGAAGGACACGCATCTGGAAAATTGATGACAATCGTCTACCAAAGATATGTGCAAGGTCCTCTGGGTACAGAAATTAGGGGCTCTGACGCGGGGGCGGAAGAGGTGCAGGGGGCAGACGGGGCTCCCAGAGAAGGTGGCGTCAGCAGTGCCTCGAAGAGTGAGTTGGATGTATGGGAGAGGACAGCAGAGGAGAGGGGAGAGCGGAGCTAAAGCCGAACAGAAAGACAAAGGGGGCCTCTGGTCAGAGGACAGAACAGCAGCAGAGCTCTGCGTGGTTAGAGGGGAGGATGCGGAGTGAGCGGTGGGGGTAAAGGTGTAGTGAGGCTGAGGCTTGGACTTCTACGATGTCCCGGCTGGGGGTGGGGGGCCCTAAGTTTGTTCCGGTGATATTTTACAGCAGTTCCCAAACCCAGTCTGTGCCTCAGAGACACCTGGAGAGCTTTCATAAGATACAAATAACCAGCCCTGCCCCTGAGATCCTGATTTAGGTGGCATGGT
Organism: Ursus arctos; assembly: GCF_023065955.2. Classification (NCBI taxonomy): domain Eukaryota; kingdom Metazoa; phylum Chordata; class Mammalia; order Carnivora; family Ursidae; genus Ursus; species Ursus arctos. The sequence goes on along the minus strand of NW_026622786.1, from coordinate 67,571,347 downwards.
GGGGGCCAGGAATCTACACTTTTAAACCGGCTCCCTAAGTAATTCTGAGGTAGCTAGCTAACAGCCTAGGCTTGCTCAACGATGTAAGATGCTGATACATGCATCGGAGAAAAATAGAGCAGAATTGGGAGACAGAGAATTCTGAGGGAGGGGGTGGCATAATTTGCAACAGCGTGGTCAGGGAATGGAAGATCTGAAGGACGGAAGGAGAGAGCCGTGGGGAAGCCTGGGGTAAGACCACTCCAGGAAGTGAAAACAGCAGGTGCAAAGGTCTTGCAGCAGGGCCGACTGATGTCTTGAGGACAGAATAAGGAGGCCAGTGCTACTGAAATATAGGAGATGAGGTCAGAGAAGAAGTGGGGGCAGGCGGGTTGTGTGGGGTTTACCCCCTGGCCTTTTTAAACCATTGATTTAGCCCCACCGTCTCATGAAGAAACGGGCCCAGAGAAAGGACCTGGAGTAGATACATCTTCTCTGTGTTGCCCTTTGGCACAGGGCCGTGTGGCTGGGTGGTGTAGACAAGCCTGGGGATGAATAGAATATAGGTTTTGCTGCTCCAAGGATCTCAGTCTAGAGGGGGAGACCCCACTCATGCGATCCCTTCCAACAGATGGCAGACTGTGATCCATGCCAGTATCCTGATTCCGACTATCACAGAAATAGCAGTCTCGGGGGCGCCTGGGTAGCTCAGTCGTTAAAGCGTCTGCCTTTGGCTCAGGGCGTGATCCCGGCGTTCCGGGATCGAGTCCCACATCGGGCTCCTCCGCTGGGAGCCTGCTTCTTCCTCTCCCGCTCCCCTGCTGTGTTCCCTCTCTCGCTGGCTGTCTCTCTGTCACATAAATAAATAAAATCTTTAAAAAAAAAAAAAAAGAAATAGCAGTCTCAGTTTGAGGGTGTGTCGACGAGGTGTGCATGCGACCGAGCAGACTGTTGCTAAGTAGCCCCTTGAGTGGGTGGGCTAGGACTTCAGCGGGCACAGCAGCAGGCCCGTGGCCAGAGAAGGAGACATGCAGAGACGGAGCCAGAAGGGAAGGGGGGTCTGCGGTTGGGGAAGGCAAGATGCAGGGTCAGGAAGTCCATAGTTTCAAATCTCATGCAGCCTTGACATTTGAGACCAACTGGGGGCACATGGCTTTTTTGCGTCTCTCTGGTCTCAGTGTCCCCATCTTTCCCACAGGGTCGATCCCTCCTGTGAATACGGGCTGTGGAGATGGAGGAAGTGGTGCCTGGTCCCGGGTCCACGGACCCAGGGCGTGGTGCGGAGGACACGCTCAGGAGGGAAGTCTTGTGGCGCCCTGCTCCTGGCTAGAGCCCTCTCTCCCTTGAGGCACCAGGCTGCTTGCATTAGCTGCGGGAAGAGGAAGAAAGCCAGGTGGGGAAGGCAGAAGAGCGCGATTTGGTCTGTTTTCCTCTCTACCTACAGCACCACTTTCCGGCTTTCTGGGAGCTGTGGTCGGCAAGGGCCACCAAACGGTGTCCCCTCACGATTGGCGCTGCCCCTCTCATTGGCCAGTGTGCTCCAGATCTCAACTGCTCCCCGAAAGTGGCATCATTACTATTGCCCCATTTCAAGTGACAGACACAGCCCAACGCACCACAGGCTATAATGGGATTTACCCCTGACGGTGTTCCAAGCAGAGAGGAAAAACAACATCCCCCCGCCCCACACACACACAGAGCAACAGCACAGCTCTATGATTGGCGTGAATTATCAGAGATCACGGGGTGCAGCCTCTTAACCCTTCAGATGGGTGGCAGGGCGGGGAGGGGGCACGTGGAGGTGGGCAGCAACGCCCGTGAAGGAGCCAGGCCTTCTTGATGTTTTTTCCTCTCCACCCTGCTGACCTCCAGGGCCAGGCCAAGGGCAAACAGACCTCCGAGGAACCTAGCATACCCAGGTGAGCAGGGAGCTGCTGGGCAGGTCAGGGAGCTGGGGACACTCCCCGTCTGCCCATGTGAAGGAGTCATAGGTGACAGTGGTCGCTTGGCCCTACTCCCTCTGCCCTGCCAGGGCTTCCAGGTTGGCCAAACCCCAGCCCTACCCTCTAGGCCCAGCTCAGCCTGGGGAGGGAGCCTGGGCTGGGAAGAGGAGGGGCACCCATACGGGTTAACCCTTTCTCTGCCAGATAAGGAAAATTTCTGAGGCAATTCAGGTAGATGTAAGTTCTTTATTCTCTTGATCCTTCTTCTTTCATTAAGCCCTTCCTTAAGTCTCTTGGGCACTGTTTCCCGGTTCACCGTGGGGGCTAAAGAGGCAAGTCAGACCTTGCCCCTGCCCTGGACCTGCTCACCACCTCTGGGGGGACAGAAGGGGGACCCACAATCAGTGGTGTGCTGAAGGACTTGAGAAAGATACAAGCCCTGGGGAGATGCCAGGAGCAAGAGATGAGTTCTAGCCAAAAAAGCAGAACGTTCCCCCTCCCTCAGAAATGCTCCTTCATTCATTCATTACTGTTCACTCAGCCTGGGCCCTGGGGAGGCAGGAAAACCTGGACTGTTCTTGGGAATCTTGAAACTGGTGAGGGGTAAGGATGGGCACACATTCAACTTTGAAATCAACCATTACGGAGAGGGTGGCAGGGAATCGAGGGGGTGAGGGGAGCAGGGTTAGAGTGGGGGCTGCTCCCGGGAAGGGGGGGCATTCACTTAGGCCTTGAAGAAGGGAAAGCCTCTGACTACTTGGAAATACAAAGCTGGGCTCCTATGGAACCACACTGACCACCTGCACAGAGGTGATGCTCCCTCGGGTCCTGCGAGAGCCCTTATTTAAAGTATCCGGGTCGTGTTCGAGCTGAAATGATGTTTGGGGCTGACCTTTGTGATCATTTTTACATAATAGTCTTCTCACTCAAGGCTACATGTACTCACAAACTGTCTATGGTTTGATTGCTCTGATCAAACTTTGTAGAGACGGAAATGAATCAAATAAGAACAAGTCCCTTTGCAGACCACATGCCTTGATTTCTGGTTCAGAAACATCATCTCTATGCTGACATCCACACAGCTAGGGTCCACCTTGACCCTCTAACCCAACCACAGTGTGCCCTCACTAAAGACACGGCCTCGTCACCTCCCCTGAAATGCAGTGGTAGGCGGGCAGCAGAGAGAAGGATAAGAAAAGATCTAAGTTCCTGGGTCCCCTCACCCAGTGGAAGATTGAGGTGGTGATAGCATTTTGGGCTTGAAATGACCTGGGTCAAGGAAGGAAGTTCAAGGATCCGGAAGGTTAGGTTTTATCTGGTTAAGAACAAAGGATTTTGGTTTGGTTACAGCTGGGTCTGATCCTTCGCTCAGATACATGTGCTTTGGGGCAAGTCAAAACTGATGCACCCTGTGTCTCGTGCATTTGCTGTAAAACCGTTGAGAGCATTCTGTGCAATACTGTAAAACCACTTCGCCTTGCGGCTGTCACTGAGTGAGGACTCGGAGGATAGGGGGCTGTGAAATTAGTAGTAGTAGTGAAACACTGGGAGCCTGCAGTGAAGATGACTTTTGGGACCAGAACCTTCGCCGCGCCTGAGATCCTGTGACCACCGAGGACTGTCACCCGGGCCTCGCTCACCCCTTCTAATTCACACACCCAAGCAGGTGCAATGAGACAGCAAGAAGCCGAGGTGCTCAAGAATCAGAGAGCACTAAGAATGAAGATGATGCCACACCGAGGGCTGCCCCTGTGGGAATCCGAGACCCCCCAAACCCCCCAAAGCCAGCCAGATCTCTTCGGTCACATACCGCGGAAGAGATCTAGAGAGCTTTGCCTCCAGCCCGGGCCCTACCCCTCTGAAAGGCCTCTTCTCATCTCCATTCGGCTGCTTCTATCCATTACCCCTGAATGGAAATAGAAGCTTAATTTTTCTCGCTTGAAGCCATTAACACTCTAGGCCCTGGACAGGAAACACCGCTCAGCTTTAATTAGCCACAGGAGCTCCCTGCAAGAGCTTCTAGCACAGCCCGGGGCTTCAAAGCTAAAGGCTTCCCCATTCGCTCTCATCACAGCTATTCATGAGCCAATTAAGGCTTTCTCTGGGGCCGAGGCGGGCAGCTCGCTCGGGACAGCGGGCACACAGCTCTGCCCGGCTGCGGGGAAGCTTGAGAATGGCCCGCCCCAGGTTTCTGACTCAGTTGGTCTGGAAGGACTTGCCTGCAAGAAAACTTATTCCCGGGTGGGGGTGTTGCTGTTGGTTCGGGGGCCCATTTTAAGAAGCATTGCTCTAGACAACAAGTGTGAGATATTACTCGAAGCTTTTGATTACACTCCCATCTATAAATATGCCATCACCCCTTTCCTTCACCTGCCTCATCTGACAGTTTCCAGAAGTCTCCCATCTGGGCTGTCAACCCTTGGACACAACAGCATTTGTCACGCTGCGGTGGCCTGACAGTGTATAGCGCTCCAGGTGTGCTCCTTCGGGAGGGGAAATGGATCGGGACTCCCTGATTCCAGAAAGATCCGACAGCATGGAGTCCTCAAAGTCTTCCTGACCGATGCGTTGTGTGGTGGGTATTGAGAGGGAGCTGTGCAGGAGGACACTTCAGTGAGGGAACGAGGGAACGTGAGCAAAGCATGGCACAGGAAAAGTGCCTGTGGCTTGTGGGGGACTGGTTAGAATCTTCTAAAGCATCTTCAAACTAAAGTCGAACTAAGGTCCCTCATGCTGCATTTTGGCGTTTCCTTAGGCAACTGAGACAGACTCATTCAACTACTGCCTCCTGCCTGCCGTGCCCCGTGGCATGGCTAGAGTCGCTGTGCTTGGTGGCTTTACAGACGGACTTCTGTGGTCCAAGTACAGTTCAGGTGCTTAGGATGCTGGGTCTCAGCTGGGGCGTTGCCTCCCTGTCCAGACCCCTTCTTGTGTTCCTCCACCTCCTAGACCCTCCCTCTGACCTCCTCTCATTCTTCAGCCTTCACAGCCCATGCAAAGTTCCACAGAGAGCTTGTTTCTGAGTACTCCCACTTGGGCCATCTTTGCCTTATAGGTAGGGCACCCCAGAGTGCGTGCCCAGGAGCTGTGCAGGACATTAGCGGCTATAATGTGACTCGGGGAGTGCTGAGCTAAGCAAAGTAAGTCAGGAGTCTTCTCTGCAGAACTTCTCAGAGCCTTGAATATGCTACTGTGGAGATCCAGGAGGGATGCTTAACAAGCAGCATTTCCCAATCTAACTTCACCATAGAACATATACTTTTTCCTAAGAGGATCTCTCTTCAATTCCAAGGAGCTGGCTAAGCTTCAGAAACCAGAAGACCCGGCCTCCATTTCTGGAACTCATACCCCTTGGAGCCTTAGTCTCTTCACCTGTAAAACGGAGATAGTGGACCTTCCCCTGGGGGCTCTTAAAAGGCTTAAGCGAGGCGCTATAGGAGAGGTACTCAGCCCAGAGTGAGGTACACAGTAGGTGTTCAGTGAATGCACATTTTCTCCTGTCCCTGTTGCCTTTCCTGGTGCAAGCTTACGATCTGAGTGTGCTGCAGGTGGCTGGCCTATGAGCATGAAGCCGCACTCAGACGCACAGGTTGGAGGAATGAGAGCTCATAAGTGACCAGGCCATCCAAGCGGGCTTCCTGGAGGAAACAGATCTTTGCTAGGCACGGTTCTGAAACTAGTCCTCCAGCAAAGGCCTGGGGCCAGGGACGAAGTTGGGGGGAGGCTTTGAGAACTACACCTCTCTGAAAGCAAGCTACAGCAGGACTCCTTTGCTTTATTTTCTTTTTCCACCCTGGAGGCCCATTTCCCCACCAAATCTAGCCGACGCAGCACTTGCCTTCCCCTCCCACGGCTTGAACTTGGCCAACATCTCAAGTTCCCGAGGTGTGAGCCTCAGAGTGGGGCCCTCCTGGCTTGTGGAAATTCACTGGGCCCACAGAAGCCTGCCGTCCCAATGCCCTCGGCAAGCTCAGGTCAAACTGGCCACCAGGACCTAGGGTGCTGGTCCACACCCTACCCCTCCAACCCTGGCCATGGGGGTGGGTAGGGAGGAGTCCAGTCAAGGCTGAGGAGGAAGAAACACCGCAGACTTTCTCCCCCTGACTCTTCATCACCCCTGCCTTCCGATCAGCCATTCCCAGAAACCCTATTTTGAACGAGGCTCATTTCATTTAATCATCTCACTTCGTCTCTATAACAACCCTCAAGCTAGAATTATATTTCTCATCTTACTCATGAGAAAACAAAGGCTCAGAGAGTCAGCTTGAAACCAAGCCCACCTGGTCCGAAGTCCAAGCTCTTACCACTCGTGCCGCAGAGCCGTGGGTTTCTCTTGGTGGATTCCTCGTGTGGCTCGTCCCCACGTCCAAAAAGCCTTCCTAGTCACCTCCTGAGACCGTGCTTACCTCCCGTTCTCTTGAGTGTCCACAATTGGAACTACTCCACTCCTCTCCAGTGTGTCTGTATGTCCTGGAAGGAACGGACTGGCCCCGAGTCCCGTACTTGGCCCCTAGTAGCTGGCACAGCACACAGAGTAATCTCTGTTGAGAGAAGGGGTGACATGTAATTTTTGAGGTTACACAGACGTGTCATGTCCAAGGCATCCCCTGCTGGTCCTGACCTAGTATCTTCCAACTCCACCCTTCCTGACCCTTCCTCATGCCACCCCAGGCCGGGCTCACGGGTACTGGCTGACTCAACTCTCCTAGGTGTCATCCGTTTCCGCCCCTGTGGCCCCACTGGCTAGGTTTCAGCAGGACCCCAAATATTCATGAGCACACCCCTGTGGCCGGACGCTCTCGGGGGGGTGCTCCATAAGATCTCAGCCCCAATTTTCTTCCTCCAAATGAGTTGCAGTCCACACATCCTTGTCAGACGTGGAGCTCGCCCCACCACCCACCGAAACCTGCTTCAATGACTGGCCAAGGTGCCAGGGAAATTATGAAAACCATGTGACAGGTAAATGGCCGCGCCTGGAACTTTCTTAGGTTTCAAAGGGAAGACGGCTTGCTCCAGCGTGTGGGCTGGGAATTCAGGCTTGCAAGCACTTTCCAGAAAGCACAGGGCACAGAAGACCCTTACAGGATTCTTTCCCTTCAGCGGAATCCAGCTGAGCCTCTTGCCCCTGGGGACAAGAATGGTCATGGACCTGGCTCCATCCAAACACTGTGGCTTTGTTCCCTTGCGTGAAGAGCAGACACACAAATGGGTTCTGAACAGAAAAGGAGCAAAATAAACAGATCAGAGGGTTCCAGAACTGGCAAACACCTTCGGTCACTAAGTCCAATCTTTTCACTTACCAGATGGGGAAACTGAGGCCCAGAGCAAGGTGTTTGCCTAGAGTCAAACAGCATCTTGGAGACTGAGCCATGGCTAGAGTGAACACATCAATATCTCTCAAAAATCTTTCAAAAGTGAGTGATAAATGGCCATGAAGAATTGTGTCCAGAAGCTTCTATTTGTATTGGCTTGTAGAAATACAACAGGTACAGGGGACTGGGCTTAGGCTGTCTGTGGATGCGGCTGGGCATGGACTGGTGAGGGGTATGTAAAGACGGTGAAGCCTGGTTGGGATCCCGAGCCAGAAGCTTTGTCTACCAGCCTCTGGCCACCTCGCTCTGCCCCCAGGGATCTGGATGTCCAGAGAGTGACTATGCCCACTGCATCCCAGAACAGAGCTCAACCTGGGCAGCAAGTTGGCATTGGCATGGAGAGAGGAGAATGTCCAGGTGTTACACGTCAGGCTGTTTCTACAGGGTCCCATGAAATACCTGTGGAGGCATTTTCTGCACCTTGATAATACTGGGGCTCCTGTGGGTGGTCCTTATATAAACATACACTGAGCAACTCTTAGATGTGCTAGCACCTTCCCCGTCTCTCTAGTGCCAAAATAGAGACAAAGCCCTTCCCATGATGCTCATCTGTGCTTCTCTGACCTACCTCTCACTTGTTATCTCTGCAAACTCACCAGTCCATGCCATTCATGCCATTGTGCTGAAAGCACCATCCACGTTTTTGCTCTGAATCTTCAAAAAAAATTTTTTTCTGGAATGTTCTTTTCTCTTTCTCTATCTGGAAGACTCCTCATCCTTCTCTACAACCCAACAACTCAGAGAAGTGTTACTTTCTCTGCCAGGTCTTCCTTCTCTCAATCCCCAGGCAGTGGTACCTTCAAAATAGGTCTCCAAGCTGACTTTTCATCATCTGCACTGCTACCTGCCAGGTCCGAGCCACCTCATCTCTCGCCTGGTTTGCTCCAGCAGGCTCCTGACTGGTCTCCCTGCTTTGGATCTTTTCCTACTCCGCAGCATTCTCTGTGCAGCCAGGGTGATGTTCTGTGCATTATAAATCAGATCAGATCACTTCTGTGCTTAAAACCCTCGCATGGCTTCTCATTGCAAAACTTACCACGGCTTAAACTTCGTCCCTGCCTGTCTCTCTATGGTCACGTTATCCGTTCTGCCTTAGTCTTCATGTTGCAGCTGCAGTGGCCACCGTCTTGTTCCTGGAACAGACAAGCTTACTCAGGGACAGCTGCTTTTGTGTGTCCCTGGGGGGTTCCCCACGCCACCAGATCCTCATAATTCAGGTCATGGCTCAAATATCACTTCTTGGAGAGGCCTTCCCTGACCATTCTATCTAAAGTAGCCTCCCGGTTTTATTGTCTTTGCTGCAATCGTCCTACATCAAGTGATTTTATGTATTTATTTGTTTCCATGTCTCCGGCTGCGATATAAGCTCAGTGATAGCTAAGATGTCACCTCTCTTTATGGACACGTCCCCAGGCATTGAGTGGGACTTCAGTAATAAGCATCTATGAACGACTGCCTTAAATGGTGCCCAGGCATACAAAGCCCATGGGCGAAGGAGATCTTTGTGGACTTCTTATGGGAAGGGAAACCTGGATGAGCCATAAAAAGATGGTAGGGTTTGCGTAGGTGGAGAGAATCAGAGTTGGCATCCCAGGAGGTAGGCCTGGCCAGGAGCATAAGTTGAGTGGTTGGAGAGACAGAAGAGTGCAAGAGAAGGAATGTCTAGAGCGGGGGAGGGAAGCAGACTGTGGAGGGCGTCGCAGGCCAGACAAGAGAGCCCTTTCTCCTCGCTCACTTTTGCACTATTTCCCAATCCAATCCCTGGAGCCTTCCTTTGCACGCACACAGTATTACTTGCAATCAAAAAGGTAGACAGGAGCCACAGGAACTTAGGATGTCACATAATATCGTGGCAAATGGAAATAAGGCTCACTCCTGCTGAGGCAGAGCGATGTTTGTGCCAATACAGGCTCTCAGAGAAGCGGGGCAGAATTAGTCCGGATGTGCGAGAATAGCAAGTTAGAGAGTCTTTGCCTGCAAACGGGCTCAGTGGAATCCAGCCACAGAATCTTTGAATCACAGATTTCCAGACCATGCTGTCTACAGGAACATAGTAGCTATCCAGTCTGACCTCCAACGCCCTTTAGCATTCTGTTCGAAATGACACCAGTGGCTCCTTGCTCACCTCCAACGACAGAGAGCTCCCCACTCACGTTGCTGGAAAGCTCTGACTCTCTGAAAGTCTTCCTGACACTGAGATGGAGCTAGTCTCCCTGGAGCACGCTGAGTGGGCCTCACTCTGACTCTGGGCCGCCTATCTGCCCCCAGGAGGCATGGTCAACACACATGGCAGCCACCCCAGCTCCGGGCTTTCTTGCCAGACCCCATGCTCTGGGCTCTTGCACCCTTTCTCCTTGGTGTCGCTTCAGTCCTCTCCTGGCTCTCAGCCTCCTCTGTGCTTGCCCCCCTTTGTCACTACTTTGCTCCCCTTGCACTGGGGCAAGTCTCCACGGGAGGGTGCCAGCCACCCTGGGAGTCCATCACACCCTCTTAACTCCTACTTTAAGACCATATGGCCTGGCTGGTGGGAATGTAAAAGGGTACTGTTGCTGTGGAAAGCAGCATGGTGGTTCCTCGAAAAAAACAAAAAACAAAACCAAACAACAAAATGCAGAACTACTCTATGATCCATCGATTCTGCTTGTCAGAATACCCCCAAAAGAATGGAAAGCAGAGGTTCAAACACTTGTACCCCAATGCTCATGGCAGCATTACTCACAAGAGCCCAAACGTAGACGCAATCCACACGGCCATCAGCAGCAGAATGGATAAACGAAATGGGATATGTCCAGGCTATGGGATGTTATTCAACCTTAAAAAGGAACAAGATTCCGACACATGCTACCACATGATGAACCCTGAAAACAGTATGCGAAGTAGAATAAATCAGAGACACAAAAAGACAAACCGTGCGATTCCACTTCCGTGAGGTCCCTAGAACAGGCGAATTTATAGAGACGGAAAGTAGAGCGGTGGTTACTACGTGCTGCGGGGAGAAGAAAGGGAGGAGTTACCTTTAGCAGGTGCAGAGTTTCTGTCTGGGTAGAAGAGAACGTTCTGGAGACGGATAGTGGGGATGGTCGCACAACGGTGTGACTGCACTTAATGCTACTGAACTGTGCACTTAAAAATGGCTAACATAGCAAATTTTGTGTTATGTGTATCTTACCACCATACATTTTTTTTAAAAAAAAGACCACACATATCTACCCCCCATTTCCTGCCAGAGAGTAATCAAGTACGAGACATTTATAAAATACTCAGTGCAAGGACCGTCTGACACGCTGCGGGCCATTGGGATTAGCAGTAGAGACGGTCCTTGTTCATAACAACGCGAACCGCCAAGCGCTAGGCTGAGCAATTAACATGGATTGCTTTATTTAACGCACACGGCCTTCTCAAGTAACTATCGTTGTACCGATTTGACAAATGGAACTGACACTCTAAGAGGCTAAGCAGCTTGCTTAAGATTACACAGGGAAAGATTCCAGAATCAAATGTGAACGCTTGATTCCAGAGACTAGGTTCCCAATCACACTTGACTGCTGCTTGAAGAAACTTAAGAAATGCTTAAGAGCAAGAAAACACACACATACCCCCTTAAGATGGTGTGCTGGGTGACATGTGTGCCAAGATCTGTGGCAGAAGGGAGCAGCCATTAATCCCACGAGTACACTCGCCAGTCGATATTCGTCAAAGCAGTCAGTGTTGAGTGACTTCAGTGTCCTGAAGAAGTCAGGAGGAGGTGGGCTTTCAGCTGGCCCTGCACTGTGGGAAGAGGGGAGGGAAGAGGGCCTCCACCTCCACTCTGCCCAGAAGCCTGTGCAGACCTCCAGGCTGTGTTCCTGTGTCCCCCCGCCCTCCTCCCCCTCCCCCCCCCCCCGCCAACTTCCTTGTTGATGGCACCCTTACCATCGTGGGCTGAGCTCCTTGGCTCCCTGTCTACTGCTCCACTAGGTGGGCACTCCTGGCGGGCAAGGCCCCAATCTAACCCTGTCTGTGCCCAATGCCCAGCCAGGAGCTGGCCCAGAGGCAGTGCGCCGGGGTTCCTCGCTGGAAAGATGAACAAAGGGAGAGTGCTGGAGAAACCCAACAGAAGACTTCAACCTTGAGGAGCTCTTGTTCAATTCTCCTTATTTCCCTATAATTAGAACCAATTCCCTGTTAGCTCAGTTTCCACTCCCGAAGGTGGAAGGAATTCAGGAAACTTCTACCAAGATGCTGAGCCCCGTTCTCAGTCTGACTGTCTAGACATATGACCTGCAGGCTGCCCTTGGCGTGATCTTGCAGAACTGGTGGGGGCTGCGGGAGCAGCTGGTGCGTGTTGCCTCTGGGGCTGGCAAGGCCTTCCATTCTTCCATTCTCAGGAGTCCCTACCCCGACAATAGCAGCCCTGACCTGCGCACCTGACTGGCAGTCGCCCGTGCAGGTGATGGCTGGGCTGCTGCAGCAAAGCACGACCCCGGCGGGGGGGGGGGGGGGGTGCGTGCATAATTCAAGTTGAAGGCAAAACAACCGGGGTTCCCTGGAGGTATGCATCAGGGCCACACCAGGGCAGGGGGGAGATGGCTGGTGCAGGCTTGTGGTTGGGGCTGCCTCCCTGTCGCCCTCAGAGTTTGCCTGCCTGACCTGTGGCCGGTGGTCCGCATCCCGCCCTGGCAACACCACCCTGTATCCGGACTTAGGTTCTCTCACCTCCAAAACAACAACCCGAGGTGGAGGAAGGAGTACAGGACAGACCTGGGTTCAAACTTAGATCTGTCACCTTAGCTGTGTGACTGTGGGACAGGAGTTCCAGCCTTCTTTGTAAATGGGAGATAATAAAACCTACTTCTAGGGTAGATTAAATGAGATCATACTTACGTGCTTTGAAACGTGGCTGGCCCATAATCAGTTTTATATAAATGTTTGTTAAATGAATACACATTTATCTCAGCATCCCAAGTGGCAGCTTTGGAACTTGGGAGTTAGTTTAAAAACAAATCAAAACAGAAGGTCATAGGATAAAGGAAGAACCGAGACCTGGATCTGCGTCACCCCCTCACCGCGAAAAGATGGCGTGACTTTGGGTAAGTGCCACGCCTTCTGGGGGCCTCGGTTTTCTGCCTGTGCAATGGGGGTGCATGACACTTTCTCCTGAGGGTCTCCCATGGCTTTAATATGCTGGGACACAGGAGCTCACAATACTGCACCCCACCACCCACCCTCGGTTGGCTCTGGCTTTGGCCTTCTTCCTCCCCAGCTACTCCTGATCCCTGGACGATCCAGGACTTCCGTGCTGCAGAGCTCAGACCTCTTGGAAATGACTTGGCCGGGGATTGTCAGCGTGGATTAGTTCTGGGAAACACGACAGCCAGCAGAGTGTCCCCAGAGAGGGCGCTTATCCTGCCTGGCCACCGAGGGGGTGGGCCAAACATTCCAATCGGCCAAGTGGCCTCAGGGGAGAATTTAGAGAAAAGGGCAGTGGGAAGCTGGTGCTGGAGGTCTCTTAATCCCCGGGAATTTAGAGCCACCGCAAAGTGGACTCCTAAATGAGCAGGGATTTGCTTCTCCGAGGCCAACTTCAACAGACTGCTTCTGCAGACAGAGAGGTTTTAAATAGCAAAGGTGACTTGGCTTGATTTGGCCAAGCTTATAGTTGCACACATTCCTCTTTTGGTTCCCAGGAAATAGCCTGGTGGGGGGGGAGGGGGGATGGAGGTGATCTGGGAGAAAGGAGATGGTGGTCTTCTCAGGTGTCCCCAATAGGGAACATTAAGATGTGCCAAATAAATATGGAGGGGGCCCTGGAGCATTGTGGGGCATTTATTGTGGAGGCCTCAGAGTTGTCTTGTGTGATTCTTCTAGGTGGAGAAACTGAGTCCCATGAAAGAAAAAAAGACCTGCTTAAGATCACTCTTGAGCAAAGTAAGTCAATGGCAGAGCCAGGGCTAAGGCCTGGGTCTCCTGACCCTATAGTTGGCTGACCCTCACACCTCAGACACCCAGTATCTGCACCAGTTACAACCAGCATAAACCAGTGCATGTTTTATTCAGTGCACATTTCCCGGGACTTTGCCAAGTGCAGGTCCTCAGCGAGGCATGGGGAGAGGCGGGGCCGGGATGGAACAGAGATGACCCAGGTGCCACCCTTGTCCTCCAGTTACCAAGGCAGGGACGCCAGCAGCCTGTAAATACATGCTTTAGGGAGGGGGAGCTGAGGAAGGGGTGTTAGAGCTGGGAAGCGGCTAGGAGTTCAAAGCTGCTCCTGTTTTCTGTTTTCTCATTTTCACTGGTCTTATCTCCCGTGCTAGCCAGAGAGAGGGATTAAGGCTCCCTCGTTAGCCAGGGTGTGCCATCAAGCCAGCTCTCTAAGGCACTGGCTTCTCTCCCAAGCCCAGCAGGACCTCCCACCGAGTCTCCTTCCAGTGGCCTTCTGGTGGGTCCCAGCCTGGCTGCTGCCTGACTCAGGTCAGTCACCTCTCACCTGGTTTTCCTGGGGTCCCAGCTCCTGGGCTCACACTTCCTGCTCACTGCTGCTAGAGTGGCCTTTCTGCAGCAAAACGTCTGCAGGAACTGTGCTTTGTGGAAACCTGACATTGCCCCCAGTTCTTTTCAGGGTTGCCCTGGGACAGGTGCAGCCCGAGGGCCTGTGGCAGCCCAGGTGTCAGAGTTAGGAAGAGGGAAGAACACGTGGGGTAGGTTGTTTCAGCTCCGAGGAAGGCAGCACAATCTGCTAGCCAGAGGGTCCCGTGTTCTAGAAGCCTGCTGGGATGAGGCAGGGGAAGAACAAAGGGAGAATGTTTTCCCCCATCTCGAGAGGTGTATGAGCAGGGTCTTGAAGCCCTATTGCTTGCTTGGACATTATAGAGGGTATCTAGGCATCAAACCGGCACCAAATTCCAGAGCGGGACCGAAGATTGTAAGCGCTCCAGTGCCCTGTCTCTATTCCATGTCCGCATCCCTTCTTGGGTGAGGAGCAATTCGAGAGCATTTGTGGTTGCAAATAAGCATGTGGGTCTGATTCATCTTAGCCTCCTTAGCTGTTAGCGCAGAGCCTGGCACTTACTAGCTCAGAAGCGCTTGCTGAGTGAATGAAGGACTTGCAAGCTTCTGAGGTCCCAGAATTACTCCAGGACTGGGCCCGGCCTCTGCAGCAGAGGAATGACGGGGACTCGCGTGTGGAGAAAAGGCTCCCCTCTGGCCTCCAGTCCCTGGGACCTCCCCCACTTCAAAGGCCTTGTAGATAAGAAGAGCTTTCTGCGCTAAGTGTGATCTGGCCTTCCCCCGTCCTCCCTCCCAACACCAAATGTGCACATGACAGTCTAGCTTCCTTATCTGCCTAGGCTCCGCTTTGGCACCCTGGGGCTTGAAAGGCTGAGAGAGCAACTGATGGTCCATCCAGATGTCCTTAAAGGCCTCCAGCTGTGGACCTCAGGGCAGTGCTCCTTCCAAGGTACCAGCCCCAGCTTCCACCTGCATGAAGGTGTGAGGCCCTGCTTGGATGGCAATGAAAGTGGCTACATTGGAAATCGAAATCGGGAAGCAGAGGATCCCACGGGGTGACAGACCTGGCCAGAAGGGTCCCAGGAGAGGGAAGAATGCAAGAGGACGCAGAAGGAGGAGGCTTTCACCTTTGAAGGAGGAGTCCCCTACATAGGACCAAGTCCTAAAAGACTCACTTGATGAATGGATGATGGCATGGCTGGGATGGATGCTGGTCCATTTAAGGATTTATTGAACACTTCCTTGGACCCTGTGCAGTGAACCAGACCCAGCCTCCATCCCCGAGGAGCTCACAACACAGGGGTGGTGACGTCACAGTGGTAATTCAACTTGGGGATGGACCTTGAAGGATGGACGGGTTGTGGCTACATGCTGAAGACAAGATTGAGCAGAATTCTCAATGCAGTTCAGGTGTCACTCCTTTGGGGTCTGAGAGGCTCTGAGCATGTCGTGAGCCACCTTGAGACAAAACTCAAAATGATCGAATATCTTGGTTGGTGTTAAATTCATGCGTTCTTAAATTGGATCTCATTATGGTTAAGATAGAGTGGGCATAAAAGTTTATGAAAAGTTTTTGGAAAAAATAAAAAATTGAGAAAACTGTATCTCTTAACGTAGTTTGTGTGTGTGTGAATTGGAAACTTGAAGAGGAAGAGCGCCCTCTGTGGTCTTCTATTTTATACAATCCATGTGAGGTTGATAACACACGACTCCTGCAAGAACACTTGGGTTCGGGGAGGTTAAGTAACTTGTTCAAGGCCACACAGACAAACTGGCAGAGCTGGGATTTGGTGCCACAGCTCTGGCTTGAAAGTCAGCGGATCTCTCTTATCTCACATGGATCTTAAGATTTATATCAGCAGAAGGACCCCTAGATACAACTCCTGGAACTCCAGACCCCATAGAAACAGAGATTGAAAGAGTTGGAAGCGGGAGAACCGGGGGTCAGCTCGGGGAGAAGTAGTTACGGTTCAGCACGAGGACAGGGAGGAGCAGGAGATGAGGCTAGGAAGGGAGACTGGGCCCGTTTTCAGGGGCTCGAACGCACACTTTGAGCGGCTCACACTCCCCAGTGCCCCTGCTGCACAGTTGGCACCCTGTGGCTCTTTGTTGGAGACGTGTATAAGCCAACAAAAAGTTCGGAATGGCACGGGGCGGGGGGGGAGGGGGCAAGTCTGAGCCATGTGAATTCATGTTCCTCGGTTCCTGGGAACAGAATTGATGACAAGGATGTAACCTACCAGCTAACATGTATTGACTGCTTACTTGGTGCCAGGGACTGTTCTAAGAACTTTGCATCCTCCCAACAGCCCCGTGAGACGGGTACCGCTATGAACCCGCTTTCCATGTGCGCAAGCAGAGCCGTCGTGTGCACCGTGGACAGATGGTGTGTTCGCTGGATCCCAAGTCTTACATCTATCATACAGACAAGAGAATGAGTTAGAGTAACTCCTGTGACACGGCCAACACGCTCTTGGTGTGCAAGAAATGTTCATGGTTGAACTTTAGCGTGACAGGAGTAATGAAGTGACCAGGCCCATGTTTTCTGACCCCGGACTGTGGGGTTCCTCTGTCACCCCTTCTCCCATCCCCAGGGTCTAGCACATAGTAGGTGAGCGTCGGATGTCTGTTGAGGGTTGATAAAATCTTCATGAGTTCCAGGGTCCGCTTTGGCCTGGCTGCCTGCCTGAATCTCACTGGTGGGAGGGATGGGGTGTGGGATTTTTGAGCTGGGACATTCCTTCCTGCAGACACTGCTTTCCTGACTCCTAGCAGCCTGATCTCCAAGGGGAGAGTTTGCAGGAAGCCTCTGGGGAGACGTGGCACAGATCCCCAGACCAGGTTCTGCTTGCCTTCCAGCCGGTGTCAGCCCTGGGGCAGGGTGGATCCCCAGCTCTCTGGGTGGTGCGTGCAAGACGGCCGTGGCCTGTCTGAGATCCAAGTGCACATGGGGAGCGCACGTGCCTGCCACCCCCGGGTGTAGGGGCAGCCTGTGTCTGTCTTAGTGTGAGCAAATCAATCTTCGTGCCCACGTCCTCCTGCAAGTGGATTATCTGGTCCTTCAGAAACAGAATCACTCAGCTCCGGGACCTCGTCTTTGCCACGGCGGGCGGGGAAGCGCTGACGTGGTGTCAGACAGGGAGTATCCTGCACCCGCTCTTCACAGGGAGGTCTTTCCTTTAGCACCCACTCCCGGCCGAGTTTCTGCAGAACTGGTGACAGGACCCTTAGGATAACAACTTCTGGCCTTGCATGGGCCTCGGAAGGAGAAAGGGGGGATGAAGCGAGTGCTTGAAAGGTAAGACTCTGGAGTAGAGAGGATAAAGAGAAAGGACACAGGCGGGCAGGGAGAGCAAGCCAGCGGGGTTTCCGTGCATTCTGTCCCTTGCTTGGCACTCAGTGGAGGGGTGGTGCGGTGGGAGGCGCACGACCTCTGATGTCACATGCACCCGGGGCTTGCTGCCAGACCTGCGGATCCGCACTGAGTTCAGGCTGTGCAGAGCTGACCAGGGAGGGGTCCCATTGCCCTGGAGGGATTTTTAGAGTCATCGCGCTGGCTGAGATCACAGCACCTGGAGGCAGCCGGCCGGGCTCTCAGCCCCTGTCCTGAGCAAGCCTGGGGAAGCCCCCTGTCCTGAGCAAGGCTGCGGAAGGATGTATTCTAGGCCACTTTGGGGTGGGAGCTCTTCTCAGGAAAGCCCAGCTCACCCTGACCTGTCAGAGCTGCCAGACCCTCCTCCCCGCCCTTCTTGGAGCCCCCCAGCTGGGGTCTGTTTGCACAGTTGGGGTGAGGGTAGAGCATGGGTGGGGAGAGGCCGTCCCCTGGGTCCGGAGGCTCTGGCCAAATAGCCTTATGCCACTTGGAAGGAGCCCAGAATGCTGAAAAGGGCACTGCTGATTCAAGAATGGGACGTAGAGTTTTGGGGGGGAGGGCGACTTTGCAGCCGCCTTATCTCTAGCAAGTCTCGGGGCCTCTGTGAGCCTCGTCTCCTTATCTGTAAATGGTAAATAAGACACATGCAGTCTTGGGGGCGCTGACCTGCCCGTACACGTGAGTCACCAGCCCGGCCCCCGGCACGCAGTGGCGGCTAAAAATGTCGGCTCCCTTCCACCTCTTCTCCTGCTGTCCCTTTTCTCTTGTTTTTCACTCTGCAGAGCCGTTCACTGATTATTCAGATATTCCGATATTCACCGCGTGCCACCAGCAGCGGGCACCGTGGTTCCACGGCGAATGAAGGGGGCCTGGGCCCTCCCACAGCCTCACAGCAGACGCAGACAGACCAGGACAAGGCCGCACAGCGCGTGGGCCCAGGGACCTACTCCCAAATCTCCTCGGCTGACAGGCCTTAGTGCTCGGAGGCCCTCCTGCTTCCAGAGCAGCTAGCTGGGCAGCTTCCCTTCGTCCTCCAAGTGCTGCCTCCTCCAGAAAGCCGTCCAGGCTTCCCCGTGGCCTCCCGTAAGCCGTTGTACCAAGCACTTTGCTGTCCAGTCCTTGGAGCAATGCTGCGGGGTGGGTAATATCGTCACCCCAGGTTACGGATAAGGCAGTGGGGCTTCGAGAAGTCAGTGAACAATGGCAGGACGTCATCTGAATTCAGCTCCGAGTCCAGGGTCCAAGCTCTTTCCACAAAACCAATTTGCCTCTTCCTTAGGCCTTCTGTCTACCCTGGGCTCCCCTCAGCCCCTCTCAGAGCAATTATCACCTGGCTCTTTATTGTTTGTTTACTGAACCGCTGTCTCCACCGGCCTAGAAAACCCCTCCGGGAGCTGGACCGGATCCGACCCCTGTCTGTGACCAGGTCTGGCACAGAAGAGGCGAGAGTGACGGTTTTGTCTGGAACACAGCACGGCCGTCTCCCGCTCAATTGGGCAGTCCGTGCTCGGAACAGCGGCCCTTCTCAATGGAGCCCACCTTGGCAGCATGACCCCACCCTGTTGGCCTGGGTCTCCCCCTTCCTTCTTTCTTCCTGGGGCCAACAGGGTGTGACAGGCAGGATGTGTGCTGGCCACCTATGTCCGGCCAAGGAGTCCAACCCAGGAGGTGAGGCCATGAGCTCCTGACTCACGCTGAGGTGAGGACGAAGGCCAGGGAAGGGAGATATGCCTGACGAGAAGTCACAGCTCATAAACCCAGTGAAACCCAGGAGAGCTTTGGAAAGGAGCTTAAAGAATTTAGGGTTGGGACAAAGGCCTCAGAGAATCGGTCCAAAAAGCAGGAGGCAGATCTGACCGATTCCTCAGACGTGGATCCTTCTGTTGCTGGCATCTAAGTGGCTGCCTCTCTCCCCTGTCAGAGCCCAGCTACACATGGCCCATTTGCTTGGGTCCCAGCAGACCTCGAGGCCACGGGAGCCTGGGAAGGAGCTCACTCAGGGGAATGATGGACAGATAGTCGGGGGCTGACTTTGGGTGGGAGCTTGCTTCTCGGGCAGGGCAGCCAGCAGCTGAGACCCTGGCGTGGGGGGTGGGGGATGCTCTGACACTTCACTGTGTGCCTCCGCTCCATCTCCCTCCCCTGCTCACCCTCCAGCTTCAGCCCCGCCTCCTTGCTCTCCCCTTGGTCACTGGCCAGTGGGACTGCGGCAGGAGAGCCAGCAGATCCATCAGGGAGGGGATGCAGGGAGGCTCAGGCCACCAGTTCAGGAGTCAGCCCCACTCTGGTTCTCCTGTCATGACATAGCAGCAGCCGTGGAGGACAGAAGGCGGCCTCCTGGACCAGAAGATCTGGCCTCAAGCCCTGGGGTCCCCGCTCACCAGCTCTGTGACCTCAGGCAAGCTGCTTGACTTCTCAGAGCCTCAGTGTCCTCCTCTGTAAAATGGGGATAATAGGATCCCCCACGCCTAACTCATTGGTCATTGAGGGGATCAGAGGGAAAGAGGATTTTCAAGCTGCTGTCAATGGACATTGCTGTTGTTGCTAACCACACAGGGGGCTAATGGCAGAATCCAGCTCCATCCCAGGTCTCCTGACTCCCAGACATTTGTTCTTACTCTTTCCTATCCCCTCATATTGACCAAGCCTAGGTTTTAGCCTGGTCTGGAGGCTGAGGGAGAGATTTTGATGACCTCAAGTTTATCAGTCCCTCTGGGTCTGCCTGATTCAGCTCCTGGGACTGGGAAGCACATAAGAACTGAGCCGTTGCTATGTTTACTTGATTCAGTGAGTGAGAAGCGAAGGTGGCTGATAAAACCCTACTTATCCGTGGGTCCCTTAACAGATCGCTAGAGGCTCCGTGCGGAGGGTGTGTGCTGGAGAGGAGGCAGACAGAACTCCAGCCCTTGAGGAATGTGCAAACTCCCCGGGGAGGCGGGACACCCATAGAAGAGACATTAACTACAAATGTAGGGCAGAGCATCCAAGATACCAGGTCCGGGGCTGTTCATAATAACATCTCCAGGGCCTAATGCACATTGTCAGCAGTCAATAAATACCCATCAAATGAAGGAATAGAGATGAATGAGAGACACAGATAATCTGCGTGTGTTATCCATCTGCCCCTTGGGATTCCCATGCTCCCAGGAGACTGGAGAAAGCTTGGTCTAACCTCGGACGGCTCAGCTGTCCCACAGTTGTTTGTCGTGCTTGTCTGTCCCTGCTCGTGCGAGAGCAGACTCCTCCGTGCCATGTCAAACCATCAGTTCCACACACAAAACTCTGCCCTCTCCTTTTTCTAGAAAAACGTAATTGCCCTGGGAATTTTGCCACATTTTGTCACTTTAGCAATGATTTGAGGGTGTTCCAGGGGAGGATTACCAAGCTTGCCAACTGTTACAACAAGTTGACCCATGGAACTGAATCCCCACCATCCAAATTCTGAGCTCCTGACCTGTGCCCCTCCCCAGCTTCTGGAAAAGGTATCTATCCCCAACCCCTTCCTGCCCCAATCCAAGGCTTTTCTCCCAGGAAGAGGGCTGCTAGTCTGCTTTCCCCGCTCCCAGAGATTTCTAAGTAATATGATATCTTCTTTTTTTTTTCCCTTCCAATTTAATCTCTCCGGGCCCTGTGAGTTCCCAGACAAGGTCCCAGAGGGTAGTGAGTTGGGTTCAGACTCTGGGTACAGAAGCCCTTTCTAACACTGAGTGCTATCTAGATTGCTCAGAGGTGCTGAGCTCCCTGTCACAGGACGTGTGCTAGCAGAGTCAGATCACAAAAGCTCCTTGCAGGCACGGATGTGAATTCTCAATGTGGGGGGTTGGAAAGGGTTTGAAGCCAGAAAGCAGGAGACCAGGGTTTTCAGCCCCTGTTCTCTTACTGACTCTTAGTGTGGGTCTGGTCAAGACAGAGTCCGCCTGTCTTGGTGCCTCAGTTTCCCCACTTGCACAGTGGGTGCAAAGCCAGGGACAGGGAGGTCAGACTGGGTGCTCTTTTAGGGTCCTGATTACTCGGAGCCACTGTGATTTTCTGGTATCTGAAGAGTGGAAGGTGATTTGTTTTTTCTGCAATTGGAACTGAGTGTCAAGTTTGTGGCAAGTTGAGAATGACTGGATCTTCTTATCTCTCTGGCTCCAGGCCCAGTTGGGGCTCTGTCTGGCTGCAGCAGAGGGGGAAGGAGCACCCCAGACCCTCCTCTGGCCTGTGGAAAAAGTGGAGCAGGCTCTCAGCATCCTGCTGTCGTGGCCCAGCCCGGCAGGGTCTGGCCTCCCCAGCCTGGGAAGAGCCAGGATGGCAGAAGCGCGAGGCAGTGCGGCCTCTGTATGGGGGTGGGGAAGAATGGGGAACATCTCTGGGCTACCTGGTGTCAGGGAGGAAAGCTCCACTCTGGGGATGGGACTGGGGTATGGAGCCCACTCCTGTCTGTCTTCCTCGTGCTGGGCAGACTCCGTGGGAGGATTTGGAAAAGGATGGCTCTCTCTGACTCTCATTGAGATTGACCCAAATATTCCCAAAATTTTCCTGTCTAAGGTTTCCAAAGATACCTTAATTATTAGCAAACATACTGTGAGCAGCTACCACATGCTAGGCTTTGTGCTGGGCCCCAAGAAGTAGCAGTGAGTAAGAAAGAAACAGCCTTTGGCTCTGGCCCGGCAGGACGCCCACCGCTCACCCCCAGCAGCTTCTAGGGCCATGGCCAACTTCGAGCACACGTCCGTTGCCAGCAAGCCTGAGGACCTGTGCGCGGCCTGCTGGGTGAGGGCATCAAGCACTTGAGCAGAAGGGATTCCGCCTCATGGCCGTGAAGCTCCTTAGGCCTCCGAGGAACACCTGAAGCAGCCCTACATGGACCCGAAAGAGCGTCCACCGTGCCTGGGGCTAGAGACATACACGAACGCAGGGCTGGTTGAGGCCATGGTCCGGGAAGAGCTGCATGTGCTGAGACAGATGCCTGGGGAGACCAGTCCAGCGGGGTCTGAGCCGGGCACCGTTCACGGGGCCTTCTGCCTTCGTGTTGGAAGAACATCATTCCTAGTGGTGATTCAGTAGAGAGTGCTGAAAAGAAATCAGCCTACAGCTTACCCCGCCCAAAGACCTGGTGACTCCCAGTCTTGTGCTTTTGACCAGGTCTATGAATAACGGGGGACAAGGCAGTGGTCCCCTCTGGCACTGCTTGATGTGTCCCTGACATAGCTCTTCATTTCTTGGACTTGGAAGCTGTAGGTTCAACCTTTCTTTTCTACTATCTATTTGCCAATAAAGCCTTTGGAAACTGAGAAAAAGAAAGAAAGGAAGTGAGGGTGCGGGGAGGGGGGAAGAAGGAGAGGAAGGGAGGGAGGAAGGAAGGGAAGGAGGGAGAGAGGAAAAAAGAGAAAGGATGGAAGAAGAAAAGAGAAAGAGAAAGAGAAAGAAAAAGAGAGAGGGAAAGAGAGAGAAAGGAAGAGACGGGGGTTCTATCTGCTGTCCAAATTCCAGCTAAGTCGCCACTGCCCCGGGAAAGCCTTCCCATCCAGACACGCTGGGTTAGAGCCCTCCCGGTGGTCACCGCTGTCAGGCCCCTGCTTGCACTGAACTCCAAGTGTCTCCTGCCCAACCACGAAGGAGCTACACTCCCTCTGGCCTCCAAGCCTTTCCATATGCTGTGCCTTCCACCGCGGCTGTCCTCCCCACTTCACGAAGTCCAGATCCCTTCCAGTGCAGCATACGGAGCCCGAGAACAGGAACGCTGGGCAGTGAAGGCTTGTTAGGGCTGCAGGGCTGACTGGTTGTTTCCAGGGCTTTCTTTGTCCCAAATGTCCCCTCAGTGATTCAGAGGTTTGCCATGAGTAATAAAGGTCACTGGACCAAAGAAAAGAAAGAAGGTTCAGGTCAATAAAGTGGATATTGTTTCCCTGGGTTATGGGGAACTCCACTCCCTCCACTGTGAACACTCTCCCAGCCCCGCCTCTGCTGGTTGTCCTAAAGCCCACCCTTCCTTCTCATGTCTCTCAACTCAGTGCCTTTCCCCTGCCACAGGTCCTGGAGTTAATTTGGGATCAATAAGATCTCTGCCTGAGGTCCAGAGCTCAAGTCCTTACACTTCATTCATTCATTCAGTCATTCATTCATACATTACTCCTTTGGGCTGCTCACTGGGGGTACAAGACTGTCAGTCTCTGGAGAGAGACATGTAGACAGATGTTTGCAAGCTCATGTCACAGAGGGGACCACAGGGGGCTAAAGAAGAGGGGACAAAGGGGCCTTTTCAGAGGACGTGCTATCGACACTTACATCTGAAGGATTATAGGATTTGGCAGGCAAAGAAACAGTGAGTGTTCCGTGCAAAGGAGTGGTTGTTCCAGGCACAGAGAAGAGCAAACCAGGCCTGGAAGCAAGAGAAGGAGCTGCTCCAGGTCCTGGAGTAACACAGTGTGAACTGAGTGTGAAGCATATGGAAGTAAGAGTAGAGTGCTTGGCTGGGACCATATCACAAAGGACTTAGGGAGTCAGGGTATCCACAGGGCAACAGGAGCCACTGCTAGGTCTTTGTCTAGCCAACGTGGACAAACTAACAACCCTTGCCTTCATTCTGCTGTGGAGAACCACATTTGAATGCCTCCTCCCTTATTTTTCTGCACGACCTCGGGCCTGTCCTTCTCTAGCCCATATGCCCCTCACTCCCATGCCCGTCATCCAGATCATGAGGCATTCGGACTAGGTGACCTTTGTCTCGACTAGCTCTGAGATCTCCGAATCTAGAATATTCTATTTGGTTAGTTAATGAATCGACTAAACATTTACTGAGCACAACTTTTGTGCCAGGCATTTTACAAGAAGATGGGGATCCCCACTGCTTCCCTGCAGGAGCTCACAGTCTGCTGGGGGCGGGGGCCGGCAGACTCACGAATCTATGCACACGACACACGCAGAATGAGCTCAGAGCTGTGGGAGCACAGCAGAGCCGTGAGTCATCCTCCCTCAGGGATCTGGGGGCGGCTTCAGAGAGGAGGCCGCAGATGATCCGGGCCTTGAAGGATGTGCGAGGAGACAAAGATAGGGCCTGCTTTGTTCGGGAGGAATGAGTCACCTGGGGAGGGCTGGCGGTAGTAAATGAGGCCTGGAGACAGGTAGCCAGCAGAGCCCGGGAGCCCCGACTGCCAGGCTGAGGGTGTGCCCGCCCCTGCAGGGCATGGGGAGCGCAGAAGAGTCCAGAGGAGGGGCTGAGCTCATTCTCTCCGTCTTTGGGACACTGGACTGGACTTCGTTTCATTGGCCAAGGTCAAATTCATGTGGTAATACTGGAAAAGAGTCGTTCTAGAGCCCCAGCTATAGGCCAGGCTGCGAGCAGGTGACCGAAATACATGATCTTCCCTGTTTTAACCCTGAGTCAAGCTGCCAAGACAGGAATGATAATTCAGCTTTTCACAGCAGGACACTGAGCCTCGGAGTGGGGAGTATCATGTCCGAGGTCACACGGTCAGAAGGTGGTAGAACCAGGGCCACGCCCACACCCCCAACGCCACCCGCTCCAGAGCTGTGTTCTTGCCACCAGCCCCTGCTCCGTCCCCAGCCCCGGGCTCAGAGCTGGGGGCTTTCCACTGGACCCAGCGTCTCTCTGTGCGCTGGCCTCTGGCGTTGCTGGGGTGTAGAGGGCACTGAGTGTCGGAGGAGAGGGAAGGAAGTGCTCCCCATCTGTCCTGTCACTGGACACCCTCCAAGAATGGGCACCAGCCTCCCTGCTGCCCCGGGTGGGAATAAACTCTTGAACTCTCTGCAGAGATAAAATATGCTATCTCCTCCCAGCCCTGAGTGTCGGCAGATGGGCCTCTCAGGCCGGCCTCCGGCTGCCTCCACCCACTGTCTGGGGAGGGTGGGAGGGGCGGGCCCCTTAGCTCCTGCCCTCCCCGGAGATGCCCCATCCCTTGCTTTCTGAGAGTTCACCCGCACAGCCCCCGACCAGTAAAGCCTAGAGTGTGGGAGACCTGAGACCGGTATGGAGTCAGGTCCCAGCTTGGCCACTTTCCAAAACGGGATAGCAAACAAATCACTTCGTTGAGCCTCAGCTTCTTCATCTGTAAAATGGGGGTCCTAACCTCTTCTAGGGGCCAAGGGAAGTTGGCATCTGGCACACAGCAAGTCCTTTGCCAGGGGAACTTCATTTCAAGGTCGTGGTGAAATGGAGCCGGGCTGCCCGCGTTCATACTCCCCGCTCCAGCTTCTGTGACTTTGGGAAAGTTTACTTCCACTTGGTGTCTTGGTTTCCTCTTCTATAAATGAAGGTTGTGAGGATGACACAGGTTAGTTCCGATAAAGCTCCTAAGACAGTGCCTGGCACAGTGGCAGGGGCCGTGTAAGTACCAGTTACTGATTTTTTAAAAAGATTTTATTTATTTATTTGATATATAGAGAGAGGGAACCAGAGAGCACACGCAGGGAGAGCGGGAGAGGGAGAAGCAGACTCCCCGCTGAGCAGGGAGCCGGAGGCAGGACTCCATCCTGACCTAAGCCCAAGACAGACCCTTAACCAACTGAGCCACCCAGGTGCCCCCCAATTATTGATTTGTAGCGTTACTCTTGAATTCCCCCACTGATGGCTGATCTGGGTGTCCCAGCCTCCCCCTCCTGGTCCCTCCCTGCTCTGGGAAGCCCCAGTGTCTCTTGCTCTCTTGCTCTTTCCGGAGCAAAAGCTCAAGCCCACCCACATTCCCGCTCCTGTCTCAGGAGGGATGCCAGTGGGTCCCTTCCATGCGTGTGCGGAGGGATTTGAGGCTGCCGGACACACAGCCTCCCTGGCCTAGCTCAGAACAAGTAGGTAACCCCACTCTGTCCCCCACCCACCTGCCCAGTGCTGGAGAACAGACCATCCTTTTCTTCATCTTACAGATAAAACACCCCTGTGGGGACCCATAGACTTGGGATCCCACAAAATCAGGGCAGAAAGGGGCCTCAGAGGGCACCCCACCTGCCCCATGCCCTTAGACCTTGCTCCCCAGCCTGCAACAGAAGGCGCCGGACCTCCAATATGAATCTCAGGGCGGCAAGACTAATCTGTTTGCCCTTGCTGCTGGGGAAATGCCAAAGGGCCACGGGGTCTGGGTCTCCCAGGCAGGGGAGGAGCCGCTGTGCCCTTCCACCATCACAGCTGGGCAGACAGCCTTGGAGCCTTTGCTATTTGAGGGATGTTTTGATAACCTCTGATGACTCCTCCCCCGCCTGCAAAGCCCACCTGACCACCGCGTGCTGTGGGCCTCCTCTTATCTCGTTGCTCTGAGCTCCCCATCCATTACTGGGCACACTATTATCTGAGCCTCTGTGGACGGAGATGGATTTCTATGAATAATTGGAATAGCTGGCTGGTGACCTGATGCTGCCACCAGGGCGGCTGGAGCTTCAAAGCTCACCACTAGCTCTTCCTCCCTCTCTCTCCCTTCCCGTGGCTGTTGTCTGGTCCCGGCCACCCTAACCTTTTGCACGGATCATGGTTACAGCGTTTGGACGGTGCTCCCTGCCAAGCTTCTTGCTCCTCCCCCCTCTCCGCCCCACATCATCTGCTCCCAGCCAGCCTCTACAGAGCAGCCAGACCACTCTGTAAAAGCTCAGCGCTTCCTAGAGAGCACCCTGACCTTGACTTGTCATGCACGGCCTTCCTCATCAAATCCCAATTTAACGATTCAGTCTGGCTGGTAAAGATTCACCCAGGTGCTCCCTAAGCGCAGCCAAAGGAGGTCGTCACCCAAGCTGCTCCCTCTGGATGTGCTCATTCAATCAATCATTCATTCAGTGAACCACGGTTGGGCACCTGCCTTGCCCAGGCCTCGCATGGCACACTACGAAGGCGGACAGGAGTAAGGCGCAGATGTTGTCCTTAGGGGGCCCACGCTGGTGGGAGAGGCAGATTCATAAACAGGCCATCGGTAATGGAATGAGATCGGTGGTCTGGAGAAGCAGAGGGTTGGATGGGGTGGGGAAGTCTGAGGATCCAGAGGGTCCTAACCCACCCTGGGATTAGTAGGGAAGTCCTTCCGGAGGAGGGGGCAGATTGGGGCCCTGAAGGTTGAGAAAATGGGTCAGATAAGCAAAACTGACCGTATTAAACAATACTGACCTCTTGAACCAGACTAATTCAAATGCTGCTTCCTCCAAGAGCTTTTCCTTAACTGGCAAGACCTACACTGCCCTCCCTCTGCCTCCTGGGCACACAGCCGGTGCGGCACATGGGGCCCCACACTTAGAAGAGCCCCACACTTGGTTCAATTCTCTGCTGGTGCTGGCTTGAAATTATTCATAATTTCAATAATTGCCATTTCGGGGAGAGGCAGGTTCAGAGGGAGAAGCAGACTCTCCGCTGAGCAGGGAGCCCGATGCGGGACTTGATCCTGGGACACTGGGATCATGACCTGAGCTGAAGGCAGACGCTTAACTGACTAAGCCACCCGGCGCCCCAGTAATTTTCATTTTTCACTAGGTCCCTCCAAATTACGTAGCTGGTCCCTTCTCCCTCAGCTCTTGTCACTTTCAACCTTGTGTTACGTTTGTACTCCCCAAATGCCTTGTCTTTTCCCCGGGGAGCATGTGTAATTCTGGGTGGCTCTGACTCTTATCAGAGTTCAGCACAGAGGCGGGCGCAGAAGAATCCTCTCTCTGTGAAGATTCTGGTGAATGAGATCCCACTGGAGCACTGCCGCTTCGTCTAAGCCAGGACATCTCCAGTGGAGAGAGGCGTGGTCCAGCGTGCATGTGTTCCAGGAGTTTGGAGACCAGAGAGATGTCTGTGGCTGAAGGTGGCAGAAGTGCTCCCCAGAGGACCATCCAGTGCTCTCCCGCCCAGTGTCCCTTCTCAGCTAAAAGTCCTTCCCGGTGTCTAATTGCAGTTGTTCTTGCTACACTGATACCCTCCTCCTTTCTCAGGGCCTCTGCCCAGGCCTCTGGGCATAACAGAGAGAAGCTGGGAGGTAGGATGACAGCACCTTAATTTCCCTGCTAATTACAAGTGCTGAGAAGAGGGGTGCTAAATGCCAGATAATTATCCAGGAGGAGACACGCGCCAGACTCCTGGCTGCTCCCAGCCCCAGGAATTTGACTTTAATGGTTTTCTTTTCTTCCTTAAAAAAAAAAAAAAGAGTGAGAGAGAGATAAAAAGAGTCAAGGCCTGCCTTCTCTCTCCTTAGCCTTAGGAGGTAAAGAAAGCAGTCCCTTCCTTAAAGCCCTCCCCTTACCAGGAGCCAAGATCCAGACCGTCCACACCGGGTCTGGGGAGAAGGTCTGAGGATTGGATCAGCAGCCGTGCTCCTACTTGAGTTAGGCTGAGGTTATGGAATGGGGTGGGTGGGGGGAGGAGCCCCAGGCCTCTCCTCCCTGTTCCTCACCAGCACACACACACACACACACACACACACACACACACACGCATGCACACACTCCATCACCACCACCATGGCTCCCCTTTTGAGAATGGGAAACCTAAAGCTGATGTCTTGTTCAGGGTTGCATGGCATGAGGAGAGAGGGAGGCGTCCCCTGTGGTCCCATCTCTGGGCTCGGCCACTCCTCCTGAGGGCAGGGGCTGAGGGGCTGGCAGGGTCACCCAGCTGCTCGGACTCACTCCTGTGCCCCGCTGCCTGCCAGCTTCAGGCGGACCTTGAAAGACTCCCAACAGGAAGCGATTAAGTTCATGAGCATTCTTGTGGTCCTGGATTGATACAGGGACGCTCTGTTTTGTAAAGCTGTTGTAATTTCCATAATAACATTTTCCTCTTCTTAAATAAACTTGGACTCCAGCCCAAAGAATGTGGCTGGCTTTGCCTGGGGAATTCAAGACCTGAGATCATGGAGGGAACACTCCCTGGAAAGGTGAGGAGGGGAAAGGAGAGCCACAGCTCCCCCAGCCCGAGGGCTGGGACTCAGATGGACCACTGGAGTCAGGCCGAGCAGGAACTCAGAAGGACCCGTAACTCAGCTCGGGCTGCCCTGGGTGCTTCTATCCTCCGGGGTTATTCCTTTTACAACACAGAGAGGCAGCCTAGCACAGTGGCTAAGGATAGAGACTCTCAGTTTCAATCATAGGGCCACTACAGACTACTTGCATGAGGTTGGAAAGTCCCTTAACCTCTTGTGCCTCAGTTTCCTTGTCTAAAATATGGGATAATAATAGTACAGAATTTGCAAGAACATTGTAAGGCTTAAATAAGATAATATGCACAAAGTGCCTAAGTACAAAGCATGGGGTCAACACGTCTGGAAGAGCAATCCACACCAATGGCTGTCTCATAGGTAATTTCAGGAATCTGAGTTTCTCACGTTCTAGAGTCAGGGAATAATAAAATCTTAGCATAGTCAAGTGACTGGGGAAAAAAAGCCTTAAGGTAGTAACGGAATCACGTACTAATAAGCAGTGTGGAGTCTTTGATTCACAGCACTCCGAACTACGAAACAAGATAATACTCACATCTTAAGGTCTTAAAGGTCAGGCCAACACCGGATATCCAGCCTTCACTCCCATATCCCCATGACTGTGAGTCCGCTACCTCTGAAGTTTGGCTCCTGGGAAGATTTCTTTCTTTTTTTTTTTTTTAAGATTTTATTTGTTTACTTGAGATAGAAAGTGAGTGAGAGAGAGAGCACGAGCCATGGGGAGAGATAGAGGGAGAGGGAGAAGCAGACTCCCTGCTGAGAAGGGAGCCCGAGGCTGGGTTCAATGCAGGGCTCGGTCTACAACCCCGGGATCATGACCTGAGCCGAAGGCAGACGCTTAACCGACTGAGCCACCCTGGCGCCCTGGCTCCTGGGAAGGTAATGCTGAATACAGATACGCCTCTTGTCAGCCCCTGCTGACAGGTCCTAGTTCTCTGTGGGTCCCCAGAGTGTATCTGCTGCCTCCTCCCATGAGCCCTGAGAGACTGGGAGAGGTGGGGACATCCAGGTGCGCTGACTTGATCTGAGCAGCTCATGTCCCAGAGTGAACACAGGCGCCTCTGACCATGGCAGGGCCCGGTGGGACTTCTGTCACCCTTGACTATCTTTTACCTTGGTCCAAGATCGTGTTGCTTCTGGCAGGTGAGCTTCTCTGAGGCTCATCTCCTGGAGCCCACTTCCATCAATGATGACAGGAGTGGGTGCGTGTGTGTGCCGTTCTGTGTGCAGGTGTGTAGAGGTTGGGAAGGGAGCTTTGACGCTGGACCTCAGGCGTTAAGAACATAAAGACCACAGAGGGGAAAGAGAGGAAATGAGGTGGCTGGAAGTCATTCCAGCAGGAGACCAGCCCAGCCTTCGCCGTGACCAGTGTCTCTGAGGAGACCACTGGGCCACAGTCCCAAAAGGTCCCTGACTCACGGGCCTTCCACCTGCAGGCCATCCATAATTCCCACGACTGGGTCGTAGTTTTCCCACACCAATTCCTTTTTGGAGGAAGCACACAGTCGGCTGGTGGAGGGCCCATGAGCTCCTAATGCTAGTGTGACTGAGCTGAGGTATTTCTCCCAAACACACCCGCGGCATCTTGGTGGGGGTTGGGAAGGACGCATAGGACAGTAGGGTGTGCCGTGCACTGTGGCGCCTGGCTAATGGGCGAGTTGGGGCCAAGATCCAGCCAGGGCTCTGCTCACAAGACATAGACCCTGGCGTGCAGCTGTCTAACCAGAGGACAGGGCATCTTTTTCTAAGGCACACACAGGCGTCTTAAGGCCTAGCAGCAGGCAAGGGGGCGGTGGAGTGGGTGAAGAAATCATAAAAAATGTAGGCTCCAGAATATAGCAACTGGGAAGGGAGACAAGTTTCTTTTGCCGTGAGAGGCACGGGACTGACTCCAAGTCGACCCCTCTCCTTGAGGAGCTCCAGTCGAATTCAGGAAACATCCCGACAGATGGTGATGAGCCGCCGCGGGAGCCCGGAGGAGGACGGCTGGGGCCTCCAGCCCTGGGCACTGAAGGATCATAGCACAGCAGACAGGAGAGGCCGGGAGGGGAGGCCCGAGCAACATGTGGTGTTGGGGAACGGGAACGTGATATTGTGATTTATAAGAAATATATATCTGGTCATTCAGATGGCCAAAAGATATTCCTCTTGTAATTTTGGTCTTCATCCACGGCTCTCAAAACCCTTGGAATTTCCTGATGATAAGAGCAAGGCGAGCATCTTTTATCATAACATTTGGCCTCTTGTCCTTAGTTCCTGAAATCCCTTCAGAGCCATCAAAGTGAATGGGTGTCTTGTTGTTCATAACAAGCCCCTTCCCACCACCCCCGGCTTCATGTTAATGAGGTGACTTTTGGATAGCACTTAAGGATGGGGGCTGGTTGCCAGGGGAACCAGCAGAGAAGAGAGCGTTGGAAATTTCAGTGCCCCCCTTGATTTCCAGGGAGAGGAGAGGGGCTGGAGATTGAATCAATTTGCCAACGGCCAGTGATTTAATCAATCTTTCCTGTGAAACGAAGCCTCCATAAAACCCCAAAAAGATAGGTTCCAGAGAGCATCCAGGCTGGGGAAGCAGAACTCTTCAGTGCCGCCATGCTACTCCCCAAATCCCACGAGGACAGAAGCTCCTCTGTTCCAGACCTCGCCCTACATACATCTTCATCTGGCCCTTGGTCCAAATCCTTTAATGCCCTTCATAATAAACCAGGGATCTATTGAGTAAGTGGGCTCCCCGAATTTTGTGAGCTGCATTAGCACACCCCTTCAACCCAAGGACGGAGTGGTGGGAGCCTCAGATTTATCGCAGGTGGGTCCGAAGTACAGAGACAATCCGGACTTGGGATTGGCCTCTGAGAGGGAGGCAGGCTTGCGGGACTGAGCCCTTAACCTGTGGAACTGGCTGCTGCCCCCAGGTCGATAGGGTCAGAATTGAGTTGCCCTGTAGCGCCCCCCCCCCCCCCGCCAGGGTTGGAGACTTGTTTGGGGCTATGGGGGACTTCCCCTTAGCCCTTGCCCCCAACACACGCGTGTTGGAATTGGAATTGGGAATCATTTGAGAAGTGATTTAGCTTCCAGCACAGAGCTTAGCATGTAAAAGGCCTTGCACACATACTTGAAGAATGAGGAAGTGGTTGGCTGAGGGTGCACGGGTGACGGTGGGGGACGGGAGGGCGGTGGGCAGGGCCTGGATCTGGAGGGTCCCCGTGGGCTGTGTGTGAAGAAGCTCAGGTGTTTCTCTTGCTGGTGATGGAAAGCTACTGAGTGACATGATCAGATGTGGTAGAATGATCCCTGTGGCCAAGGTGTGGATGGTCTCTGATGGGCGAGACTGGGGCAGGGTCACCATCAGCCATATGTGTTGTCACCACCCTGGGGCACGCCTTGAGCTAGGAACTGAGTGGATGGGACTGGGCAGTCCATGGTGCAGGGACCTCTGAGGCTTGAGGAAGGCGGAGCTGGACGCAGGGCTGAGCCACCTGTGTGGTTGGAAGACGTGCCAGAGGCAGAGACACCCCTGGGTGTTCTTCAAGCCTGGCCCTTGTGGGTGTGGGGCTTCTTCTCCACTGGCAAGACCTTTACCTGCCCAGACCTGAGCCTGCGGGTCAGAAGCAGCTTCTGGAGTCGCTCTCAGTGTGGACATGAGATAAGCCCCCTTCCAATTCCAGAGCTCGGAATCCAGGGACCACTTGAGTTGCCAAATCAGCAGCTCTGGACCGTAACACCTGCCTCCACCCGCAGGAACTTCTGGAAAGCAGCCTCATGGTTGCTGGGTTCTCTGGAAGAGGAGCCAGGGGCTCAGCGAGGCAAAACTGGCCATGGTAGAAAGCAGGGCTAGGCACTGGGAATCTGAGAAAAGCAAAGCCTGAGAGAAGAGGATGCTGTTTGAACCCTAGTTCTGCCAAGTGACCGTGACCAGGTCACCATCCCCATCCTGCTCAAATCTGGAGAGCTTAGAGGACAGCAGTCCAAGGCAGGAGAGCAAAAAAACTCTGCAGCCCCTTCGCTTCCCTGATGAGGACTTGAGGCCCAGGACTTTCCAGCCTACTTTGGAAGAGGCAGGTGGGTGGAAGGTCTGTTTGGAAAAGGACAGATGTCTGAAGCACACAGCGGCCTTCGGGGTGAACTGCCCCATGAGTGAGAAGGGGGCAGCAGGTGTGGGAAGGAGGCAGGGGCTGAGGCCAAGTGGCCATTCTTTCTTCCTGTTTTCCTGCAGCCTGGCCTTCTGCACCCTCCGTGATCACCCTTGCCAGCATCTGTGACCACAACTCTAACGGAGCTTCCCCTTCCCCACCCCAGCCTCGAGTCCAGCTCCTCACTCCTTTCCAAACACCTCCCTCCCTCTCTGCCTGCACCTGTTCGCTCATCCCACGTCTCCGCTCTCGTGTCTTTCCCCATCTGCTCCGGAATGCCCACCCACCTCCATCTCAAGTGCCTCCCCTGGCCGCCAGCCCTTCTCCCTCTGAAGCCCCTCTTCCCACTTCAACTAAAGCCTGGACCCATGTCTCCCTTCCTCACTTAGGACATACTCTGTTTCACCTTGAATCTTCATTATCTGTGCCCATGTGATAGGAGTCAGAGGGCCTGGTTTGAATCCCTGCTCTTGAGAGCACTGTAAATGTGGCCAGTCCTTAACCTCCTGAAGCCTCCCTGCCTCATTCCTAAAATAAGGATTGCATGCCTTTGAGACAGGCCATCCGTCTGTGCTGGCAGCCTGCGACGGCCCCAGGGTATGGCTGGTGTCCTGGGCTAATGACTAATAGTGCCCCCTTTCACTCCCAGAAGGGTCTCGGTCTGTAGGATACAGTACTTGTGCACCCTACACCAGACACGCTTGTGAAGATCAGGTGAGGCTCTCCGTGACACAGTCCCCGAGAAGTTTCTAGTAGAGCCCAGAGCCGTGGGAGTACTCACGAAACAGTCACTGTCGCTCCCTTCTGCCCGGAACACCGAGCTCCTGGAGGGAGAACTCTGTCTGATTTCTGATTTGGCTACCATTCCCCGATGAGAATGGCCAATTACCAAGCATTTAGGGTACCATCAAGTCTCGTAAATGCTGAAATGATGTTGAGGGTGACTATCTCTCTTTCATGACTCAAAAGCCTGTCAGCAAGGTCATCACTCACCTCCTTCCGTCGCTGTGCTGTGGCCTGGGAGCAGGGGAGCCACGTTTCCTGTGCGCCTACCAAGTGCAGTGCCTTCTGTTTCTGCCATGGCACCCTTGCACTCCTCTGGGCAGGGGCGGGGCAGATGCTGAAGGCCTGTGGCCTTACCGAGTGCTTCTGTGGCA
This sequence comes from Ursus arctos, assembly GCF_023065955.2. Classification (NCBI taxonomy): domain Eukaryota; kingdom Metazoa; phylum Chordata; class Mammalia; order Carnivora; family Ursidae; genus Ursus; species Ursus arctos. The sequence goes on along the minus strand of NW_026622786.1, from coordinate 67,537,019 downwards.
GGACCAGAGGAGCGGGGCTGAGCGGTGGGGGGAGGAATCCGTGCTGTAAAAACCACTGGAGCCTTTAACGCAGCCGGTGACACGGATGCAGTCGAGTCCGTGCTTTAGAGAGATCACGTTGGCCCTGGGTGGGGGGCCTGGAGGGGTGCGAGGCCAGGTGGGAGAGGACTGTAGCGCTAACCAGGGGTGGGGGGGGTGATGAAGGGCGGGGCCAGTGAACCCCCAAAGAGCAGGGCGGTGGTCCTCACGGGGCTGAGCACAATGCCTGACACACATTCGTTATTTGTGTGGCGTAATGATAGCAACGTTCATTATGAACATGGTAGTAAGAACACTGCCAGCACCCATCTGGGGAGCGTCATGATGTGTGACCTAAAGCGTTTTATCCACGTGTTTCCCTTCAACCCTCAGATCCTGTCAGGTAGGTGCTTGGACCAGCCCCGTTTTACAAATGAGGGAACAGAGGCCCCGAGAAATAGATGTTTTGACCGAGGTCACACACTGCTGAGAAGTGACACATCCAGGATTTGGAGGCACCGCCGTCCAACTCCAGAGTGTTGCTGTCATGACGCCCGCACACCACGTGCCTTGGAGGAACTTCTCCACCGTCGTGGCCCGGAGGAGAGACCCGGCAGGAGAGGCCCGTGTCGGCCGGCCGGGGAGGTGCGAAGGAGGACGGCTCCGGAGTGGGAGCCAGAGGAGCTCCCCGGGGGCTGCCGGCGCAGCTCTGGCCCCTGCAGTTGCCTCTCGGGCTGACCTGGGAGGCGGCGGGGTTCGGTTCCAGGGTCGGGTTCCCCGGTGCTTCAAGGATCATCTCTCCTCCTTCCATTTCCTCGCAACGCAGCCATCCAGCGGCCTCCAGAGACCACCATCTCTCTTCTAATTGGTGGAAAATTGGTTGCTAACTGTCAGGAAATCGCCGATTTTCCATCCATTACTGGAGGGACCAGGGCCGTGTTGCTGTGGGGGCCTCTGGGTGGGAAGCAGATGCTGATTAGGCCTTGCAGTTAACGATTAGGTTCGTGGACCTCCTCAGGCAGTCCTCCCAGACTGCTTATTAACTCCCCGCGAAGACCCACTGGGTAGGAGATACTGGTTAAACGGAACGCGGAGCCACAAAAGCGTTACTATTCATTAGGCTTCAGTTGTGGGGAGGGAGGAGACCAAGAGAAAAAACGGTGGCCTCAATCCAGGAATGTTAAACAGCCCCATATTGGCAGAGAACTTTATAATTGCTGCTATTAAAATATATGTATTTATATAGGTGATTTGTTGAAGGAAAGAATTTCGGCATTCAGGGGCAATCCCCGCTATGATCTCACCCAGGATTAAGTTGTTAGGGACTAGATATTAATTAAGGCTAAGGGCCCCAATCCCTTCCTAATTAGCTCATGGAGTATAATTTGCCTGCAAATGCTACTGTTACAATCACCTTGAATTTGTCTGGAGCTTTCCTCCAGCTGGATTGGGTGAGCTTTACCCCATTACGGAAGCAGAGAGGAGAGGAGGGGCAGGAGGCCCGGGTTCCTCTCACACCCTGCCCCTGAGTCTTCAGGAAGGGGCTACTTTCTCCCGTTTCCCCACCTGTAGCAAAGGGGTATTAAGGGAAGGAGGGGGCATATGTTGGAAAAGCCCTTCTCAACTGGGACCTTCTAAGACGTAAGAGCGTAAGAGTCAATGCTGGCCTGAGTCCGGGAATATACTGATGCCCAGACTCTTCTGGGTTCTTCACAAACTGAGAAACCCAAAGGCCTTCCCTTAGGGGAGTCAGGGAGTTCATTTTCCTATGGGTCCCCAGCTTTAATTGTCAGCAGAGCTTTATTTCCTGAGGATCAGGAAATGAGGGCATTCGTCAGGCTCGGTGACAGGCAGACATGTTCTCACCCAGGTGGACCCCTCTGTCCCCTGACCAGTTCATTTCTGTTCCCATTTCGTGCTCTCTGTGCTCCAGAAATTCTCCCCTTTTGCTCACTGCCTTCTCTACCAGGCAAACTCCTACCCATCACTTAGCACCTAATTCAAATGACCTTTGTTTATTAAGCCTTTCCTGATTATCCCAGGCAAGGCTAGCTAGGCCCTCCCCTCAACTTTTGTTGTTCTTGAATCCTCTATTCAAGCCTTCAGCTAACCTGCCTTGTGAGATGATGGTCTAGGCCTTGGGCTCACTCTCAGGCTGTATACTTCTTGAGGGCGGGGCCGTACCACGTCTGATTCAGTTTGAAACCTGCGGAGCTCATCCCGGAATAGGTACCAGACTTGGTTGGGCTTGCTTTAGGTTTTTGGATTGTGCGTTGTCTTCGAGAAAGGACTCCCAGAACTTTGCCTCTGCTGCGCATAGGAAAATGGGATTCGAGGGCAGGTGGCACCCTGGTCCTTGGATGGTCTCTGGGCCGTGGGGTCTGGATCCCGTTCTCAGCCCTAGCAAGGCACTTACGAGGGGGTCCTATGTCCCCACCCTGCACAGGGCTTCTGGGCTTGAGGAGGATGGTTGAGAAGGCAAGGCCTATACCTTCCTGTCCTTCCTCCTGAGGTCCTTGACACAGACCCGAGTGCGCAGATGGGGTTCAAGGGAGAAAGTGAGGCTGTGTTGAACTGAATTCCATCGGCTGCAACAGACCCCACAAAAGAGACTGAGATAGGCCATTCAAACCCAGGCCCCCCTGGCAGAGAAGTCTGCCTGCAGCTCCCAGGGCTGGGAGCTGGGGCTGAAGAGCAAGAGAGGTGCTGCTGACTGGGAATATAAACAGATTCCAGGAGGGCTTACCGGAATTCCTGGAGGACAGATCCCTAGCAGGTAACAGGTCATTAATAACCGTGAAAGATGAGGAGGAGGATGATAATAATAATTATTAATAATACCTCCAAGAGGGCTTTTATACTTTTAAAAGCTTTTTTTCCCTTGCCACTATCTCCTTGGATACTTGCCGCCCGCAGGGGGAGGGTGTGGGTGCTCGGAAGGGTGAAGAGACTTGTCTGAGGCCACAGCTCGTGGAGAGCAGAGCTAGCAGCTCTGAGGGGCCATCCCGACTCCCTCTCCAGGACTTCTCAGAGGGTGGGGTACACTATTCAGTGGCCCCATCGTCATGCAGCTTCTGTAAGCTTTTCACTCCAAGGGGCGCTCAGGGTCCTCACCGCCGGTCTTCCACTCCCTTCAGTTTCCCCGTTTGTGCAAGGTGCTGGGGGCTGAATATTCTGGGAGTTAACCTCTTGGATCCACTGTCTCCTCTCTGCAAAGTGGGGTGGTAGGAGTGCCTACGCGAGGAGTTAACAGCAGCACCCTGTCCGGCACTCATGAGCCCGGAACACACGGGAGTTTGGGGCCGAGCCCGGGGAGAGAGGCCCCCACGCCGAGGCTCCAGGCTGATGTGGAACGGGCAGAGGGGGCAGTCCGTGGTCCTCTGGCTGGCCGGCTGCTGTTCCCCCACCCACGGCTGTGCCCCCTGGGTTCTGGGGACCCTCGTGGACTTCTAGGGAGCCTTCCTCCAGTTCCATGCACTCCGCAACGGTTCCCTAGGAAGGGATCTCTACTGGTGATCTGTGGTGTCCGGTTAGACCCTGCAGGGGCTATTTGACAAGTTAAGTGAGGTTTTGGAAATTTTGTGAATTCACGAGGTGCTCACTTCTTCAATGTGCGAAGGTATTTGTTCTGAAGCTATTTCCTCTCGTTCTGGCCTTGTTTTGCACTACCCTGAACTTTGGCACTCTTGTTCTCTAGTGAACCCACGGTCCCCCTTGGGGAGTGAAGGGGACCAGTGCTGCCATCTGCAGACAGAAAAGTGATTCGTTTCGTTTCAAGAAGAGCATAGTGAAGAGCAGAGGAGATCAGAGAATTAGTTGCCAATCCCAACCACCTTCCTCACCTTATTACCCTAGCATTTTAGAACCTGTCGTTATTTACCACAATAGTTTTCAGGTGTCCCACCTGGATGGAAACTTCTGGTTTCACACCAGGCGCCTATGGTGCCGTTTCCATCTGGGATCAGTGCTAGAGCCCCGACACCATCACCGTGCTTTGTAAAGGGTACAAACTGATTAGGCATCTCTGCTTGGACTGCTCGTTATACCTGGTGGGATTGCTTTGGTTATTAGACCAAGATTGGTGCAGGGCCTGGGGACGTTTTAGCTGAGCAGATCCCATTGAGATGGGATGACCCCAAGGAAAGTACCAGGAATTAGCCAAATGAGGAATTTCTGTTCTTGTAGTTCAGTGGGCTCAGAGGAATTTCCTCCAGATACAACTTGGGCCAGTTTCCAGAGAGCAAAACGGGCATGTTCTGGGTTAGAGATGCAATCTGACTAGTGTGGGAGCAAGGATGGGAGACGGGAGTCCCTGCACTCCGGGTGTTGGCGACATTGCGGTTTACTGCCAGCTTTCCATGGCCACAAGTCCTGTGAACTTGCCTGGGACAAGCTGGGGGTACAGAGCAAACAGACTGAGGAAAAGCAAGCACGTAGAAACTATTCTGAAGGCAACATATGCTAGAGAATCACAAGGGAACCTATAGAATTTTCTTTGTGTATCAAAGGAGGAAATGGGGGCTCAGAATGGGGAAGTGCCATGCCCAAGGACCCCCAGCAGGCGGAGGGCAGAACTAGACTAGAACCCAGGCTTCCCAGGTCCTCACCACAGGCTCACGCGGGAGGCTTTCGTGGGAGGTGACCTCCTGCAACAGGACCTCAGTCTCCACCCAAAGCTCCCTTTCCCCGAGGGCTACAGAGATGCAGCTTAATCTTTAATGAACTGGCTTTCAGTTTAACTTCCCTTTTGGCAATGATTAATACCCGGTGACCTAGTCTGGCATCGGTGATCCTGACCAGGACTGACCCATGAGAGCGCTGGCGGCCTCCGGGCTCAGATGTGGGCTGCTGTGCAGCTGGATGGGGTTGGAGGGGGGCTGGAGTTGCTTCCTACCCAAAAGAATCTCTTCTGTCCTGTGCCTGGAATTCTATCATTCGATGTCACTCCTCAGACGTAGGATGGCACAAATGCCCTCCCCTGGTCAGGGGAGCTAGGAATACAAATTATGTTCAAAATACTCATTGGGCTGTTGATTTGACAGTTCTGACGTCCAGCATCTCAGAGGGATTACGGGATTTTCGATTTTTAGTCAAAGCTAGTGTGATATCCCTGGATTCACAGCAAAACCAGACTATAAGCTTCTCATGGGCAAGGATGGGCCTGGAGAGCAGAGATATGTGGGGAGAGAGCTCTGAGATTGGGAGCTGGAAAGACCTCAGTGCAAAGTCGAGCTCCGGTAGTCACTGGCTGTGAGAGCCTGGTAAGCCCGTGGGCCGCAGTTTCTTCATCTAACAAGTAGAGAGAGAAACTCCTCCCTCTGGGCTCCTTAGAGGATGAAAGAGGGAGTGCATGGAAAGTATCAATCCAGAAGGCACACACTGGGTAGTGTTTCTGTCCCATTTTCTCCCTGCCTGGACTCGCCTTAGCTGGCCCTCTGCAGGAATGTAGAGAGAATTCCAGGTTTATCCTGGGAGGAGGATTTTTCTTGTGTGCGCTGGGATGCTTACAAGAACTGGTTCTCTCCCTCTGAGACTGGGTAGTTAGCCAGGCATCAGGGCTCCATCCTTTTCTGCCCCTGGAGCCACTGGAACCACTGGGCAGGGCTGGGGTCACCTCCCTCATCTCCCTGGGTCCGCCTGCCTCTCCTGACGACTGTAGATTTTGTGAGCTGAGAAAGTGCCTCCATCCGAGTCCATCGGAGACTCTAGCCTCTGTTTTCCGCTTCTGTTTTCTGTCTTCGCACCCATTGGCCCCAGCGCTGGGGGCGGCAGCAGTTGCCTACCGGGCATCTCGCATGTTGGCGTCCCCGGCTTGGTGTGGGGGCTTCACGCATCAGTCACCCGCCCAGGCTGTAAGCCCTGCTCCCCAATTCATCGTGAGAAGTGTGACCAGGTAAGAGAGCTAAATGGAACAGTGTTGTGCCCTCCCTCTCTGCTCCAGCCCCGTGGGGCTGCCCTCCACGGCCTGAAGACGCCCTCCTCTTTCCTGTCTTGGTGTCTTCTCCCTGGGATATCGCTCAGCTCTGATGTTGCTTCCCTGATCCTTCGACTCCAGGCCCCTCTGCCTACAGCTTCCCCGTACCAGCTTCCACGCTCTGCCTGGGGTCTAGTTGCCCTCCTGTGTCCTACGGACAGAGAGCTCTGAGAGGAGTTTCCAAGTCCTGGCCTGGGGCTCAGTGCCCAGCGCCGTTTTCCTGGCATCACTGAGATGGAGTCCATGTGAACGTAGGAAAGTGGCTCCCGTGACCTCACCAGGGAGCATCGATTGCGAGGCCTGGGCTGGGGGGCAGGCAGGCAGAAGCAGGGAACCATGGAGCCCCCAGCGGAAGCCATGCCTCCTTCTCTGTTTTGGTTTTGCTTTTGTGGGCTTTTCATTTCAGAAGTTAATCTAGTTAACGCCAACAATGTCATTTCGGCAAGCCAGCAATTTCCTTTTGCCCTTTATTTAATGAGCCCCCGCCCCCACCCCAATTTCTATAATAAAGGCATGCAGGTGGGTAATTACAGAGGTGTGAAATAGGAGTGCTGGGCCAGGGCCAGCTGAGCATTCTGGAGCATCCGTTGGGAAGGGTTCTGGGGAACTACCCAGCCCCACTATTCAGGTCCAGGTAGGGAAATTGAAGCTTAGAGAAGGTTAGGGACTTCTATAAAGCTACAGAGCAGTAGAAGGTGGGGCCAGAGCGGGAATCCAAGTCCTTAACCCCCAGCTGGGGTCCTTTTCACTGCTCAGTGTCAGTCCTGCCCCCTAATTCTGAAGAGCATGCCATAGGGGTTCCCACCTGTGGTCAATCCATCTGTCCTCCCGACTATCCACCTACCCACCCATCCATCCATCCGTCTGTCCATCCATCCGTCCATCCATCCATCCATCCATCCACCCATCTACCATGTGTTCTATAGATCCTTACTGAAAGCCCACTACATGCAAGGAATTGTGAATACAGCAGAGAACAAAACGGTCACAACTCTGTGCTCACAGATGCCATCTCGGATGACAATCTCACACTCAGGCTGATGGAGGCACACAATGGGGACAGATGATCTCAATATACGATGGCGAGTGCTACGTGTGTTGTAAGCCTTGGGCTCCTACTTCTCCATATGGGACCCTAGAGAACTTCTCAGAGGAGGGAGCAGGGCCTTGTAATGAGTCTTGAAGGACAGGAAAGAGTTTGCAAAAGGTAGTATGCTAGAACATGAAAGTTTTGTAAAAGAATCTGGAGGAATATTTACCCAAATGTTAACAGTGTTCATCTCTGGCAGATGGGATTTTTTAGGGTAGTGGGTGGCAGGGTAGAGGACAAATTTTTACTTTCTACTTTCCATCTTTGGTGTTATTTCAATTAGAGTTAGTATAAATTAGCATTTTAATAAAAAGAAGATATTTCTATTCCAAATATATGTGTATTTGGAAAAAATAATCGAGGGTATTTAAGGAACATCAAGGGGCACTCAGTGTGACAAGTGCAGAGTGTTGGAGGGAGTGAGGGGAAATTTGAGGCCATGGGGGTTGGCTGGAGTCAGTCTCAGAAGGTCCTAAAATGCTGGGCTAAGGAGTTTGGTTTTAGCCGTAGGGGCGCATGGAAGGGAGAGCAGAAGCCACCTCCACAGAGCCCCGCAGTGTCCGGTACAAACCGGTGCTCCGTTCCCCCGGACCTGCTGCTGATGCGTGGGGTGGCCAGATAGCGCGGGATCATCTAAGCCTGGAAACAGAGGTTGTAAAGCTTAGGAGCTTCGCCGCTGTGTGCTGGTGGCCGTGGGGAGGCCGTGGGAGACCCACTATGGGAAGATGTGTACCTGCAGAATGGGTAAAGTGGTACGGGGACCCCTATATGAAGAGAGAAAAGAATGCTGTGGTTTCTTCTCAGGCCAGAGGAGCCTGGAATGGGTCCAGAGCTATGAACTTGGGTATAAGCTGACAACCATTTTTATGTAAGAAAATTCTCAGGACCGAGGCTTTTCCAGACCAGACAAGGGTCTCTGGTGTCCTCAGCGGCCACAACCCAATAAAAGCAGGCCACCGTCGCTTGCCTCTCGGATGTGCCAGCTCTCATCGCTCTTCCCCTCGGCGCAGCCTCAACACTGCGGCGGGAGGAGCCTCCAGAAGCGTCCTGCCCGCATCGCCTCCTCACTGGAATCCGTCAGGCAAGTTCAGGCCCCTCTGATTGGCTCAGGAGGCATTTCTGATCTGTTCCTCACCTATCTGTCCAACCTCAGCTCCCACGATCTCTTCCTCAACGCCTGCTCTTCAGCCACCTCCATTGCTCTCAGTGACTGCACTGCTCCCTGCCTCGCGGTCTCTCTTTGCCCGGGTCAGCCCTTTCCCTTCCCTTGGGGTCATCCTACCCTGATGCCCTCTTTCTACCTCCCATTTGCCCAATGAACATCAAGCCCTCTTTTAAGTTCCATTTTTGGGTTTTTTCCCTCTGAAACCTTTTCTGATCGCATCCCACTACTGTGTCTGCTTCCCTCCTCCAGGGAGACTTGATCATGCCCTCCTGGGACCTTGTGGCCAAAATGCTCGTACTCTCAAATAGATTTACTAGGACAGCACCATGGCACCTCACCAGACTTAGACTTTGCATGTCTGCCTCTCCCCTGCCACACTCCCCACCGCCACCCCCCTTCCCCAGGCTGTAAGCTTTTCGATGTCAGGGACTATTTTCTGCTATCCTTAGCACCTGGAACAGAGGCTGGAACATACTAGGTATTCAGTAAGTACTGGCTGAGCCGATGCATGAATGAATGTACTCTGTCATTCAGAGTACCTCTGTAATGATTTCCTCTTATAAAATAGAAAATCCTATCACACCCTTAACTTCCCTCACCTCAAGGTGCCAGGAGCTCTAAACAGCCCTGCAAGAGATAGCCCCCTGCACTGGGAAGATGGCAGGCATGGAAGCAGGAGGGTTGAGTTCTCATCCTGATCCCCCTGCCCTTGGGCAATGCCCTGTCCTTTTCTGGGCCTCAGTTTCCCCATGTGCACGGTCCTAGTGCTGCTTCGCCATGAGTCGACTTGCCATAGATATGTTGCAAAGCTCAAAGATGAGACCAAAGCCACTTACTGTACAAACTTGAGGTAATATTGAAGTGTCAGCCAGGAGATGCAGTCCCCTGCCAAGCAGTGATGCCTAGGCTTTTTTGGGAGGGCGGGGGGTGCTCCACTCCCACCACTGCTGGGGACCTGCTCAGATACTCTTTCTCCCCCCACCTCCAGCTCACTCATGTTGTGGGGCTCAGAGAATGTTAATTATTAGGCCCAGCCCACCCGGAGAGCCCCAGATGAAAGCAAGCTCAGAGTGTAAAGTCTAATCGATGCCTTGTGCCTGGCGTCGGAGCCTCGGCTGGCTCTGCCTGGAGACGGATCATTAATCCAGACACTCGACCTGCAACGCGGGTCCCAGGAAGTCCTGACACATTCCTGACCACCCACGGCTCCGCCAGGCAGCCTCACTGAGTCTCAGCGTTTTCCAGTCTCAAAGCTAGATGACACAGAGAGCAGCTAGTCCAGACCCCACCTGGGGCAGAAATCCAGGTGCAGTGTAGGCGCTCACCACTGACAGAGTCTCTGGAGAGGGGCGTCGTGGTGAACAGCCCTAGACCGGGAGGGGCCAGATCTGTGCAACTTTGGGCCTTGCTTTCCCCTTCTGTAAAAGTGGGATGAGGCCACCAAACTCACAGGACTGATGTTAGGAATAAGTCAGTTTGCTTGGAAGTTTTGTTTTGAGACAACAGTCTGCTTCTTTGCTTGAAAACTTTCATATTCCTGGGGCCTGAAAGATGAAGTCAGGACCCCCTTGCCTTGCACCTAAGGCCCTTCGAGCTGTAGCCACCCTCCCCGTCCTCAGCTGCCTCTCCTGCTTCTCCCCACCCATCAACTGCCTCCCAGACACAGAAAACTGACATTTGACACCCCCTTGGCTTGGCATGACGGAGCTCCTCGCCCCTTTACTCTTGAGTTTCCCATTCAGAGACACTGACGTAGGCAGGAGGTCCTAAGATGTAATCAAGCGTCTAAGAGAAGTCACAGGAGCCCCTGAGTAGAGATGGTGAAAGAACGCTGGAAGTCCTTGAACCTTTGTCCTGGGTCTGTATCCATGATCTTGTTACTTCAGGGAGGTCTTCCAAGGGACTAGTTATAGACTCTGAAATAGAGAAGGACTCATGAGGTCAGGTTGTCCACAGGGAGAGGGGAGTTGGGGAGGCCAAAACTCCTTGAAGTGAGGAGCCCACAGTGATCGCAGACGAGGACAGAAGTGCAGCGGCGAGGAGGGCTGCAGTCAGTCCTACTGACGTTTATGGGGAGGAAGAAACGTGAGGTCAATCTGGGAGTAAGATGAGTCTGTGGACCACCCTCCCCACTGCCTTAGTGTGAGCTCTTCACTTAAAGGACAGGACATGGGGGCACGTCTCTGTCTTCACGGGCCCAGCATCAAGCTTTGCAAATACTGGATGCATAATAAACACTGCTTGAACTCAATTTCCCCTCTTCCATTTTACCCTTTTATTTTAAGCTCAGATCTTCCTCCTCCAGATGGAGTTCTCCCATATGGTTATTGAAACTGGATCAGTGGAAAGAGAAATTCTTGGATGTTGGAATTTCAGGAACGTTTCCAGGATGCCAAGAAAAATAGCTCTGTGATGAGCCAATGGCATCATGATGGCAGATCTGGAAAATAGATCTCATGCTTCCTGAGTTGCAATCTTCTAGGATCCCAGAGACATTGAGGTCATCTGGTCTACTCCATGGTGTTACAGATGGAGGAGCAGAGGCCCAGTGAGGGGAAGAACTGTTTGGTGGCAGAGATAGGACTGAAACCAAGTCCTTTGGTGGCGGTCATTAATCTCACTCTGATCAGATGCCAGGCCCCCGCCGCCAGCCCGGCTAAGAGCTGTCTGACGTGTGTAGCTTTGCCTTATCAGCAGAAAGAACGATGACAGTAGGCAGTCTTCACTGGCCAAGCATCCATCGGGACCCACATAAATATTTTCCTAGCGTCTGCATGGCCAGCATCTAGTTGGCTACGTTCCAGGGGACAGTAAATAATTTGGACAACCGGTTACTTCCTGACAACTTTCTTGGGTGTGTTTTCTGCCAACTATGTTTTTGGAGGGGATGTTGGGGGGCCCTTGATGAGAGCAGCGAGCCAAGCCCTTACTCTCCCCAAGCTCTCTGATGGCATTTCTGGTCAGGAAGGAAGTACCCATAGTGTCCAGATGTCAACGCACTTGGGGCAGAAGGCTATTTTCACTCAGTCGGATGGGCCTCTCAAGTGGGGCCAGGAATTCATTTCAGGGATTAGGGTAGAGTGAGGTTAGACTCTCGGAACAAAAAGTCAGGAGAAATCAGCTCAAGTGTGGTAAATTGGGTCAGCCTGAGCAAAGGCACGTTGGAGTCTTGGCAACCAAGCTGGTGAGGAAGGCAAGGATACTGTTGGAGCTGGCATAGCCCCAGGCCATCAGAGTGACCAGTCTGGGAACTCCAAGTTCAGAAGGGGGTGGGGTGTCCGGGTTCCAGGTGTTCTGATGCTTCATCCAGGGCCTCAACTGGGGCTGGCAGTGGGAAGCTCAGGGAAGTATATGGCAGTTCTGGAAGTCAGATTCTGGTGTCCTGACTTCTGTCCGCAATTTGAGGAAATGGGAATAGAGGTGAGGGAAGGAAATATCTAGAAAGAGTGGCAGTACCAGGGAGCCTCAGGACAGATAAACCTGACACCAGGCTTAGGAAAATGACAAATTCTCTATTTTAGTCTTTGGTGGGGGGAGTCATCATCCTCTCTGTACTGGACAGGACGGACTTCGTGATGGGACAGGTCTGCGCGTGCAGTGGGAAGGCTCTTGGTGCCAGCGCTCATTCAGGGTCATGGAGCCCAGACTGGCACTGAGGCAGAAGTCCACCATTCCTGTGGCTGAAGGAAAAGCACAGTATCTCCCATGGGTGCAAGGACGTAGAATCCCATATGGCTGGAAGGACCTGCACCAACAAGGTTTGGCCTGAGCTTACCATGACATTATTGGGGCCATGTGTCCTGCATGTCCTGACTTCCAGTCCCCAGCCCCACATGATTGTCCTTGGAAACCCAGTATAAATCACATTTGCCCAATAGCTGAAGGGGGCAAGGGACGGAACTTTGGAGGCCCCATCCGACTTCCTTTACATGGTTCTTGATGATCAGGGGAGGGACCCCTGAATCCCCAGCATGGGCCTGCCACCCAGGCATTTGACAAAACGTTTATGAACCGGCCTTTATTCTAAGCTCACATACTCTCCAGGGATGGAAGGTCTTAAATTCATTTCCTCCTACGCTATGTTGCGGACACATTTGCCCTGGTTTTGAAGGGACACGCGAGACTGTTGAAAGACTCTGGGCTTCGGGATCAGATGCCTTGAGTTCAGGTACAGGCTGGAGTAGCTCCGTACCCTTGGCCATTTACTCACCACCTCTGAGTCTCATTCCCGTCATCTGAAGGATGGAGGAGTGGCCAGTGGAAGGCTGTAGGAAGGTGCAAAAGGGGCCAAGTGCAGGGTCTGGCACAATGCAGATACCCAGTAAGGGATGGCTGGCTTACTCAATACTCAGCTGGAAGCAGTTAAGAAGTGCGTTCTGCTCTCAGATCTGTTGGAGCCAGGCTGGGGGTCTTCGGGGGGTTACCTCCCCATTCTGAGCCACAGTTGTGTCATCGTCAGCTTGGAGAAAATACGGCCTACTTCACAGGGCTGTCAGGAGGTTTTAATGAGAGGCTTGTATAAACTTCTAGGTTCCTACTAGGTCCCAGGTTCAGGGGAAACTGTCTCATCATGAAAACCATCCAAAAAATGAAAACCTACCCTCCACAACCCCATGGGTGCAAAGGCCGCTGATTCTAGGCGAGAAGCCTCCTGCCGTCCATTCTCTCCTTTCTTCACCCCTCCCTAAAGCAGGCTTCATCCCCCCTCACCTGGACAGGTACACCGCCTCCCTACCCACTCCTCCCCTCCATACTCTGGCCTGGCCTACATTTCTGCTCGGTCCCCTAGATTCTTCCCGACAGCCCCTCGATTAATTTACATTTGCATTTTCACTCAGCTTCCGCGGGGAAGACCCTTGGGCTCAGAGTCAGCAGCTGTGTGTTCTGGTCCTTGTTTTGCTGCTGGCCGACCTTCTGCACACTGCTTCCTTTCTCTGGGCCTCCGGTTCTCTATCTTCGACGTCAAGGACTGGACGAGATGATATCACAGGGCCTTTCAAGCCTTCTGGAGTTTTAACAAAATTTGATACCCTCTAGGGTGGCCAAGAATTCTTTCGCTCTTTTTCCCACCACATACACATACACACACAAACACACAGACCCCTCTCACTCACATGCGGACTCGCACACTAATACACACTCCCTCATATACATGTACGTGCGTGTTCACACACATATCCTCACACACACGTGAACACTCCCTCATGCACTTAAGGACTCACACTTGCCAATACACATTCTCAGCCACACGAGAAACTAGTGTATCTTGTTTCTCACTTCAATCCCCGTACTTAGAGCAGAGCACCTACTGAGTCCTCAGAACTCACCTACAGAACGAACAAAGGTCCCTGTCCCCGCAACACTGATGCAGGGATCCACATACGCCTGTATGTACAAGCGCTCAGACGTGCACGCTCGGGGCGCTGGTGCACGCTGACCTGGGGTCGACACACCCAGCACACTCGCTCCTACCCACACTCCCACACCACAGATCTCCTTCGGGGGCCCTTCCAGGAGCTCAGCTAAGAGAGACCCCTTTCCCATATGTCACCCTGAAGGTTACCTTGTTGATGTCAGGTTGGGTCCAGGGATAGAACCCCAAGGACCTTGGTCCAGGTGTCAGGGATACTCCATTGCTTTCAATATGGACAGTGCTTTGAAAAGTCAGATCAGGGATGTCTGGGTGGCTTTGTCAGTTGGGCGTCTGCCTTCGGCTCAGGTCATGATCCCAGGGTCCTGGGATCAAGTCCCGCATCAGGCTCTTTCTTCAGTAGGGAGTCTGCTTCTGCCTCTGCCTGCCACTCCCCCTGCTTGTGCACATGTGTGCTCTCTCTCTCTCTCTGATAGATAAATAATAAATAAATAAATAAATAAATAAATAAATAAATAAATAAATAAAATCTTAAAAAAAAGGTGAATCACTTTATCAAATGATATCCCACTTGAACCCTCCGGAGACCTGAGTGGGGCCTCAGAGCAGGGATTATCTCCCCATGTCACATCCAGAGAGACAGGGACTGGGAGAGGGTAGGCCATCTGTGCAAGGTCAGGAAGCCAGCTAGCATGTGACTCACCCAACCAGAAACATGCTGCCCCTGTCCGGGACCCTCTCCGTTGCCTCTCCCAGTGACTGTTTTAAGAGGATTATTTATTCTTCAGTTGTTTTCCCCTCTAATTTATTTCTTTCTTTATCTTTTTTTTTTTATCCCCTATTTCCGCCTGCAAAGTTGGGTTTCACCAGGGAGTGAGAGAGGCCAAGTTCACCGTCAGAAGAAAAATCTTAAAGTAACTTTCCCTGTAAACCTCAGCCAAGATTCCTGGCAAGTGAAATGAAACTTACCACGCTCTCACGCACCCACCTTCACAAAGAACCAACTTAACTTGCAAAAGGAATAAATGCTAATAAAGTTAATACCCACTTCAGAGAATGAAGCACCCTCAGGCACACGATGTGCCAATTAAGTAGAAAATTATTCACACTGCTTTATGCTTTTTTAAAAAGATTAATTTATTTATTTGAGAGAGAGAGAGAACACTAGAGGGAGGGGCAGAGAGGGAGAAAGAAGCCCAAGCAGACTCCACACGCCAAGCACAGAGCCCGCCGTGGGGCTTGATCCCACGACCCTGAGACCAGACCTGAGCCAAAACCAAGAGTCAGATGTCCAACCAACTGTGCCACCCAGGCACCCTTGCTTAATGATTTTTAAAATTTGTGTTACTTTTTGTTCCTTGGAAGGAACTGATAAAGTGTAGGCCTATCTATGCCAGTGGTCTTGGCTCCGGGACGGTTGGTGAGTTTGTGGGTCAGTCCGGACTGGTTCTTTCTAATAAAGATGGCACTACTATGAGATGCCTGGGACCCCATCTGGGGCTCTGAGGACCCAGACCTGGCCATAGCCCTGCTGATCTTTTCTGACTCTAGCAGCCCTCAAGAGAGGCAGTAGTGTTGTATGACAAGACCACTAACTTTGAAGTCAGACTGACCTGTTTGAATCCAATTCTACTCCTTAATGACCATCTGACTATGGACAAGTCACTTAACCTCATGGACCTCAGTTTATCATCTGTGCAAAGGCTACTGATGCTCTTACATTGGTGGGTTATTGTAAGAATCAGGATTAACACTCATAAGGGACCTGACACATAGTATGTGCTCAATAAATGGAAGAAACCATCAGATTAGCCAATCTAGCACTTGACTCCAGTCTGTCTGAGATTTCTAGGAGGAGGCTGTCTGAAGTAATGGTACAGGTATGAAAGAGGAAAGAAAGAGAGAAATGTTCCACATCTCATTCTATAATGGATTTGGGAAGCCCTTGCTCCTCTCTGGGTCTCTCTCATCCCATCTGGATATCCCTAATGGGTTTCCAGTCTTGTGAAATGTGTGTCTACCAAGGCTTAAGACTGGACCTTCTCTTTCTATTCCTACTTCTGGGCCAGATAGGGAACATAGGTCAGATACACAGTAGCTGGTTAAAGATACCTTAGCTGATTAACATTGCCCATTGCACTGTCAACCAGGCCCAGAGAAATGGTGGAAGCAAATCCAGATGTACTCAAGTCCAGCTGTGTGCAAGGGATGCCATGTCATGTCCTATAAGTATGACATTGAACACGTGAGACTCGTGGGGTATACCCAAGAAATGACTTTCGCCAGCCTTCTGCCGGGCTAAATCTCCTCCACCCCCTTTTGATGAAAACTTGAACTTGATCCATGACTCTTCTGTTTTCTCTTGGGTAATAAGAAGTTTCCCGTTTATTTTAACTCACAAAACATCATTTCTGCTCAATAATTAACATATCTTATCCAGCGTCCTACTATTACTACTATTAGCAACCATAGTGGTAATGAACTTCAAACTTCATTTAAAGGAAACGCTTTTCTCACCACGCACTTGGACCTGGAACTGCTGCTGACCAGTCTCCCACAGTGAGAATGAGGTCGGTTTCTTCTTTCTTGTTCTAGGGGAACATCACTTCTCTTTCTTCCTCTTGCTAACCATTGTGGATTTTTGATCTCTTCATTGTCAGGGATAGAGGGAGGGAGGGAAGGAGGGGAGCAGGAAAGTT
Organism: Ursus arctos; assembly: GCF_023065955.2. NCBI lineage: Eukaryota > Metazoa > Chordata > Mammalia > Carnivora > Ursidae > Ursus > Ursus arctos. The sequence continues at coordinate 67,520,702 of NW_026622786.1, read as the reverse complement.
CTTACTTGACTAGTATGGACTTGAAGAATCAGGGTCAATGCTCTCTGGGCCTGGCAGGTGTTTAACCTTGCTTGTTTTCTCATGAGGCACTTTTGTGGGTTCTTTGGAGAAAATCCATCCCCTTCCCCCATACGGTCGATGCCTTGATGTGGGTAAATGCATTTCTATTCCAGCTGGCTGATTGCGACTCCTTGCCAGCCCCTAGGCCTCCGCCAGCACCATCAGCCTCTTTCTGCTGAGGTGTCTCCTCTCTCTACAGGGCCCTCGCACAGGGTCTAGGGTGATCTAGACCTTCTCCCTCTCAGGTGGTCCAGGTCGGGTTCAGAGAAGCAGATTTGTGTCGTCAGCCTGATGAACTCTGAGAATGCCGGTTGCCACAGTACAGCAGGCATCCTTTACTCTGCTGTCAGAGTAGCTGGGCAGCCAGCCTCTTGCCCTTACATGTAGCAGTGGGGGTCAGATTACGGTCCACTGTATCCCCCAAAATTGGAAAACACGAACTCTTCAACTACCCCATTGAAACCACTTTTTCCCAGGCGTTAAGTTAAGGCAGGAAGAGGGCAGAGATGTGCAATGTACTTACGGCTCTTTCCAGAAATCTCTTATCTAATCCCTGGCTCTGTTCTTGGCCTCTCCCACTTCTTTTTTTTTTTTTTTTTTTAATGTGCTAGAGGTGGGTGGTCAGCAAAGAACCACAAAAGCAGTTTTCAGCACCACTTTTGCAGTCCTTGCATGGTGGTCTTGCATTTCACTTGGGGATGTGTTATCCATTATCTTGGGGCCTCACATGAAGGCTGAACTAATGTGGTTAAACTTTAAGATTCTCTTTCTGCTTTATTTTTTCTTTAAAAAAACAAACTTTGAGGTAGATATTGTTATCTCCGTATAATGGTGGAGAAAACAGGTCTAGAGAGGCTGAGAAACTATACAACTAGTTAGGATTGAAAACCAGGTTAATCAGATCTCAAAACCTGAGTTCTTCCCACTGTACCAGGAAAACTGAGTCCTGGCCTCTGCAGCAGGTGGGAGCCAGCATCGCACTCGCCCGCCCGCCACACCGACAGCGAGAACGTGGGTGAGGCCGCTAGCATCACAGTCCAGGGTGGCTGTCAGCTCCTCCTTCCTCTTGAAACACATTCTTACCCATGAACTCGTCTGATGGGAAGTCATCCAGGACAAAAGGCTCTCCGATGCCCTGGAAACTGCTTTGGAAGATGCTGGCAAATAGACAAGCTCTCCTGTGCTCCACTCTAACGTTGATCCCTTCTTCCGGACTTCTCCCCAAAGCTTTCATTTTATTTATTTATTTATTTATTTAGTCTTTTTAAAAAAGATTTTATTTATTTATTTGACAGAGAGAGAGAGACAGCGAGAGGGGGAAAACAAGCAGGGGGAGTGGGAGAGGGAGAAGCAGGCCTCCCGCCAAGCAGGGAGCCGAATGCGGGCTCCATCCCAGGACCCTGGGATCATGACCTGAGCTGAAGGCAGACGCTTAACTGCTGAGCCACCCAGAAGCCCCCCTTTTTTTTGTCTTCTGACTCTGACTTTGGGGAGAACCCTCCATCAACGTGACCTTTACCGTCACCAACACCACATAGTTAACCAGTACTAAGTTGTGCCCGGAGTCCGCTGTCAGTCTGCTCATCTCTGCGTTCGCCACAGACTTTTGTGACTCAATAACGGTTCGTTCAATTAATTAATTGGCTGAGCACCGTTTATGTGAGAGTGGGTGAGGCGTTGAGGAAGGAGGATGAGAAGGAAAGGCAATGTGTACCCAACGGGGGCCGTCACATCAACCAGCGGTCTCTCGGAGTCCCGACCCCCTGGGAGACCCCGGATGAGTCATCGTCTGTCAGCTCCAATTTTCTCATCTGACCGATGGGGATAAAGGTCCCCGTCCTGTCAGCCTCACCGGGAGTGTAAGATGAACTTCAGACGACATCATAGACGCGAAAAGGAGTGAAAAAGTATCAAACGTGTGGGTTTGGTCTGTGAAAACAAAGCTGCCTCGGCCTGACCGGCGGGCTCCACAGACGGTGCACTGGGAGGACCCAGAGAACCACCCTGGCCTGTGTGAGTCGCACGGGAGACCTCTACTTTCTGGAATAAATTATCCGCAAGGCAGAGGCGTCAGGGCTGTCTGCTCCCTGTCTGGCCTCCTTGGCCATCTCACTTTATGAGACATAAATCCCCAAGACTCACTGGTCATTTTTAATCTTCATCAGTGTTTACTTTTTAGTTCTGTCCCCCTTTTTTTCTACCTTTGAGGCTGCTTGTTATTTTATAGGGTTCTGAGCCAGGAGGGCAGGACGCAGCTACAAATCTCACGGCTCTCCCTGCTGAGAGACTGGACGGGAGAGTGAGCGGCTGGGGTCTGAAGCCCAGAGGCCCCAAGAAGCCCGAGCCAGGCTGGAGGAACTCCTTGGGCACACGTCCTGGGAAGTGGGACCTGGGCTTCGCTTCCTGGTGTGCCCCGGCCTCAGAGTTCAGGAGCATGCTGGACCGAGGGGCATGCTCGTGGGGAGAGGACACTCAGCGTGGTGGTGGACGTAGCTGGGTGATGTTGATCGAAAGCTACTGAATGTCTCTTAGCCTTGTGTCCCTCTCCTTTAAAATGGGAATGACAATACCTAGCTCACAAAGTGATTGTGAGAACGAACTAAAATGACCTAGGCCAAGGTATGAAGTGTCCAGGACACAGGAATTCGCTCCTTTCTTCAGTGGTCCACGATTGGGAGGTAGTGAGTTTAGTATCTGATCTTTCTCTAGACCTGTTTTCCTGTGAGCCCTTTGCAGCCAAGGACTCTGTCTGGTTCGGTCCCTCATGACCCCAGCACCTGGTATAATGCCTGACATGTTATCTGTGTCTCTGTGCTCAATAACTATTGCCTGAATGATGAAGAGACCAATACGATTCGGAATCTATTCGATTCCTGTGGGTGCAGAGCAGTTTCCGTAAAGACAGTGTTGCCACAGAGAGACACAGACACGTAGAGCAGGAGTGCGGAACAGCGTGCGGCTTGACGTTTTTGCTGTTGAGAAGCCCTTCGGTTCAGGCGGGAGAAGAGACTTGCCCCGGACCCGCAGGAAGTTCCGGGCGGGCAGAGCTGGGCTGGGCCCCCAGGCTTTCTGAGTCCCCAGCTGGGGTTCTTTGTGGTAAGGCTGTGCTGCTAGTCAGCTTTTGAAAGTAGAAGAGAAGAGAGAGCTAGAGAAGCAAGGAAAAGGCAAGCTTAGGAAAAGGAGGAGCTAAGAGAAAGAAAGCAATCTTGCTCAAATCCTGAGAGAGAGAAAGAGAGAGAGAGAGAGAGAGGCTCAGGGCTGGGATGGACAAGGAATTAATCCCGAACAGACCACGTCAGCGGACAGACAGCCTGATGCTTCTTCTGCACAGAGAGCTGCACCCTCAGCCTGGTTCAGCGGTGCACTTGACCTCTGTGCACGTGGGGCACAGGACAGAGTCTTATTGGTGGAGGTGGGGAAGCTTCAACTTTCCCTAGAAGCCAACCTGTTGCCTATTTTGACCTGGCTGGCGGGTCCTTCAGTTTTCCTCGCGCCCCCCACAATGGTGCTGCCACCACCACCGTTTCTCTTCCTACTGTTACCATGACTACTGCAAAAGTTGGTATTTGGGAGATGCTTACCATGCGCTGGGCGCTGTCCTAAGTAGTCTATATGCATTAACTCAGTCCTCGCAACTGTGCCCATTTTACAGAGGAGGACAGTGAGGTTAAGTCATCTATTTAGAGCCACGCCATTAGCAAAGGGAGGAACCGGCCATAAAAGCCCAGACATCCTACCGGGATGAAAACCTGGCACCCCCTGTCCTCACGTCTGTCTCGCCTTGCCCCTGCTGTCCAAAGATGGCACCCTGCGTTCACTGAGTCCACACAGATCCTTCCACTTTATTCAGACCTGCTTTGACCACGCTGCCCACTCGTCCATGTCAGCACATATCCTACATAAATATTGTTCCAGGCCCCCAGCTCGGGGCTGGGGATATGAGTAAAGGTGTGGTCTAAGGGGGAGACTAACATTTGAATGGAGCCTTAGAAGAATGTGCTTGAAATGCTCCGGAGAAGAGCAACCCCAGCACGCGGAGAGCGGGATTCAGAGAGGAGACACGTGAGCTGGTCTGGAGCACCAGGAGCTGGAGAGGACACGCCAGCGGGGCGAACAGGGGGTGCAGCCTGAGATGTGCGGCCACCATATGGGATATTGGGGGAACTGATGGGGTTCACCACAGGCAGGGCTGGATGGGAGCCTGGAAAGTGACGTGGTCAGGTGGCAGAAGACTTGAAGGCCAGATGAAGCACTGGGGCTTTACCTTGAGGCACTGGCCTAAGTGAGCCTTCGAGAACAAGAGACTGTCCTGTTCCCCACGTTGACTGGCACTTAGTAGGTGCTTAGTAAAACCAGCTAGCCGGTTGATTACAGCATTTGTCAGGACTTCTCCGCAGCACCAGACGCTATATTGATTGGAATCGTTTCTACAGAAGCCCCAGCCCTGCCACAGCAGAGAAAATTCTCTTTCTGCCCTCTAATTTCCTCCACGCGGGGACTTTGCTGCTTCTGGCCGCAGATGGTGCCCCTGGCTCTGGGATGTGTTGGGCCAAGAATTTCTGCCAGCCCCCTGGGCTTCTTATGAAATCTGAGATTCGGGCTGGGCCCCAGTTTCCTGACACATGCCTAAATCACTTCCACGGCCCCGAAGCCTCCCCCGCCTCCCCACCCCTCCCCACAGCCAGAGGGGTCTGCAGCCAAGCTGGGAGGGATCAAACCTCCAGAACTCCCAGCCCCAGGAGACACGGGGCTAGAACCAGGCCTGCGGGAGGCCAGGGGGGCACCTTCCTCCCTGGGAGAAGCGCTTCCCAAACGTATGGCCACAAACGGCTTTAATGACTCTGCGGCCCGCTCGTGGACATAAACTCTCAGATTTATTTTGCTATTTATAGTTACTTGTAAAATAAATAACACATTTGATTGGAGGCTGTTAAATTGATTCTCACCGCCTGCCAAAGGCCTGGGAAGCCCTCTGGGGTGTGACTCTGGGCATTCTATGAAGAAGCTCGATTGCTCTTCCTTCCATCCTGGGCCTGCAACACTTTCCGTATGCTCGTGCTCACACCTGACGCCCATGACTCCCTCCCGCAGCGCACTCAGCACCAGCTGAGGCCTCCCTGCCTGCCTTCGTCCCAGAGCCTCCGAGAGCAGGTAGGAGATACTCTAGCATCTTCCGTTATCTTAGAATCAGTATTCCAGAATGTAAAATATTCTAAATCCTAGTCTGTTAAAATCCAAGAATATTGAGGCTGTAAATTGTGAGAAGCGTGGAATTCCAGGGTACCTGGAACTACTAAAATACCAAAGTATTTAAGTGTATTAAATATTGAATGATAAGAATATTAAGAACTTAGGAGCTCAGTTGGAGTCTAGGCCTCTGTCTACCACTGAGGTTTAGGCAAAGTTGGACATGTCTAGCTAACTGGGGTGTGTGTGTGTGTGTCTGTGAGAGATAGTGGGGAGTGGGGGTGACCCAGGATGTCCAGTAGTAATCAGGCAGACCTGGCAGGAGAGCAGGGCAGGGCAATCCATCTCCCTTCTTGGTTGTTCTTTATGTTTCCGTTGACTAAAGGCCCAGTGAGAGGCCCAGAAGGTCCTGCCTGTGTTCACGAGAGGGCGCAGGAGATACTGGGAGGAATCTGGGGCACATGGGGGCAGGAGCCAGTGCAAATCGGAGTTCTTCCCATTATGCAACTTCATTTATTTCCTGGAGAAATTTAAGTTATACTTAGAATTCTAGGATCTCAGGGCCTTAGAATTTAAAATGCTAAGGAGTCTAGAATTTTAGGCTCCCAGATATTTAGACTAGAATCTGGACTATTAAAGATAACATATTATTAGAGTCCTAGAATCCTGAAATTCCAGTGTGGCATGGTTCGAAGGGCCTAAGGACGCGTCTGATTCGGTCTCTTCCGGGGTGGAATAGATTGGAGCTTCGGGTAGGGTCTGGGCTATTGAAGAGCCAGTGGAGGCCAGAGCAGCCTTCGTTGAGTATCACGACACCCGGGGCCTAAGCTAGGCAGAGTGACACGAGCGAGGACAAGGCAGCAGCACGTGGTTACCACTAACAGCAGAGGTATAAACGGGACCTCTTGCAGCGAACATTATAATTAAGAGAGATGCCCAGTGTTCTTACTTTCTGTTAAGGAAACAGAGGTCTCCAGAAGGAAAGCGATTTGTCCAGTTTGGAACAACCACTTAGTGACAGATCAGATCTGGACACGAATTTGTGGTTTTTTCACTTGTAGCCCAGTTATTTCCTTTCCACGGGTCTCCTGGACTGAGGTCACTCATGTCACTCCTTTGACAGCTTAGTGGAAGCAGTTAGCATATCACTGAGCTCTTTAGTAAATGGGCATATAAAGAACAATGGAGATAGGACATGGATTATATGATGGGGCTGTAGATAAAATTCACCAGTTAATCCAGGGCAAGGCTGTGGGTTTTAACCTTCTATGGCCCATTCTGTCTTTCTATCACAGACCAAGTCCTGTCCTTGATGGGCTGAACCTGGACTTGGTCACAAAGTGAGGCTTCAGACCAACCCTTGACCTTGGCAAAGATGGAGCCTTGACTGCAATAGCAAATAAGATAAAGCACTTAGTGAGAAAATTAGAACCTAGGCCATGTTTTGTGCTGAGCAGAATACAGGCCATTTTCTGTACGAAGCTAGATCTTCTGATGTCGAGAAAAAGCAGTAGGCTCTGGAGTTTCCCAGAGCAGCCTCCTGGTTTCATGAGTAAGGGGTTTCCAAGAAGAAGACCCTCCCACCAAGCATATTTCAGATTTCTCTGCCCCTGTGGATGAGAAGTGACTTACTGATGGGTGAATTTGGGCAGAAACTTCTGTAGTTTCTCATTCAGGGCTCATGCAGAGCTCAGCCATACTATTTTCCTTTCCTTGAAAGCTATCTGCTCGCAGGAAGTGACTGTCTGATGTTCGTCTTGGGCCTGGTCCTTATAGGCACGGGTGGTCCCTGGTCTAGTGCTGTTCTGCGTGATTTCATAAGTCTGTCTCTTTATGGGAACCGTTCGGCAGGACTGTATCAGCCAGGGTGAGCTGCCTTTTGAGCCAACAGCTCCCAAATCATAGTGGCTCTTTGAAGTAAAAGTCAATTTCTTGCATATTATTGACAAATGTGGGAAGGGTGCTCTGCTCTGTGTAGATGTTTTGTACCCAAATCCTTTCCACTGTGTGCCTTTGGCATTTCTAGACCAGTGGTTCTCAACCAGGGATGATTTTGCCCCTCAAGGGACATTTGGAAGTACCTGAACACATTTGGTTGTCACGCTGGGGAGTAGGAAGGACGCTATCGGCATCTAGTAGGTAGAGACTGGGGTGCGTCTAAATATCCTACAGTGTCCAGGACAGCCCCCACCATGGAATTATCTGGCACAAAATGCCAGTAGTGTTGAGGATGAAAAAGTGTGTTCTAGGGCCTTCTGGGGCATTCAACCAACAGAAGAAGGAGAGGGAGAACAGAGAATAATACGTGGGAAGAGTTTATGGCCTTGCGGGCAAGTGGAGTACCTCTGTGCCCACAGTCCACTGGCTAGAACCAGGTCGCCTGATCACACCGGGCCGTGAATGAGGCTGGGCGCTGCAGTCTCGCCGACGGCCAGGAGGAAGAGGGGGCTGGTTTGCTGAGCATCTATCCAGTATCTGCCGTAAGGCGTATTTGTCTCTAATTCTAATCAATAAAGGTGCTATTTTAGGCTCTATCTACAGTCTCTTATCTCTGAAATCCTTCAGATTGAATCAACATGGGTTCAGATGCTGACGAGGGCAAGCTGCCTTAACTCGCGGGTCCTCTGGTTGCTCAGGCACCACGTGGAGGTAATAAAATTGACCTCACGAGGGTTGTTGTGAGGGTTCCTCCTGCTCTATCTTCACCTGCATTCTGAGAAGCAACCCTTCCTTCCTCCACTCAAAAGCAAGTTCTGAATGTACCCCATTCCAGAAAATGAAATTTTATCCTGATCACAGAACTCAGTTCTCCAGGAGAGGAGAAGGAGGAAGCTTGCAAGAAGTTTCTATACTCAGGGTTACTAATAGAAGAATTCTAAGAGATCTCCCAGTTTCTAAGAAATTTCCTTTGAAAATGAAAATGACTGAGGGACAAAACCTTGACTGGGAGGTGGGACACTTGATTCCTCATTTCAGTCCTGCCCCCCTTTCTGTGTAGTCTTGGACATGTTCCCTCTCTGGGCCTTCGTGTCTTTGTTATGAAGCGAGCCAGGTGACTTTCTTTCTAGCTATAAGGTTTAATGTGAGCTTATCTGCCCCTTGTATTTCCCTCTCCCACTCCCCTCCCCCACCAAGCTGACCACTTTCTTGGCATCAGTATCCACTTGAAGAATGGGATCTTGTTTATAAAGGAAGGGCACAGCAGAAGTGGGTAGTTTAATGACCATCTCCGCCCCGGGGAGCCCAGTTGACAGAGGGAAGTCCTCAGGAGGTTGTCATGAATAACTGGGCTCATAGCCTCACTTCCTCGGAAGGAAGTCTCTCTCGTGATTGATGTGGCCCATTTGGGCAAAGTTGGGAGCCCAGAAGAATGCTCTCTGGCAAATTTGTTCGTCAAGTTTCACATTCACCCCCGCCTGGCTGGGAGCCAGGGCCTCAGATATCTATGCAAGGCCTGCTGGAGAGTCTCAAAGAAGAGGCAGAGAATTTCAGGTTAGGTGAGAAGTGAGAGGTCAGTCTGTGGGCCTGGAGAGTGAAGGGCAGACTCAAGGTAGAGTTCGCAGAGAACACCCACTCAAGTTTCTTATGGGATCCTTACACAAACATTTTCTTCATTCTTCCTCTCTCAGAACATCCAGAACAGGATTCGGCATACAGCAGGCATCATTAAAACCTATTTGCATTGCCATGACATGTACGTGATTTGAATATTTAAATTGTTTTTTGGGAAGCTAAATAATTATGTGTTACAAAGAATACATAGTGGAAAAACATCAGACATAAGAGAGTTGTCTATTCTCTCTACTCAGCAACGCTGAACCCTGGAAGGAGGAGCGAAAGAGGGAAGAAGAATGTGGGAGGAGAGCCTGGGACAAAACTCTGCTGACTTCAAGATCTGGCTGACCCAGATCTTAATTCCCCCAAGAGAGATGTCATTAAAGACTTGTTGACTTAACTCAATATGCAGCCTGAAGCTTTCTGGGCCCACAGCCGCCCCTACCCTTTGAAGCACCCCATCCCTCAAGTTTGCACAAGAAGATAGGTCAAAAGAGAGGGGGAAATTGGCCATAACCATCGTGGGAAGTGCAACGTTCATAGAAAGGATACTCCCTCCACTTGCTTCTCCCCTAACTTAATTTAATGGAGAGAGGAGTTTCCAAGAGAGACCCCTAGAGACTGGGACTGGCTTGGGAAGAGGAGGCTGGAGGTTCACTCCCAGGTTAATGCCTGCCGAGGTCCTGAAGATGGAGGGCCACCCCAGACCTGCTGTGAGAGCACGGCAGAGCCTAGAGGGAAGCTTCAAGGAGGACCTTCACTTGCGCTGCCTGGAATTTGAGGGTACGCACGAACTCAAAAGATTGACACTTGCTGCTGCTGCTTCTTCAACAACTTTATTGAAGTATAATTGACTGCCTGCACGTAGCTAAAGCGTAGAGTTTCACAAGTGTTGACATACGAATACTCACACGCATGAAACCATCACTGCCATGAGGACAGTGAATGGGTCCATTAGCCCCAAATTTCCTTTGTAAAAGTTTGTCCCTTGGTAATTACTCCCCCTCTCCCATTTCACACCTTGTCTCTTCAGACAACGATTAATCTGCTCTCTGTTACTGTAGAATTCATTTGTATTTTCTAGAGTTTTATTTAAATCGAATCATCTAGTATGCACTCCTTTCTGTCTGGCTTCTCTCACTCACACCCATATGCTGTGATTCATCCAGGAGGCTGCGCGTAGCACCAGTTCATTCTTCTTTACTGCCAAGCAGCTTTCCGCTCTATGTGTGTGCAACAATTTCTGTATCCATTTACCAGCTGATGGACTTTGGGACTGTTTCCAGCTTTTAGCTATTACAAAGGAAGCTGCGACGTATATTTGTGTCCAAGTCTTTGTACGGACTTACGCTTTCACCCATCTTCAGGGGATCGGTTACGTTGCACGGTAGCTGTACATTCTAAGAAACAGCCACACTGTTCTCTGAAGTGGTTCTGCTATTGTACGTTCCCACCAGCGGTGTGAGTTCCCTTCTCCCCACGTCCTTGCCAACCCTTGGCGTGATCAGTCTTTGTCATCATAGCCGTTTTCGTAGATGTGTAATAGTGTCATAGCACGGTTTTAAAATTGCTAATGACGACCACCGTTCCGTGTCTATTCACCGTCTATCTATCTCCTTTGCTGAAGTGTCTTTTCCAATATTTTGTCCATTTTTTATTGGATTGCTTGTTTTGTTTTTATTGAGTTTTGAGAGTTCTTTCTAGATTTTGGATTTAAGTCTTTATGAATAGGTGCTCTGCAAATACTTTCGCCTGGTCTGTTGCTGGCCTTTCTACTCCCTTAAGAGTTTTCTTTTGAGGTGCAGAAATTTTAAGTTTTGAAAAAGTCTAATTTATCAGAATTTTCTTTTATGAGTTACACTTTGATGTTGAATCTAAAAAAAATTTTGCCTATCCTGAAGTCACACAGATTTTTCTCCTAAATTTTCTTCCGGAAAGTGTGATAGCTTTATGATTTACATTTTGGCCTATGCCGCATTTTGAAATCATCACGTATGAGAGGTATTATGGATTGAATCCCCCTTTTCGGCTTATGCGAATCTAATTGCTCTAACATTGTTGAAAAGACTGTTCTTTCTCCCCTGAACTGCCCTTGATCTTTGTCGAAACTTCAGTTGTGTCCATAAATGTGTGGCTCAACTTCTGAACTCTGCGACCTTGTGTTGTTTTGTGTATTTGGTCTGTTTCTTTTTCTGTTCATTTCAGGCAGGAGGGTAACTCTAGTCCCTGTAACTTTATCTTGGGCAAAAATGGAAATCTGGCATTTGCTTCCTACCAGAGATTTCTGATGTCTGAAGCTTGGCAGAACACCCCACTCCTAAAGGGAGAGTGGGGTACTCTGGTGAAGTTTTTCTGGGAAAAAGAAAATGCTCTGCTACCCCTTGCCGACTCACTACCTTCAGCTGTCAGAGAGCGTAGAAGACCTCTGTGTCTCTCTGGGCTCCGTCATAATGAGAGAACAGAAGTTACAAGGGAAGGTAGGAGCTCGTTTGGACCAGGTAAGAGGATGTTCAGACAGAAACAGTTGGGGGCAAAGATTGCTTATAGGACAAAGGGAGACATGGCTACTCCCCTCTGTGAGGTCCTCAGTGAGGAGAGGGGCTGGCATACCTTCAACATTCCCCTCCGATAACATGTAACGCCACGCACCACACTAACAGGAAACCAACAGGTACGCAGAGGCTACCGGCGCAGAGGGAAGCAGATCAGGCCATTGTGAGAACAGGCCTTCTTTCCACCAGTGACAAGCAGCCACTTACTATTTAAGGTGACTTCTGCTGTCCCTTTTGTTCTCCCTTCTTCCCTCAACGTGAAGGGCATTAGGCCCAGAAAAGAAAAAAGGAGTAAAAGGTAAGATCAAGCCCCTCAAATTCTTGGAAGTAGTTACAAGTCTGGCGACTCTGTAGGGAAGAGAAGAAATGATACTGAAATTGAACATGATATTGACATTGTGAACCTCCGACTGGGCTGGACTGGGCTTGGAGTAGCTGCTACTGATAGGAAAGCAATAGGATCTGCCTGGAGATACCATTAGCAGGTGAGCCCTAGAGACTGGCCTGGGGAGCTACAGGGAGGACAGGGAGCAACTTGATCTGTATTCACACCCCGGATGAACTGACGCTTCTCAGTCAGCTGCTAACGGTAGCTACCAAATACCGGAGACAGACACTGTGGGGAGCACTGCACGTACATTACGTCGTTGGCTCTGCACAACTTATGAGACAGCCACTGTTTTATTTCCTTTACTTTGCAGAGGCGGTACACTGAGGCACAACTGTCTTGCCTAAATACAGAGCCTAGAAATTTTGGATCTGAAATACTGATTGTAGCAATTTCATGCATCTCCCAGTCTAGGGAAAACCCATTCTACTTAACTTCACCGCTCTATTCATATTTTCCAAACATTGTGCCTACGTTCAGGGTTCCTTCCATTTCCCCAAGCTGTTTTCATCTCCTGGTGTGACTAGGACAGCTTACTTGCTGGATGGAGGTGGATGAAGAGAGAGGCTTTATGGGAGAACAGTAATTGTCAGCAGGTGAAATGTTGATCCGGGCTCACAGAACCAAGTGAGAGGCATCGAACAGGTGGGTGGCCTTGGACAAGCCACTTAACCTCTTGGTGCTCTCCTTCCTTATGTGAAACGGGGATAGCAACGGTCTTAGTCTGTTCGGGCTTCTCTAACGCAATACCACAGGCCTGATGGCCTATAACAGCGGAACTGTATTGCTCACACTTCTGGAGGCTGGAAGTCTGAGATCAGGGTGCCACTGCCGGGTGAGGACCCCCTTCTGGGCGGCGGACTTCTTGCTGTATCCTTGCTGTGGCAGAAGGCTCTAGGGTTCCCTTCGGAGCTTCCTTTGTAAGAGCACTAATGTCATGCATGAGGGCTCTACCCAAGGGCCCCAACTACTAATACCATCGCCTTTGGGGGTTAGTATTTCCACGTATGGATTTTGGGGGGACACAAACATCAGACCACAGCAGTAATAGTACCTACTTCATAGAGCTGTTGTGAGGAACCAGGTGTTAATATAAAGCCCTCGATCAGTACCTGGTACGTGGTCTACTCTACCATGAGTTTGCCAGATCATTCTCCTCCCTCTGGTACTTGGTAGTTCCCTTCTGCTCCTGAAAAATAAGTCTGAATGAGCCCAAATACATGCATTTCTTTTTTTCTTCACATCTTCACTGTCTCCTCCCTCCTTACCTATCTCCATCACCACCCCAAGAAACCTATCTTTACTTAGCCAAACCACTTTCCCTATTCACAGGAGAAAGAGGGGAAACATTTTTTGCTATTCCTGAAGAGACCCCACATTTGACACTAGATTCCTGCCCAGTTTTTCGAGGCATACCTCTGGATGCATGGCTGGAGGGGATCAGGGCAAATAGTCACACCCAGTTCTGTCTGCTGGCCGGTTACCCAGATTAGAAAGCTTGAGTCCTGTCTCGCCCTCCACGATGCGCTTCCTGACCTGTGGGATCCCTGTGGCACCTGCCGTGTTCCCCAGGCAGCAGGTGTGTGTCTGAAATACACGTGAGGCAGGTGCATGACCCGTCCTGCAGGTGGCACGAGAATGCCCCGGCAGATTTCTAGAACCCGATGCCCATGCCCATCCCCGAGATCCTGACGCTTTGGGTTTGGTGTGAGGCCCGGGCACAGGCGTTGTTGGAAACCGTGGGCAGTGACGATTCAGCTGGCGGCAGGAGCCTCCATCTAGAAGCCACAGCTTTAGCCAGTTCCAGGGAAGGGTGATGATGTTTCTCGAGCCAACCCCAGACACCCCTCCTCATTTAACCCCTACGCGCCAGGTTCGTCACGCTTCTGTCTTGGACCCTCTGCTCTTCCCACTCTGTACGGGCTTCCTGCTATGGGCTTTCCCTGCCTCCGTGAGCATCTGTGTCTTTGTGGCTTCTCAGTCCGCATCCCTGGGGGCTGCGCCTCCGTGAATTGTAGGCCCTCACGTCCACAGCCTCTTCAACATCTCTGACCAGACCACTCAAATGCCACTTGTCCCAAACAACGCATTTCATGCCCAGCGGCTTTTCCTCCTCGAGTTCAGTTCCTTGATCAGAAACCTGGAAGTGGTTCTTGACCCCTCCCTCTCCCTCACCCCTCCGACAACCCCTGTAGTCACGACATTCTCCGAATCAGAGACGCTAAGAGCTCTAACTAGCCCTACCACTGGCTCTTTTCTGCGACTACCAAACTTCCGGTACGGGCAAGACTCACCTGAATTATTATAACGACTTTGACTTAACGGGGCGTCCAAGCTTTGGTCTCGCTCACAGTCAGTCTCCACACTGGATCCAGAAGCCTCCTTGACAAAACAAACCACCCAAGAAGGAAAACCACCCCATCACGTACAGCCCGCAGTGTCTCCCCTCTGCCTGCAGGGTAACTTCAGGCTCCTGACGGTACCTTCTGTAACCTGTGTTATGAGTTGCGTTGTGTCCCCCAAAAAGCTGTGTTGAAGTTCTAACCTCTGTACCTCTGAATAGGATCTTGTTTGGGAATGGGGCTGTTGAGGTGTGATTAGTTAAGATGAGATCATGCTAGAGGCAGGTAGGCCCTTAATCCGATATGACTGGTGTCCTTCTAAAAAGGGGGAATGTGGGTGTGGACGCAAACACAGAGGGAGGATGGCCAGCTGTAGACGGAGGCAGAGATCGGCATTATGCGTCCGAGCCAAGGAATGCCTGGTGCCACAGGAAGTGGGAAAAGGCAGGAGGAACCTTCCCTTGGAGGCTCTGGAGGGAGCCTGGCTCTGCCAACACCTTGATTTCAGACTTCCATCCTCCAGAACTATGAGATGACAGCACCTGTTGTCTTAGCCACTTAGTTTGTGGTACTTTCTTTGGATAGCCCTCGCAAAATAATACCACCTGTCATGATCCAAATACCAGCCATCTTTCCAGCTTCATCCACAATCACGGGCCTCACTTCACCTTTGCCGGCTCAGCCTCCGTGGATGGTTCACGGCTCTCCAAACACGCCAGGCACCTGCACGCCGCACACCTTCACTCCCGCTGCCCCCACTGCAGGAAGGCGGCTCGCCCCCTTCCCCGCCCATCACCTCTTCTTTATCGACTCTTTGAGAGCAGGGACCCTGTTTTTCTCTTTTCTATCTCCCCAGGGCCTTAGCACCAAAGCTGACCTAGCATAATGCTACAAGAATTTATGTGAGTTTGGTCATATGTTCTCCCATAGTTTATGATGTTGGTGGGTGGTGGGACTCAAAACACTCCTCCCTGGGTCGCCAAAGAGGGTGCCACCCTGATTCTCCCCTCCACTAAGAGCTAATCAACCACAGGACAGGAATTCCAGGAAACTTCCTCCACACTGCTAAACATTGCACGCCCCCCCCCACCCTACCCCTCTCCCCACACACGCTGTTGCTGGGGCTCTGGGCAGACCTGAGGGAGATGGACCCAGAGAAAGAGATTTTTCATGTTCTTTTGAGGCCAACACCTAATCACTGTCCCTCTTCAAATGAAAAATGGGGAAAACACTAGCTAACTGTTGTTTAGTGACCCCAACCCCCACCCCTTTAAAATAAACACTCTTTTCAATTAGGAAGATTTGTCACCGGGGACAGTAATTCCGTGTCCTACCAAAACAAACACAGTTGTAATTAGTTTTATCCAGGAAGAAAATTAACTCTGTTTATCTTAGCATAATGAATCATTGACCCTTTCTGTCCAGGCAGCTTGGGGGAGGGTACGGGGGTGGGGGGCTGTGATATACAGCAAAGGGGCATTCCGGGGTCCATCTATCTCTCCTCTTGGTTACACAGCTGTCTGCATGAGTTATTTGAAATAATATTCCTGGCCAAGAGTTATGAAGCTGCCTCTGAGCTAGCCTTGGAGACACCCTAAATAAGGCTGTGATTTGATGGTTTCGGTCTGCCGAGGATTTTAGATGAGTACACATTAGATGGGCATTAAGGCACACTGCAGACCCCGGGGTTCGCTTGGCTTCTGTTGTGCCTTTCAGCATGACCTCCACGAGTCTCGGGGATGGGAAGGTAGCTGGAGGCAAAGGGGTTGATTCTCGATTGTGGGGGAGAGACCGTTGCTCTGAGAAGGGCAGAAGCTTTGGGTTTAGACGGATTTAGAGTCTAGTCCCGGCTCTAGCATTCTCTAGCTATGTGCCCTTGGATGAGATGCCTTATCTTTCCAAACCATAGTCACCTCCTAAGTTTAAAAAAAAAAAAAAAAAGGAGTGGATCAGGGTTAATAATCCGTACCCTCGAGGATTTCATAGGTACCAGGAGTGAGGTGTGCCAAGCCCCTAGTACACCGGCCACCAAGTAGTTACTCAGTAAATGCTGGTAGGGGGGCCCCTGGGAGGCTCAGTCAGTTAAGCCTCCAGCTCTTGATTTTAGCTCAGGTCAGGATCTCAGGGGTGTGAGATCGAGCCCCACATCAGGCCCCACGCTGGGCGTGAAATCTGCTGGAGATTCTCTGTCTCCCTCTCCCTCTGCCCCTCCCCCCCCCAATAAAGTAAAATAAATGCTGGTAGGTTCTTTTATTCTTCCATGAACTGACTGAGGGCCCAGGGCAGAAGAACACAACTGAAGGTCTTCTCTCTGCTTTAATAATCTCTACCTCACAGAAACCCTCCCGTGTGCAAGGCTCTGCACTCGGTCCTGGCAATCGAAAGAGGGTTGAAACACAGCCCCTGTGCTCACAGAGCCCACAGACTCCGTGGGGGGAGAGAGAGATCCCCAGACGTTCTCAAGCTCTTCCAGCAAACACTAGGCCAGGACACGGGAGTGAGACGCCCCCGGTCGAGGTGCAAACAGAGACTGAAGGAAATCTGGTTTCACGTGCTCTGGACCATTCAGCTGACGTCTAAGGCCTCACTTAATCCTCGTGATAACTCTAAAAGTAGGCATGAGGGAGGGGGCCCGGAACCAGAGGAACTGAGGCTCGCAGATGTTAAGTCATCAGACCCACACTGCGGAGCTGGCGCACGGTGCGGCTGGGACGCGGACGGGGCTTGTCTGACGCGGAAGACTGTGCTTTGTCAACTTCGCCTCGGAGGTCCCGGCTGAGTTTTAATGGCTGGTGTCCTGCCCCGGGACCCCGGGTCGGGGGCATTAAAGCAGTGTGCTCCCCAGGGCTGGTGTCAGGAGTCCCCACAGTTAAAACTATGGCTTCTTGGGCTCCCCCTCAGGCTCTTCCAAACCAAAATCTCTTGCAGGGGGGTCATTTTAAACAACCATGTAAGGTGACCGTTACGCTCACACCATGTGTTAGAGTCATACGAATCCACCTTTTGTTCAGGACATTGAGATGACTGTTCCCAGACAAATGCTTGGAGTGGGGAAGCTTGTCCTCTACATAAGGGGACTAGAGAACTGTGGGACCAAGGAACCCTCCTGTCCTGAGATGTGAGAGACAGAAAGAGAAGGTGAGGTGGGCCAGGACCCCTTGAAAGTGGCCCGACGAGCTCACGCTGGGATGAGTGTCTCCTGCCCCAGAGGCTGAGACCGATTGGCACCCACTTTGAGCACTAGACCTCTCCTTACACAGCCCTGGAACAGGGGGCTTCTGGAACCGAGGAGAGCCAGAGAGGTGGTCTCTTGAAGCAGGCGGGAGCACTAGCTGGGGGGCCGCACCTTGTACCCACCACAGACGGGGAGCATGGTGGCCCTTTTTGACGTACGTGCTGCCTGCTGGCGGTGGGACTCGGGCCTCCAAACCAGCAAGGAGCAGGGGCAGGGACAAGTCCGTTTTCGGTGCTGCCCGGGACTCCAGGGAAGAAAGCAACTACGGAATCTGAGGGCATCAAGGCTGGTTTTTCTGGGCCATGATGATGCCTGGGGTGGACGCCCAGATGGCAGGAGACCCCACGCATTCCAACCAGGCAGACAGAACTGTGTGCTGTGTCCCGCTGTGCCAGGGACAAGCTGTGAGAACGTGAAAGATTGCTTTCCCTGGCCGGTGCCTCAGCTTCCTTATCTGTAAAATGAGGATAACAGCATCTGTCTTACCAGGCTTCCATGAGGATGAAATGACTACATTATGCACATTACCTCCTTTACCCTTCGCCAACAAACTTCGAAATAAGGACATTATTCTTCTCAGATTTACAGTTGAGTGCAGGGGGGGTTGAAGTGGCTTGCTCGAGGTGACATAGGTTTTTAGTGGCAAAGCTGAGATTTAATCCCAGTTGTATCTGATTTTAGAACCTTTGTTTTGACAACATTCCATAATGCCTCTTTTCGAGGAATGAATGAGTGAAGGAATGAGGGAATGAATGAGTAAATGTCCTTATGCAGAGTCCTGCAGCCTCTGAGGTTTTCTGACTGTAATCGCCTTTCCTTGAGGCTAGGTTTAGCCCCTCCGGCGACATCCTACTGCAGGGCACGGAGCTGCTGGCCTGGCTGGCGAACGTGGCCTTCACCACAAGGGACCGCTACCTGCGGACAGACAGCGCCGGAGGCCGGGTGGCTCAGCGGCTTCTAGGAGGAGCGGGAGTTGGGCAAGCCTGGGGCACGGTATTGTTCAGGAAACCCTTGGTCTCTAGGACGCTCGGTGAAACTACTGTCTGATGATGGGGCTCCTCAGGACCCCAGGTTTCTTAGGGACACACAAGGTAGGCCAAGAAGGAGCTCAAAACCCCCTGGCCGACTGTATCTGAGACGCTGCTGCCGAGAGCTAAGGGGGCCACATCGCTGGACTCCGAGATAGAGCCTGAGTTGTGTGGGAAAGGAAAGGAGGAGGGTCTCACAAATATTTTTGCAGTTTAAAATCTTCCAGTTAGAACTTCAGAAGCAGGACTGAATCAGCAGGAAATCCAGACAGGACTCATTGTTCTCAATGCTGCTCTCAGTGGCTGCGTGGCCTGGCTCCCCGTGGCTCTCTTCAATCCAGCTCTCACTTACTGAGAGTGTCCTGGGTGGCAGGCACTTTCTGGGGCTACAGGGATGCAACAGGCACAGTCCCCGCGCTTAAGGAGATTTTCGGCTTTCTGCCGCTAGGTGGAAAGAGTGTGTGTGTGTGTGTGTGTGGTGTGTGTGTGTGTGTTGGGAGCAAGGGAGAAAGAAGGAGAAGGCCTCATGCGTCCACATAAAGGCGTGTTCACATTTACAACCCTGGGGGGAGCGAGTCACTCCTGCTGGTCAGGACCAGCTCTGGTAGCACTGGGCTGAGAGGGGGCAGAAAACTTCATTTGGGAACTGGTTTGTATTTGCCCAGAAAAGAATCTGGGAGTGGGGACTGAGGTTTTTGAGATGGAGAGAGCTGAGCTCTGTGAGTGTGGGTTAACAGAGAGAAAGATAGGGAATGGGGGGAGGAAAGGGGACCAGGAAGAAGGGCCTAGAGGAACTGGCTCAGCGTCATGTCCAAATCCCCAACTATAAACGTCTGGTCTTCGGGAGCCCAGTCTTGCCCCGTTCGCGTGCAAGAGTGAGCTGAGACCCTGAGGCGGCCACCGGGTGAACGGGAAGGAGCCTGCTGACAGGGGCTCTTAGGTTCGCGCCTGGCTGGCAGTGACAAGGGGACAGTGTGGTATTCAGGCCATCAGCCCTGATCAGAACACACTGAACCAGCCATCCACAAACTGGGGGAGATTCTACCAGGAGGGGGAGGGGGGATTTGTTGGTTGAAGTCTGAGGAAGGTTCTTGGGACTGTGTCTCTGACTCCACATCCCTGAAGGGCCCAGTGCAGAAGCTTTGGGGGCGAGCCAAGCTCTAGCTTAAGACTGTTCTGACACGGCTGCCTTGTGAGGCCGTGGGTTTCAAAGCTGGGAGTGCTCAACAGAGACTGGAGGCCACGGACTGCTCGTCAGTGGGACAGGCAGCCGGGGGGGGGGGGCAGAGCTGTGACGTCATAGGTCCCTTGACTGAGGAGTTACTTGCTGGAAGGATTGGTGACAAACAGGGCCATCTGCAGCCTTGTTCATCTCATAACTGGAAGATGTGAAGTTTACAGAATAACGTTTATAGGACAGTCCTTCAGGACAGGCTACAAAATGAATTCTAACCCACAGTGAGATGTGGATTCTCTGTGACTTAGGCTTTCAGGAAAAGGAGGGAAAAGGACGGTGTCTTAGCCCCTTCCAGATGCTGTGACAAAATACCACAGACTGGCTGGCTTACAGACAACAGAAACGTATTGCTCATGGTTCCGGAGTCTGCAAGTCCAAGTTCATGGTGCCAGCAGACTCCATGTCCAGTGAGAACCCGCTTCCTGGTTCATGGACAGCCGTCTTCTTGTTGGGTCCTCACACAGTGGATGGGGGAAGGCATTTTTCTGGGGTCTCTTTGATGAGGGCACTAATCCCGCTCCTGAGAGCTCCACCCCCTGACCCCATCACCTCCCAAAGCCCCACCTCCTAATACCATCGCACAGGGAGGTGAAAATCCCAACACAGGACTCCCAAACCAAACAGTCAGTGTCCAGCAGATGAGGATGAAAGGAAGAGGGGGAGAAGGCAGGGGAAGGGACATCAGGATCGAATCCACTATTTACTGGGCACCCTCACATGGTGGTCCCATCCGATTCTCACACAACTTTCTGTGACTGGTTTCCGGCTGACCATCCAGGGTGCGCCACCAGCCAACAAGGCCCCCAGGCACACGGTTGTAAAGCCTGCTCTATTCTGGGTAGCCCAGTGCCTTCCTCGGGGTGGAAAGGGGCACCTTGCACTGGAAGGTCATCAGAGGTCATTTCCTGAAGCCCACACCCCCGCCTAGAGGACCTGCCTCCTGCCATCCGGGTGCCCTCCCCTGCTTCGGCCAGCCGGTGGGTCCACACCAGAGAGAGTGGGGGTGCTGGGCTCCCTCCTGTGGTTGCATTCGTCAGGGGCACTGCTCGAGGGAGGCCGTGCCTTTCAGGGACGCTGAGAAGTCACTGCGACAGACAAGGTTTGGCCGACCTCAGAGGAACGGGCCTCTCAGGCGCACAGTAGGCAGTGCATACAAGTCTGGTCAACCACGGAGTGAAACAGAGATCCAGAAGCAGCGGAGGGCCAGCAGGGAGGAGGAAACCAGAGCAAAGAGGTGGGAAGGCCTGGCAGCCCGGTGGGAAGAGCGACGACCGGGCAGAGCACGGGGCTCCAGGGGCAGCTGTCCCGGTCACCCTGGTCACCCCAGGAGTCCTGCACACGCCACGTCCGCTGCGCGGCCTCAGAGCCTCCTCCGGTGCAAAGGCGGGGGTGTTCGTGGCATTCGTGCTAGGCTGCTCTGATTAATCACTGGGAAGTTTTAAAGCATCCTGCTAACTGGGCCTTCTCCCTGGAGACTCTGGCTTAATAGCTCTGAGTGGGGCCTGCGCGTTGCTGTCCTAGAATCTCCCCTGGGTGATGCTGCCAAGGCTGCAGAAGGCGCGGGTCATTTTTCTGTTCCCTCCGGCTCCCTTTGCTGGTGATTCAGGGACGGCTTTTGAGAAATTTCCCTAAATGGAATTTGTATCCTGTGGTAGTAGATGATGTTATCCCACCATTAGGACAACGGGCTGATATTTGTCACCAATAAACCTACAGATGGATCTCGAAGCTTGCATCCATAAGGTAACCGCCCCAGTCGGCAGGGGGATATGATTTATTCCCCGCGCCTCTAATGTAATTAAGTGTGCATTACGAAGAAAGCTGCGCTATTGACATGCAAATTAGGACTGGCAGTTTACCTTGGGATTGCCATTGTGTCCAGGTTACCATTGTGGGTTTCCAGTGCTTAAAAGTGCATTATTCATGGAGCAAACACAGGAAGTCCACCGGGAGAGAAAGTGCACCGTGCTCGAGGGGCGGTCGAGGCCTCTGCACTTCGTCACATCCAAGAGAACTATGACTTCAGCCCTCCCGTTTGCTCCCCCTGCGTCCTGTGCTGAACCGGACAAGAAACATTACCCTGGCGAGCGGGAAGGACAAGGAAAAGCAATCTGGGGGTGCAGCTAGGTGCAGGTACACCACTAAGAGCAAGTTGTTCCTTTTAGAAACGTCCCGTGGGCAAGCATTATTCGAGGGCATTCCTCGAATGTCTGCCTGCTAGGGAAAACCACGGACGCAAAGAGAGAAGGATGCGGAGAAGAGTTGGAATTCTGAGCCGTGTCCGTCTGGCGGCCCCGCTCTGCTCCCCCTGCCCCGAAGTCTCTCCCGCCATCCTCGAGCGCTCCGGCCTAGTCCCCTGAGCGAGATGCACAGAGCGGCTGCTAACGGGGCCCAGATGAGGCTGCTGCCAGATGACACGAGCTCTGGCTTGGATTAGCCAGAAACCACGTGCAGCCGTAATATCAGTAATAAGAAGCACCATTGAGTGAGTGCTACCCTATTCCAGATGCAGGGCTTGAATGACCTCCTTCACCAGTTGGAGGCATTAAAAAAAAAGGTTACAAGGCTTTTACTTCTCATTTACTTGTTCAAGGCCTACCCGCCTCTAAGGCTACCTTCCTGGACTTTTCCAAGAACGTCATGTAGTACGAAGGGTTTGGTGAGGCTTCCAAGCACACTCAGTCTATCGGAGAGAGTGTGACTTTGTTGGTTCTCAGAAGGGAAGAGATTGGCTTTAAGCCTTTTTCTGCCTGGGGTTGCCTGTGCAAATTTAGCCCCTTCTCCTCAGCAGCCACGTTTCAGGAGATTTTGCAAAGGACAATCTTTGTAAGTGTCAAAGAATCTTATTACACCCATCCCGTGTCATACATGTGTACTTAATTCAACCCTCAACAATCTTGCAAGGTAGCTCGGTTATTCTCCCAGTTAGAATTCTTATTATCGGAATGATAGTAAAAGCGAATATTTTCTTAGCACCTTCTTGGTTTCTGGAACCTTTCTAGGTCACGTATAAATACTCAATACTATTGCTAATCTGAACCATGAGACCGTGAGGTGGGTCTTATCATTCCGCTTAGCGAACTAGGAAATCAAATCTCAGGGAAGTAACTTGCCCGAGGTTCCGTACTTGGCACATTCCGCAAGTGGCAGAGCTAGGATTCCATGGCCCATCTTACTGACAACCAAACGCATGATTTGCATTGCATGGGGACCCCCCCTGCAAACGTTCATTGTCCCGGACATCTGGGATGTGCTCTTCCAGCGAACCCCGTCCTAACAAAGGCAGGGAACAGGCAAAGACACAGAGTGCTCCTGCCGAGGACAGGAGGGGCTGCACTGTGTCCCTTCCAGCCCAGGGACTGACTTGTCGTGAAGGAGCTGATAGTCCCATTGCCAAGCACAGTCCGGCACACACACACACAATGTTAAAAATAATGTTAAAGATAGGAAATGTTCTGCTCTGGGACTGATTCAATGGTAAAGAAAATATACGAGGACCCATCAGGGAAGAGGAGGTGCCGTGGTCAGCGGTGGTCAGGTCTGCCGTGGAGGCAGATTTTGACCCAACATGTGAAAATATCTTGCTTCCTTCCCTCGTTGCCTGTAGCAATGACGGCCACCAAGCTGTGACAGGATTAGGGCTCTCGGAGCAAATTTCTGTGACCCCTTCTGTCCGAGCCATCTTCAGGAAGGCTGCAATACCAGTTTTACCTCTAGATGGCACTCACGTACCTTTATCGCTTCTACAGCTTTGCTGTCTAGGAGCTCAGCCCGTGGCTCTGTCCAATGTCTGTCCAACTTGGTTTCCAACACTGTGTTCTTCTAGGGCAGGGCGTCCACTTATGGTTAATAAAATACTAGAAAGCAGGGGCGCCTGGGTGGCACAGCGGTTAAGCGTCTGCCTTCGGCTCAGGGCGTGATCCCAGCGTTATGGGATCGAGCCCCACATCAGGCTCCTCTGCTGGGAGCCTGCTTCTTCCTCTCCCACTCCCCCTGCTTGTGTTCCCTCTCTCGCTGGCTGTATCTATCTCTGCCGAATAAATAAGTAAAAAATCTTAAAAAAAAAATACTAGAAGGCAAACACATTTTTTATCTTATTTATTATTAATTCGTTCATGTATACCTCCTCTCAGCCTAAAAAGGTTTGAGGCCACACAGCCTGGCATCCTGCCTGAATCATACATGCCTGAGGCAGATGACACGGATTCCCTTGACACAGTCCTTCTGTCTCAGAGGCAGTGTCACTCCCATCCCCACTGGATCCTTGCAGACGGTCAGGCCCTGGACCATGGGTCTATGAGGGGACAAGACCCTGGCCTAGCCATGTTCTGGGGCAAAGTGCATGTTTTGCCTCAAGTGACAAGCAGAGGCCATTTGTCTTCTTCAATTCCACATTTACTACTTGGTGTTTGCTCTTACCTATTCTACTCAGATAGGCAGACAGCACAAAGATAAGGCAGGGTCAAGATTACAGCCAAAAGCTCTGTGCTTGAAGAGGCTGTGAAAAACTGTGCCTCTGAAAAGCACCAAAGAGACGGAACAAACAAGCTAGGAGTGCAGGAACAGGAGGGGATGAGGGCCAGGCATCCGGACTCTCCAGCCACGGGCAGTAGTGAGTGCCTTTGATCTGGGACGAGGGAAGTGTGGGAACAGGGCTCAGCCTGGGCCAGCTGAACTTTCAGCTGGGATGGAAGCATCTCCCCTTCTCCCCACCTGCCTAGTGTCCCATGGCTATGCTTTTATCCCATAAATAGCTGAGCACTCCTCATGTTACAGGTATTGGTAGAGGCAGAAGGATACAGCTACGAAGAAGACAGAGTTCCTTACAGTTTAGTAAATAGGGGAATTAAGTAATAAATACCAAGATTGGATGTGGACAAATGCTACGAGCACAACAACATGGGGAGCCAGGAGAGGGAGCGATTAGAGTGGGGGTTTGTTCAGCTAAGGTGGTCATGGTAGACGTTTCTGGGGTGACATTGGAGCTGAAACCTGACCACTGAGAAAGAACTGGCTCTGCATCGGCTTTCTGCATTCCAAGGGTGCTGCAGCTAACAGCAGTAGACCTCCCTGGTAAGATGCCGGAAAGGCTTGAGCTGCGATGCATGGTAAAGAACGGGGGTGAAAAGTGGGGAAGAAAACAGGGAGATTAGCGGAAACTTTGCACCTGCAATTGTCAGCTTGTACCCTTAGCTCTGCGCACAGAATCGCCATTAGCCAGCATGTATTCCTTGGCCAAAGCCGACCAACAAAACAGATCACAAACGAAGAAATAAAACAGAGATTCCTTTGAAAGTTTATTAAACACAGGCTATGTGGAAGCCTAGGATAGCAAGTGTAGCGATCATCTACCTCGGTGAGGCCCTCCATGTCCTGGGGCTTTTCTGGGAGAGGGGTCCTCCGGAAGAGGGGCTGGTGCCCTGGTATCTGGTGAAGGCTGACCGTCCATGAGTCTCACTCAACTAACAGAGCTCTCACTCGGCCTCCCGTTTCCTTCAGTCTGAAATGTAACTTGGAGAAACAATTACAAGATACCTGAGAAAAGTCTGCAATGTGAAGAAAGATGAAAAGGCAGAAAACAGAAAGAAATGGAGAAATTTAGAGAACAGAACAAAATCAACCACAAACAAATGAGCAGAAACTGACTTGCCCTCCACCTCCAACAGCACTAGAAAGACAACATACCATCAAGATTAAAGGATCAGAACGAATTACTATAAACATAAAACTGCGGTTATAAAAATTTAATAGGAAATTGGGATGAAAGAGTCAAGAGAATGTCCCAAAATATAGAAGAAAAAAATCAGGTGAAAATAAGTGGAAGAACCCCAAACGTCTATCGACAGGTGGGTAGAGAAACCGAGGCCCATAATACAACAGTACACTACTCGGTAATGAAAGGAATAAACAATTGATACACAAACCACCATGCGTGAATCTCGGGATAGTCATGCTGAGTGAAATAAGCCAAACCAAAGAAGGGTGCATATTGTACGATTCCATTTATATATAAAGTTTTAGAAAATTTCCAGCTATTTTCTCTTCTTTTCCAAAGTTTACATTTTCCATCAGTGGTGTGGGCATCCTCCACTTTCTGGCCAAAACCTGGTGTGATCAATGTTTTTAGTTTAAGCGTTTAATACGTTTGTGGTGGTATCTCACTGTGGTTTTAATGGACATTTCTGAAATGACTGGTGGTGTTGGGCATACGTTCATTCCTTATCGAGCAAAATGTCTGTTCAATTCTTTTCTCCATTTTTTATTGGGTTTTCTTACTATTTAGTTATGGGAGTTCTTTACATAAGCTGTCCTTTATGAGCTATATGCTTTGTAAATATTTTCTCCCTGTCTGTAGTTTGTCTTTTCAGTTTTTAAAGTGTCTTTTGAAGAGAAGTTTTATGTTTTGATGAAGACCACGTGTGTATAGAAATAGAAATAGAAATAGAAATAGAAATAGAAATAGATATGTATATATATTTTTACACTTGATTTCCTGGCCCTACAAGGTGCTCCGGGCTCATCTTGTGTATTCCCAGCCCCAGTCCTGGGATCGGTCTTTCTCCAAAGAGCCCGAGTTCCTTTACTGGTGGATGGTACTAGAAACTGAGACCTGGGTACTAGCTGAGCTCACTGCCACTGCAAATGTTTCCTATAGGTCCTCTCAACTGATAGGGTAAAGAAATATATGTATGTGTGTTACCTCGGGTAGACTCCTATCTATAAATATTTCTGTATATAACCATCCGTATCTCTATGAAACTCAACAGGAACTCATACCGCTATTTCCAAATCTCATCCATCCCATAGGAATCTTTCCAGCCTCCTGCCTTTGCTTACCTGTAAATCCGGCCCCAGCAGTGAGGCACTTGGCTCCCACCATCATCCACCCATCTACCTGATTGTTCAATCGCAGTGTACACGGATAGCACTCTTCAGAATTCTTAACCCTTACTCCACTGGGAAACAATTTCATCCATGACAGCACCGTGGTTGCATTTGGGCTTATAGACTCCATTCACTTGCAAAGTTACTCAGGTCAGCCCCTATCCCACCCATCCCCTTGTTTCATACATTTGCGATACACTTAGATTCCCCTGTCACACTTCACAGTCCTTCCTTGGATTATCTGACCTCCTAAATTTTTTCGAATTTGCATACATTAAAGTTTATTTGTGTTATAAAGTTCTATGGGTTTCGTCAAATGCAGAATGCCGTGTATCGACCTCTGAGATGTCATACAGCAGTTACAGTCCCCTAAACGTCCCCTGTGCCTCACTTACCCATCCCTCTTCTCTTCCCCCTGAACTGCCCCCCCCCACTGATAATTTTACTGTCAGTATAGTTTTGCCCTTTCTAGAATGTCGTATAATTAACATCAGACAGTAGCCTTTTCAGACTGGTTTCTTTCCCTTAGCAATATACATTTGAAGTCTTTTCATGTCTTTCCCTGGCTTGTTAACTCATTTCATTTGGTTGCTCAATAATATTCCATTTTATGGGTGGGACACCCTTTGTTTATCTGTTCACCTATTGAAAAATGTCTTGGTGGGGCGCCTGGGTGGCACAGCGGTTAAGCGTCTGCCTTCGGCTCAGGGCGTGATCCCGGCGTTATGGGATCGAGCCCCACATCAGGCTCCTCCGCTATGAGCCTGCTTCTTCCTCTCCCACTCCCCCTGCTTGTGTTCCCTCTCTCGCTGGCTGTCTCTATCTCTGTCAAATAAATAAATAAAATCTTAAAAAAAAAAAAAACTTACGATTAAGAAATGTTACTTCAGGGGTTCCTGGGTGGCTCAGTTGGTTAAGCGACTGCCTTCAGCTCAGGTCATGATCCTGGAGTCCCAGGATCTAGTACCACATCGGGGGGTCCTTGCTCAGCAGGGAGCCTGCCTCTCCCTCTGACCCTTCCCCTCCTTGTTCTCACTCTCTCTCTCATTCTCTCTCTCTCAAATAAATAAATAAAATCTTAAAAAAAAAAGAAAAGAAATGTTACTTCAATTACTGTGTCTTTCTCAGCCCCAGCTCCATGCCACCGCGCTGTCACGACCGGCCCTGGAGAGGAGA